>NC_087190.1:8045988-8409003 GCF_035594125.1 Scylla paramamosain
CAAAAACTTTTAATACACGTTTTTGGTTAATGTTGTTCATTTTTTTCTTCATGTAGAGTTTCTTCATGTATGTATTTTGGCGTTTTCGTACCTAACATAAGGAAAAACACTCATAGTACACGTACATTACATAGTACATAGGTAATGTTGTTCTGCTTCTTTATATACGAGTATAGTTCTTTGAATGCATTTTCGAGTTTTAGTATCTAATATGTGGAAAACCCTCATAATACAAGTTTTTCATAATGTTTCTCCGTTTCTCCATATAGAGCGTTATTCATGTATTTTAGCATTTTATTGCATAAAAAGTTGAAAAGACATAACATTTCTGTTAAAATCGTTTCTTTTCCCAATATCTGGTAATTTGCATGCATTTTGGTGTTTTGGTACCTAACAAGCTCAAAAACACTCAAAAGAAATATTTTTTTGCTGATGTTTTTGTTTCTCCATTAACGGTGTTTTGGATGCGTTTTAGCAGTTTGGTGCGTAAGAAGCACTCAAATGACACGTTTTTAATGAAGCATTTTTATTTTTACATATAGAGTGTTTTCCACGATTTTTTTTTTTTTTAGCATTTGATGCCTTATATAATAATAATAAAAAGCACGTTTCTGGTAATGTTATTTCCTTACCCCAAATAAGGTGATTTGCATGCATTTTCGGGTTTTGCTTCTTAACTTTATGGAAAAAATAAAAGAAACTCATGATTTTGTTAATGTTGTTCTGTTTTTCCATAAGTGGTGTTTTCCACGCGTTGTAACGTTTTGGTACATAAGAAGCAGAAAACACACAAAAGAAGTTTTTTTATAATGTTGTTTGTTTTGTTAAGTAACAAGCACAAAAATAATAATATCTTTTCATTTCCCAATATCATTTAATTTGCATGTATTTTGGCGTTTTAGTACCTAACAAGTTCAAAAACACTCAAAATACCAGTTTTTGGTAATGATGTTCTGTTTTCCCATTGAGTTTTTCAGCGTTTTAGCGATTTGGTACGTAATAAGCTCAAAACACTCAAAAGACACGTTTTTGATAATGTTGGTTTCTTCTCTTTTCCGGTAATATAAGTTTTATATTCTTTTTACCCTTTTGGTGTCTAATATGCAAAAAAAAAAAAAAAAATCAAATGGGGCGTTTCAGGTAATGTCGTTTCATTACACAAAGTAGGGTGTTTTGCATGCATTTTGTCGTTGTTTTATATTCTTTTTACCCTTTTGGTGTCTAATATGCAAAAAAAAAGAAAAAAAAAACTCAAATGGGGCGTTTCAGGTAATGTCGTTTCATTACACAAAGTAGGGTGTTTTGCATGTATTTTATCGTTTTGGTACCTAATAAGCTGAAAAACACTCAAAACACACGTTATTTGTCAATAAAGACGTTTTGCATGCGTTTTAGAGTTTTCGTACGTAAGAAAATGAGTAAAAAAAAACATTCATAAGAGTTTTCGGTAAAGTTCTTTTCTTTTTCAATACATATTTTTTTTGCATGCAGTTTGGCGTTTTGGTACCTGACAACCTTAAAAAGAATACATGTTTTTTGGTAATATTATTTTTTTTGTTTGTTTTTTGGTAATATTCTTCTTGTTTCTTCATATAAGGTACTTTGTATGTATTTTGGAGTTTTAATATTTAACATCGGGAAAAAAAAATCTCATAATAAACGTTTTTGGTAATGTTGTGTTTCTCGATATTGACTGCTGTTTATGTATTTTAGGATTTTGGTAAAAAAGAAGCTTAAATAAAAACAACAATAATAATAAACTTTTCCGTTAATATCTTTTCGTTTCCCGAAGTTGGGTAGTGTTTTCTTTTTCCATATAGAGTGTTTTCCATACTTTCTAGCGCTTAGATTAAAAATATACTGAAAAACACCCAAATGACACGTTTGTGGTGATGTTCCGTTATCCCAAACAGGGTGGTTTGCATGCATTTTTTGGTTTTGCTATATAACAAAATAAAAAACACTTTAAAACACACGTTTTTAATAATGTCGTCCTGTTTCTTCATATATGCTTTATATGTGTTTTGCCGATTTGGTATGTAACATAGGGATAAACACTCATAATACACATTTTTGGCAATGTTGTTCTGTTTCTCAATGCAGACTGGTATTCACAAGTTTTAGCCTTTTGGCACATAAGAAGCTGAAAAAAAAGCTCATAATACTTCTTTTTGTTAATATCGTTTAATTTCTAAATATCATGTGATTTGCATGCATTTTTGCATGCATACTCAAAACACCCGTTATTGGTTATGCTATTCTGTTTCTCCATAAAGGGTATTTTGCAAACGTTTTAGGGTTTTGGTGTATTAGAAGCTCAAAAAAAAAAAAAAAATCAAGACATTAAAAACACACGTTTTAGGTAATGTTTTTATTCTTTTCCCATATAGGATGCTTTGCATGCTCTTTGACGTTTTGGTACCTAAAGAATTCGAAAACACTTATAATATACGTTTTTGGTAAGGTTGTTGTAATTCTTTTTATAGGGTGCATTGTTTGCATTTTGGCGTTTTGGAATAACTGGAAAAACTCTCATAATACACGTTTTTTTTTTTCATTTTTTTCTCAAAAATACCCATAATACAAATTCTTTGGTAATATTGGTATGTTTCTTTATATAGGCTGCTTTGTATGTATGTTAACGTTTTTGTACCTAACATGAGGACAAACAGTATAAATACTCGTTCTTTTTCTCCATATAGAGATCTATTCATGTGATTTAGCATTTTGGTACGTAAGAAGCTAAAAAAATACTCATAATACACTTTTCTTTTAATATAATTTCGTTTCCCCATATCCCGCGTGTTCTTTGCATGCATTTTGGCGTTTTTTTTACCTGAAAGCTCAAAAACTTTTAAAGCACTTTTTTTGCTAATGTTGTTCTGTTTCTATATAAAAATCGTTTCAGTCGCGTTTTAGCTATTAAGTACGCAAGAAGATCAAAAACACTCAAAAGACACGTTTTTCATAGTTATTTTCCCCCATATATAGTATTTTGCATTCTTTTTAGCGTTTTGGAGCATAATATGCTAAAAAAAAAAAAAAAATAACACGTTTTTGTTAAAATCCTTTCCTTTCCCTGTATAAAATATCTTGCATGCCTTCTGGGGTCTTATATAAGAAGCTCTTATGTAAGAAGCTCAGAAACACATACAAGACCTGTTTTTTTTTTTTATATAATATTGTTTGATTTCCCAAGTAGGGTATTTTCCATGCTTTTTTTTTTATCGTTTTAGTGCCTATTAGGCATAAAATAAAAACATGTTTATGGTAATGTGTATGGTGAAATAGGATGTTTTACATATATTTTGACATTTTGGTACCTGCTAAGATCAAAAACTCTCAAAAAGCACGTTTGGGGTAATGTTATTATTTTCCTTAATAAATTGTATTTGGAATGCGTTTTAGAGTTTTGGTATGAAAGAAACGAAAAAAAAAAACTCAAAAGACACGTTTTTAATAATGTTGTCTTCTTTTCCCATATAGGGTACTTAAGCAAACACTTTGGCGATTTGGTACCTAAAAAGCTCAAAAACACTCAGAAGACACTTTTCTGGTAATGTTTCCTTTTCCCATATGCCTCGCATTGAATTTTGGTATGTAACAAGTTTTAAAAGATACAATATGAACGTTTTTTGGTAATGTTGTTTTGTTTTTCCATACAGGGTGCTATTCGTGTTTTTTTAGCATTTTATTATCTAAGAAGCTAAAAAGCACTAATAAAAAGCATTCCTGTTAATATCGTTTTGTTTCCTCAAATAGGGTCCTTTGCATGTATTTTGGTGTTTTTGTACATGACAAGGCACATCTCATCTCTAGCTAAAACATCTTCTATGAAGTTTGATGTTCTGAAACATCTCCGCCAGTTTTTCTCACCCCCCCCAGCTGCTAACTCTGTACAAGGGTCTTATCCGTCCATGTATGGAGTATGCTTCACATGTCTGGGGAGTTCCACTCATACTGCTCTTCTAGACAGGGTGGAATCAAAAGCTTTTCGTCTCATCAACTCCTCTCCTCTAACTGACTGTCTTCAGCCTCTCTCTCACCACCGCAATGTTGCATAGTTAGCTGTCTTCTACCGCTATTTTCATGCTAACTGCTCTTCCGATCTTGCCAAGAGTTAACCAGTATTCTCAATCAGTCATCCCTTTCTCTGGTAAACTCTGGAACTCCCTGCCTGCTTTTGTATTTCCACCTTCCTATGACTTAAATTCCTTCAAGAGGGAGGTTTCAAGACACTTATTCATCAATTTTTGACCACTGCTTTGACCCTTTTATGGGACTGGCATTTCAGTGGGCATTTTTTTTTATTAGATTTTTGTTGCCCTTGGCCAGTGTTCTTCCTACATAAAAAAAAAAAACTAAAACTCATGCAAAACACCAATTATGGAAAATAGAACATCATTGCCAAAAAAAAAAAAACGTGTATATTGAGTTTTTTTTTCAGATTCTTAGGTATTAAAATGCGAAAATGGATGCAAAACACCGTCTATGGGGTAACAGAACGACATTACCAGAAAAAAAAAATTTCATAATATACGTTTTTGGTAATGTTGTGTTTCTCGATATTGACTGCTGTTCATGTACGAGTATTTTAGGATTTTGGTAAAAAAAAAAAGAAGCTAAAAAAAAAACATTAATAATACACTTTTCTGTTAATATCTTTTCGTTTCCCAAAGTTGGGTAAGGTTTTGTTCTCCCATATAGAATGTTTTCCATACTTTCTAGCGTTTTGATTACTAATATACTGAAAAACACCCAAGTGACAAGTTTGTGGTAATGTTGTTCCGTTATCCCAAACAGGGTGGTTTGCCTGCATTTTTTTGGTTTTGCCATATAACAAGATGAAAAACATTTAAAACACACGTTTTTAGTAATGTCATTCTGTTTCTTCATATATGCTTTATATGCGTTTTGCCGATTTGGTATCTAACATGGGGATAAACACTCATAATACACATTCTTAATAATGTTGTTCCGTTTCTCAATGCAGACTGGTATTCACAAGTTTTAGCCTTTTGGTACATAAGAAGCTGAAAAAAGCTCATAATACTTCTTTTCGTTAATATCGTTTAATTTCCAAATATCATGTGATCTGCATGGATTTTTGCATCTTGGTACCTAACAAGCTCAAGGTATTAAAGATATTAAAATGCGAAAATGGATGTAAAACACCGTCTATCGGGTAACGGAACGACATTACCAGAAACTTGTCATTTGGGTGTTTTTTTTTTTTAGCTTCTTACGTACCAAAATGCTAAAACGCGTCCACTGTATATTGAGATACATAACAATATTGCCATAAACGTGGATTTTAAGTGTTTTGAGCTTCTTAGGGACCAAAACACCAAAATGGTAAAGGTACATTTTTTTCTTTTTACTTGTTAGGTACCAAAATCCCAAAGTGAATGCAAGACACCTTCTATGGGAAAAGAATACAACATTATTATAAACGTGTCTTTTTTTCGGGGGGTTGCCTTCAAAGGTATTAAGTCGCCAAACTGCATGCAAAGTACCCTATATCAGAAGAAAACAACTTTATTAAAAACGTCAATTTTGAATGTTTTGTTTTTAGTTCCTTACGTAACAAAACGCTAAAACGCATGGAAAATATCCTTTATGGAGAAAAAGAACATTACCATGCATTTTTTAGAGTTTCTAAGCTCCTTAGGTAACAAAACACCAATAAGCATGCAAAACACCCTCAATCGGGTAACGGAATGACTTTAACAGAAACGTGTCATTTGGGAGTTTTGAGCATATTAGATTAAATCCTTGGAGAACACTCCATTTGGGAAAAGAAAAGAACATTATTAAAAATGTGTCTTTTGAAACTTTTTTGAGTTTCTTACGTACCAAACGTGCTAAAACACATGGATAACACCATTTATGAAGAAACAGAACAGCATTACCAAAAGCGGGTGTATTGAAAGTTTTGAGCTTGTTAGGTACGAGAACGCCAAAATACATGCAATACATACTGAGAAACGAAACGATATTACATAAATATGTATTATAAGTGTTTTTGAACTTCATAGGTAAGAAAATGCTAAAACACGTGAATATCACAATATATGGAAAAACAGAACAATATCACCAATAACGTGTATTATGAATATTTTTGAGTTTGTAAGGTACCAAAACGGTAAAGTTCATGCAAAGCACCCTATATGAAGAAATAAAACAACATTACCAAAAATGTGTATTAACCATAATTTTGAGCTTGTTAGATATCAAAATGCTAAAGTGCATGCAGAGCATCCTGTATGGGAAAAGCAAACATTACAAAAAATTTGTGTTTTGAGTATCTCTCAGCTTCTTACTTACCAAAACACTGAAACGCATACAAAACACTCTTCATGGAGAAACAGAAAAACATTAGCAAAAAAGTGTACTTTGAGATTTTTTAGAGCATGTTAGGTAACAAAACACCAAAATGCACGAAAATCACCGGACATTGGGAAACAAAACGATATTAACAGAAACTTCTAATATGAGTATTTTTCAGCTTTTTATGTACCAACACGCTTAAACACGTGAATAGCACTCTATATAGAGAAATAAAACATTACCAAAACTTATATTATGAGTGTTTTTCCTCATATTAGGTACCAAAATGCAAAAATGCATACAAAGCACCCTATATGAAGAAACAAAGCAACATTACCAAAAATGTGTAATGAGTATTTTTGAGGTTGCTAGGTACCAAAACGCTAAAGGGCATTATTGTAAAAGTGTCTTTTAAGTGTCTTTTGAGGTATTTTGCACGCGTTTTAACTTTTTGGTACGTAAGAGGCTTTTTGAGCCTCTTACGTACCAAAGAGTTAAAAAGCGTGCAAAATACCCTGTATGAGGAAAAAGAATTACATTACTAAAAACGGAAGTTTTGAAAGTTTTGAGCTTGTTAGGTGACACAACGCCAAAATGCATGCAAATTAACTGATATTGGGAAGCGAAACGATATTAACACAAAAGTGTTTTATGATTGTTTTACAGCTTATGTAGCAAAACGCTAAAACGCTAGAAGCTTTATTCAGCTTCTTATGTGCCAAAAGGCTAAAACTTGTGAATATCAGTCTATATGGGGAAACCGAATAACAATACCAAAAACGTTTATTATGAGTTTTCTCCCATATTGCGTACCAAAACGACGAAATACATGCAAAGAACTCTATGAAAAAAAAAAAAAAGATTACCAAATACGTGTATCATGAATGTTTTTTATCTTGTTAGGTACCACAAATTCCAAAGTGCATGCAAAGCACCCGATATGGGAAAAGAAGAAAACATTGCTAAAAACGTGTCTTATCAGTTTTTTTTTTTTTCCTTTTTAGCTTCTTACGTACCAAAACGTTAAAACGCATGGAAAACATCCTTTATGGAGAATCAGAACAACATGGCCAAAAACATGTTTCGAGTTTTTTCTTGCTTGGTATTTACCAAAACTCCAAAATGCTTGCAAAACACCCTATTTGGGGTAACGAAAGGACTTTGCCAGAAACGTGTCATTTGGGTGTTTTTGAGCGTATTAGGCAACAAAACTGCAAAATAGTATATAAAACACTATTTGGGAAAAAGAAAACATTAAAATAAACGTGACTTTTGAGTATTTTTCAGCTTCTTACGAGTACGTACCAAAACAATAAAACGCGGGCAAAATATCCTTTATGAGGAAATTTTACCCATAACATGTGTTTTCCAGCTTAATAGCTACCAAAACGCAAAAATGCATGCAAATGTCCCGATATGGGGAAACGAAACGATATTAACAGAATTTTGTTTTATGAGTATTTTCCACCTTCTTAGGTAACAAACCGATAAAACATATGAATAGTAATGTATAGGGAGAAACAGAAAAACTACGAAAAACGTGTTATTTTCTTAGGTACGAAAACGCAACTGTTCATGCAAGGCATTTTATATGGGAAAAGAGAACAGCATTACTAAAAAGGTGTCTTTTCAGTGTTTTTATATGAAAAGCATATAAAATATGTAAAAAATATATAAATAAATAAATAAATAAAAACATGTTTTTGAGTGTTTTATTTTTTGTTTTGTTTTTATCTTACGTACTAAAGCGCTAAAACGCATTCAAAACATCCTTTATGAGGAAAATTATTATTTTTTTTTTACAAAAGCGTGTACTTTGAGATTTTTCAGCTGATTAAATAACAAAACGTTAATATGCATGCAAACCACTCTATTTGGAGTAACAACGTGTAATTGAGGTGTTTTTGAGCGTATTGACCATCAAACGCTAAAATGCATTAATGCAACATTAGCAAAAAAAGTGTGTTTTAATTGTTTTGAGGTTCTTAGATAACAAAACGCCAAAATCCATCCAAAGGGCCCGATATGGGGAAACGAAACGATTCTAACAGAAATCTGTATTATGATACCAAAACCCCAAAACACTCTATATGGAGAAGCAGCATTACATAAAACGTGTATTATGAGAGTTTTTCCAGTTATTCCAAAACGCCAAAATGCAAACAATGCACCCTATAAAAAGAATTACAACAACCTTACCAAAAACGTATATTATAAGTGTTTTCGAATTCTTTAGGTACCAAAACGTCAAAGAGCATGCAAAGCATCCTATATGGGAAAAGAATAAAAACATTACCTAAAACGTGTGTTTTTAATGTCTTGATTTTTTTTTTTTTTTTGAGCTTCTAATACACCAAAACCCTAAAACGTTTGCAAAATACCCTTTATGGAGAAACAGAATAGCATAACCAATAACGGGTGTTTTGAGTATGCATGCAAAAATGCATGCAAATCACATGATATTTAGAAATTAAACGATATTAACAAAAAGAAGTATTATGAGCTTTTTTTCAGCTTCTTATGTGCCAAAAGGCTAAAACTTGTGAATACCAGTCTGCATTGAGAAACAGAACAACATTGCCAAAAATGTGTATTATGAGTGTTTATCCCTATGTTACATACCAAATCGGCAAAACACATATAAAGCATATATGAAGAAACAGGACGACATTATTAAAAACGTGTGTTTTAAGTGTTTTTTATTTTGTTATATAGCAAAACCAAAAAATGCATGCAAACCACCCTGTTTGGGATAACGGAACATCACCACAAACGTGTCATTTGGGTGTTTTTCAGTATATTTTTAATCTAAGCGCTAGAAAGTATGGAAAACACTCTATATGGAAAAAGAAAACACTACCCAACTTCGGGAAACGAAAAGATATTAACGGAAAAGTTTATTATTATTGTTGTTTTTATTTAAGCTTCTTTTTTACCAAAATCCTAAAATACATAAACAGCAGTCAATATCGAGAAACACAACATTACCAAAAACGTTTATTATGAGATTTTTTTTTCCCGATGTTAAATATTAAAACTCCAAAATACATACAAAGTACCTTATATGAAGAAACAAGAAGAATATTACCAAAAAACAAACAAAAAAAATAATATTACCAAAAAACATGTATTCTTTTTAAGGTTGTCAGGTACCAAAACGCCAAACTGCATGCAAAAAAAATATGTATTGAAAAAGAAAAGAACTTTACCGAAAACTCTTATGAATGTTTTTTTTTACTCATTTTCTTACGTACGAAAACTCTAAAACGCATGCAAAACGTCTTTATTGACAAATAACGTGTGTTTTGAGTGTTTTTCAGCTTATTAGGTACCAAAACGATAAAATACATGCAAAACACCCTACTTTGTGTAATGAAACGACATTACCTGAAACGCCCCATTTGAGTTTTTTTTTTCTTTTTTTTTGCATATTAGACACCAAAAGGGTAAAAAGAATATAAAACAACGACAAAATGCATGCAAAACACCCTACTTTGTGTAATGAAACGACATTACCTGAAACGCCCCATTTGATTTTTTTTTTTTTTTTGCATATTAGACACCAAAAGGGTAAAAAGAATATAAAACTTATATTACCGGAAAAGAGAAGAAACCAACATTATCAAAAACGTGTCTTTTGAGTGTTTTGAGCTTATTACGTACCAAATCGCTAAAACGCTGAAAAACTCAATGGGAAAACAGAACATCATTACCAAAAACTGGTATTTTGAGTGTTTTTGAACTTGTTAGGTACTAAAACGCCAAAATACATGCAAATTAAATGATATTGGGAAATGAAAAGATATTATTATTTTTGTGCTTGTTACTTAACAAAACAAACAACATTATAAAAAAACTTCTTTTGTGTGTTTTCTGCTTCTTATGTACCAAAACGTTACAACGCGTGGAAAACACCACTTATGGAAAAACAGAACAACATTAACAAAATCATGAGTTTCTTTTATTTTTTCCATAAAGTTAAGAAGCAAAACCCGAAAATGCATGCAAATCACCTTATTTGGGGTAAGGAAATAACATTACCAGAAACGTGCTTTTTATTATTATTATATAAGGCATCAAATGCTAAAAAAAAAAAAAAAAAATCGTGGAAAACACTCTATATGTAAAAATAAAAATGCTTCATTAAAAACGTGTCATTTGAGTGCTTCTTACGCACCAAACTGCTAAAACGCATCCAAAACACCGTTAATGGAGAAACAAAAACATCAGCAAAAAAATATTTCTTTTGAGTGTTTTTGAGCTTGTTAGGTACCAAAACACCAAAATGCATGCAAATTACCAGATATTGGGAAAAGAAACGATTTTAACAGAAATGTTATGTCTTTTCAACTTTTTATGCAATAAAATGCTAAAATACATGAATAACGCTCTATATGGAGAAACGGAGAAACATTATGAAAAACTTGTATTATGAGGGTTTTCCACATATTAGATACTAAAACTCGAAAATGCATTCAAAGAACTATACTCGTATATAAAGAAGCAGAACAACATTACCTATGTACTATGTAATGTACGTGTACTATGAGTGTTTTTCCTTATGTTAGGTACGAAAACGCCAAAATACATACATGAAGAAACTCTACATGAAGAAAAAAATGAACAACATTAACCAAAAACGTGTATTAAAAGTTTTTTGAGCTTGTTACGTACAAAAGTGCCAAAGTGCATGCAAAACATCCTTTATGGAAAAAGAAAAGAGTGTTTTACGACTTCTTGCGTACCAAATCGCTATAACGCATGCAAAGCGCTTTTTTTTTTTTTTATGGAGAAATAGAATATTACCAAAAATGTGTATTTTGAGTGTTATCCAGCTTTTTAGGTACTAAAACGCCAAATGCACGTAAAGCACTCTATTTGAGGTAACGAAATGACATTACAGGAAACCTGAGTATTTTCTAGCTTATTTTTACCAAAACGCTAAAGTGGATGCAAATCACCCTATTTGGGGAAAACAAACAACATTGTAAAAAACGTGTCGTTTGAGTGTTTTTCTTCTTACGTATCAAAACGCTAAAATGCATGCAAAACATCCTTTATGGAGAAACAGAACAAGATTACCAAACCTGTGTTATAAGTGTTTTACAGCTAGTTAGCAAAACTCCAAAATGCATGCAAAGCAACTTATTTGGGTCAAGGAAACGACACCACCAGAAACATGTTACATGCGTGTTTTTTAGCATATTAGGCAACAAACGATAAAGAGCATGGAAAACAATCTATATTTGAAAACAAAACATTATGAAAAACGTGTCTTTTGAGTGTTTTTTTTTTCTTTTTTTAGTTTCTTACGTACCAAAACGCTAAATCGGGTCCAAAACACCTTTTATTGGGAAAAAAAACCAGCAAAAATGTGTTTTTTTTTGTTTTTTTTTTAGCTTGTTAGTTAACAAAACGCCAAAAATGCAAGCAAAGGAACCGATATGGGGAAACAAAACTATATTAACAGAAACGTGTATTAGGAATTTTTATCGGGTTTTTAGGTGAGAAAAGGCTAAGACAAGTTTATGGCATTCTATATGGATAAGCAAAACAACATAAAAGAAAAAAACGTGTATATTGAATGTACTTAAAGGCCAAATTCCATGCACGACACATCTAATGGTAAAAGAAAACAACGTTACCAAAAACGTGTCTTTTCAGTTTTTTCTTTCTTTTCTTTTTTTTTTAAGCTTGTTTGGTACCAAAACACCGGTGTATACAAAAATTATCTTTATAGAAGAAAACACAATACTAAAAAAAAGTATCTTTTCTTTGTTTTTTTCAGCATATTACATATTAAAACGTTAAAACGCATGCAAAACGCCCTTCATGGAGAAATAGAAAAGCATTGCCAAAAACGTGTGTTTTGAATTTTTTTTTTTAAGATTGTTAGGTACTAAAACGCAAAAAATGCATGCAAAGCTATATTTAACGGTAATGAAACGATATAACAAGGAACGTGTCATCTGGGTGTTTTGAACATATTATGCACCAAAAAACTAAAAAGCACGGAAAGCACGCAAAAACAAAACATCATTATAAAATATATATATATATATATATATATATATATATATATATATATATATATATATATATATATATATATATATATATATATATATATATATATATATATATATATATATATATATATATATATATATATATATATTTTTTTTTTTTTTTTTTTTTCTTTTTTTTCTTTTTTTTTTTTTAGTGTTTTCAGCTTCATATGTACTAAAACGTTAATGTACGTTTCGTTTCCTTTCCACATGTAGTATGGTTTGGATGCACTGAAAATACATGTTTTTGGAAATGGTGTTCGGTTTTTCCACATAGCAGGTATTCACACGTTTTAGCGTTTTGGTACCAAAGAAATTCAAAACATACATATTACACGTTTCTCATAAATTCCTTTCTTTTCTCCATATGGGGTGATTTTCAAACATTTTAGCGTTTTGGTACATAATGTGAAAAAAACACTCAAAAAGCACATTTTTGGTAATTTTATTATCTTTCATCCTTTTTAGCGTTTTGGTATCTAAAAAGCTCTAAAAATCTCATAATACATGGTTCTTGTAATTTTTTTTTTCGTTTCCTAATAGTGCTTTCCATGCATTTTATTTTTTTTCTACGTAACAGGCTCAAAAACATTCAAAATACAATTTTTTTTTTCTGTTTCTCTGTCAAGCGTGTTTTGCATGTGTTTTAGGGTCTTAGTAGGTAAGTAGCTCAAAAACACTCAAAAGTTACATGGTTTCATTTCCTATATAGTGAGCTTTCGATGCTTTTTCGAGTTTTCGTGCCAAGCATGGCTATAAACATTCAAAAGACATGTTACTGGAAATGTCGTTTCGTTGCCCAGTACATGGTGCTTCACATACATTTTAGCGTTTTAGTACATAACTGTGAAAAAAAAAAACTCAAAATACACTTTTTTGGTAATTTTGATCTTTTATTCATATAGAGTACTATTCGTATTTAGGTACCTAAGAAGCTCTAAAACATCAAATTACTCGTTTCTCGTAATATCTTTTCGGTTCATTATATAGGATACATTGCATCCATTTTGACGTTTTTCTATGTAACAAGCTCAAAAACTCTAAACACACGTTTTTTGATAAAGTTGTTCTGTTCCCCATAAAGGGTATTTTACATGTGTTTTAGCGTTTTGGTACATAACTAGCTCAAAAACACTCAAAATACACGCTTTTGGTTAAGTAGTTTTGTTTTTCCATATTTGGTTCTTTGCATTCTTTTAGTCTTTTGGTGCTCAACACGTTCATAAACACTGAAAAGATACGTTCCTTTAGCAATGTTAAAAACGCTTAAAAACATGTTTTTGATAATGTTGTTCTGTTTCTCGATGAAGAGTGCTATTCACAAGCATTAGCGTTTTGGTACCTAAGAAACTAAAAAAAAAAAAAAACAATGTACATTTCTCAAAATATACTTTCTGTTTTCCATATATGGTGCTTTGCAATCATTTTGGCGTTTTTTTTTTTAGATAAGCTAAAAAGACTCAAAATTCACGTTATTGTGTTTCTCCACAAATTTTGTATGCGTTTTAACGTTTTGGTACGTAAGAAGCTCAAAAACACTCAAGAGACACTTTCTTGATGTTTTTATTCCCATATAGGGTTATTCCCCTGCTATCTGGCGGTTTGATACCTACCACTCTCAAAAACATTCAAAACACATCTGCCTTTGGTCCTATAATAATACACGTGTCTCGTAATGTCCTTTTGTTTCTCCATATAGAGTGCTTTCCATGCATTCTGGCGTTTTTTGTAAGGAAAAGAAAAAAAAATTTTCTTTTTTTTTGTAATGTTATTCTTTTCTCTATAAAGGGTGTTTTACATGCGTTTTAAGGATTTTGAAAATATTCAAAAGACACGTTTTTGGTGATGTTGTTTTGTATTCCCATATCCGGTGTTTTGAATGCTATTTAGCGTTTTGTTGCTTAACACGCTAAAAATCACGCAAAAGACGTTTCATTTCCATATATAGGGAATTTTGCATCCATTTTGGCGTTTTGGTACCTAACACTGTAAAGAATATTTTAATTACACGTTTTTGGTAATGTCATTTTTCTCCATAGAACGCTATTTATGCGTATTAGCGTTTTGGTACCTAAGAAGCTCTAAAACACTTATAATACACGTTTTTCGTAATGTCCTTTGGTTTCGCCATATAGGGTGCTATGCATGCATTTTTAGTGTTTCGTTACATAACATGGTGAAAAACACTCAAAAACCACGTTTTTGGTAATGTTATTATGTTTCTCCATTAAGAGTACTATTCAGTTGATTTAATGTTTTGTACTTTAAGAAACTCAGACACTCATAATACACGTTTCTCGTAATTTCCTTTCGTAATTTCGTAATTTCGTAATTTCCTTTCCTTTGCATGTTTTTTGGTGTTTTTGTATGTAACAAGCTCAAAACACTCAAAATACACGTTTTTGGTGATGTTATTCTGTTCCTCCATAAAAGGTGTTTTGGATGTGCTTTAGCATTTTGGAACGTAAGAAGCAAACGCTTAAAAGACACGTTTTTGGTGATGTTATGTTGTATTCTCATATAGGATACTTTCCATGCTAATTAGGATGTGTTGAATAAATACAAAAGACATTTTTCTTGTCATGTCGTTTCATTTACCCCTGAAGAGGAATTTGCAAGCACTTTGGCATTTTATAACGTAACAATGTGAAAAACACTCAAATTACACGTTTTTTTTCGTAATTATGTACTGTTTCTCCAAACAGTGTGCTACTCATGCGTTTTAGCGTTTTCGAGCCTAAGAAGCGCAAAATCACTCATAATACACGTTTCTCGTGATATGTTTTCGGTTCCCCATATAGGATGCTTTTGCATGCATTTTGTCGTTTTGGTACCTGAGATGGTTAAAAATACACACACACACACACACACACACACACACACACACACACACACACACACACACACACACACACACACACACACACACACACACACACACACACACACACACACACACACACACACACACACACACACACACACACACACATACACACACACAAAAAAAAAAATTTTTTTTTCTCCATTAAGAGTGCTGTTCACGCTTTGTAGCGTTTTGGTACCTAAGAAACTCAAAAACACTCATAATACGTGTTTTTGTAATGTCGTTTTGCTTCATCATATAGAGTGCTTTGGATGCATTTTGGTCTTTTTGTACGTAAGAAGCTGAAAAACACTAGAAATATCCGTTTTATTTATTTATTTATTTTATTTTTTTTTATGAAATACACGTTACTTTATGATGGTTGTTTTGCACGCATTTTAGCGTTTTGGTACATAAGGTCAAAAATACTCTATAGACGCGTTTTTGCTTTTTCTTCAAATATGGTGCCTTTTTAGTGATTTGGTTTCTAACACAAAAGCAACAGAAGAAACATAATGTCGTTTCGTTTCATCATTAAGAGGGCTTTAGATGCATTTTGGTGTTTTGGTACCTAAGTGCGAAATACAGTCAAAATACTCTTTTTATGTAATGTTGTTCTGTTTGTCCATATAGACTACTACTGAGCCGTTTTAGCGTTTTGGTACTCATTATACACGTTTCTCGTAATGTCCTTTTGTTTCCTTATAAAGGATGCCTTGTATACTTTTTTGGCGATTCGGAACCTAACAAAGTGGAAAACACCAAAAACACGTTTTTTTGCGTTTTGGTGCCTAAAAACTCGAAAAAACACTCGTAATACATTTATCACTTATTGTCCATTCGTCTATTCATAGAGTGCTTTGCATGCATTTTGACGTGTTTTTTTTTTTCTTAGTAAGAAGCTCAAAACACTGAAAATAAACGTTTCGGGCAATGTTATTGTTTCTCCAAAAAGGGTTTTTGCATGTGATTTAGCGTTTTTTTTTTTTTTATGTAAAAATGTAAAAAAAAAGTTTAAAAATACAGGTTTTTGCAATGCTTTTTTTCCCCAAATGGATTGATTCCACTGCTTTTTAGCGTTTTACTGTTAATGCACTGAAAATAAAAACACTTAAAAAACACGTTTTTGATAATGTCATTTTATTTCACCATATAGCTGGCTTTGCATGCTTTTTTTGCATTTTTGGTAGCTGAAAATGTGAAAAACACTCAAAATATACATTTTTGGTAGTGTTGTTCTGTTTCTTAGCGTTTCCGTGCTTACCATGCTCAAAAACACTTAAAAGACACGTTTCTGGTAATGTCGTTTCGTTTCCCCATATAGGGTGCTTTACCTACATTTTGCGGTTTTAGTACCTGATTATGTGAAAAACACTCAAAATACACTTCTTTGGTAATGTGTTTCTTGCTTTAGAGTGATATTTATGCATTTTAGCTTTTTTATACCTAAAAATCTAAAAACTACAATGCACGTTTTTCGTAATGGCTTGATGTTTCCCCATATAAAGTATTTTTCATGAATTTTTAAATTTTTCTATGTAACAAGCTCAAAAACACTCAAAATACACGTTTTTGCTAAAGTTATATTGTTTCTCCTTAAAGGATTTTTTGCATGTGTTTCAGCGTTTTGGTACGTAAGATCCCTCAAAACACTTATGAGACGTTTTCTTTATAATATTGTTTTGGTTTCTCATATAGGGTGCTTTCCATGAACACTCATGAAACTCAAATGACACGTTCCTGGAAATTTCGTTTCCTTTGGGTGTTTTGCATGCATTTTGGCGTTTTGGTACCTAACTAAGTGAAATACACTCAAAATACACGTTTTTGGCAATGTTGCTCTGTTTCTCCATATAAAATGTTATTCACTCTTTTCAGTGTTTTTGGTACTTCCAAACGGAAAAAAAAAATTATATATATATATATATATATATATATATATATATATATATATATATATATATATATATATATATATATATATATATATATATATATATATATATATATATATATATATATACACGTCTCTCGTAATGTCATTTTGTTTCCCCATATACGGTACTTTGCAAGCATTTTAGCGCTTTTTTTACGAAATAACCCCAAAACACATAAAATACTTGTTTCTAGTTATGTTATTTTGTTTCAACATAAAGGGTAATGCATAAAAAACCTCTTATATGTTGAAACGAAACGACATTACAAGAAAAGTTTCTTTTGAGTCATTTCTCTGTATTAGGCACTAAAACGCTAAAACGTATGGAAAGCAGCCTATGCGGGAATAGATAAGAACATTACCAAAAATGTGTTTTTTTTTTTATGTTTTCAGTTTCTTGCGTATCAAAACGCTAAAAAAAAAAAAAAAACATGCAAAACACCCTCTATGGAGAAACAGAACATTACCAAAAATAGGTATTTTGAGTGTTTTTTTTTTATTTTTATCTTGTTACAAAAAACGCCAAATGCATACAAAGAAATAAGGGGAAAGGATAAGAACATTACGAGACACGTACATTTTTTTGACAAAATATGGAAAAACAGAAAAAACATTACCAAAAACGTTTATTTTCAGTGTATTTGACATTGTTTGGTAGCAAAACTTCACAATGCATGCAAAGCATCCTATATCGGAAAAGAAACGACATTTCCAGAAAAGTGTGTTTTGGGTGTTTATGAGAGTGCAAGGTACCAAAACACTAAAAAGCTTAGAAAACAACTTTTCGTTTTTTTTTTTTTTTTTTTACTGAAACGCATGCAAAACACTCATTATGAAAAAAAAACAATAACTTTGCCAAAAACGTGTATTTTGAGTGTGTTTTAATTTGTTGCCTACAAAAACGCAAAAATGCATGGAAATTACCCTATATGGGGAAACGAAAAGAACATTACGAGAAACGACTATTATGAACGTTTTTGAGCTTCTAAGGTACCAAAACGCCAAAATGCATAATTAGTACACTTTATTGAGAAACTGAACAACATTACCAAAAACGTTTTTTATTGAGCGTTTTTCACATTGTTAACTACCAAAACGCAAAAATGTATGCAAACCATCCTATATGAGGGAAGGAAACGAGAAGTCAATAAACGTGTTTTTGAGTATTTACGAATGTGCTAGACACCAAAACGCTGAAAAGCATGGATATTACCGTATATGAAAAAAAAAAAAATCAAAACGCTAAAATATATGCAAAAAATCCCGTAATGGAGAAACCATATAACTTTAACAAAAACGTCTATTTTAAGTGTTTTTCATATGCTTAGGTGGAAAAAGTACTTCATATGGGGATACGAAGACATTAAGAGAAACGTACATTGTGAATGTTTTTGTGCTCCTTAGGTACTAAAACGCGAAAACACTTTAAAAGCTCTCTCAATGGAGAAAAAAAAATACAAAAAAGTATATTTCGAGTGTTTTTGACATTGTTAGGTAGAAAATGCCAAAGTGCATGCAAAAGAACCTATATGTGAAAAAAAAAATCCAGAAACACATCTTTTTAGTGCGTATGAGCGTGCTAAGTGACAAAACACTAAAAAGCATCGAAAGCACACTAATGGGAAAAAAATAGCATTAACAAATTTTTTTTTGTTTGTGTATTTCTGAGCTGCTCACGTACCAAAACGAAAAAAAAAAAAAAAAAAAAAAATATATATATATATATATATATATATATATATATATATATATATATATATATATATATATATATATATATATATATATATATATATATATATATATATATATATATATATATAACCAAAAAAAACGTGTATTTTGAGTGTTTTTTTTCCACAATGTTAGGTACAAGCATGCCAAAATACCTGCAAAGTACTCTATATGGGGAAACGGAAGAATGAGAAACGTCTATTATGAGTACTTTTGAGCTTCTTGGGTACCAAAATGCTGAAAATCATGAATAGCAATCTATATGGGGAAAAAGAACAATATTACCAAAAACGTGCATTTTGAGTGTTAAAAAACCTGAAAACAGTCAAAATACTTGTTTATGGTAAAATTATTCTGTTTCACCATGAACTGTGTTTTATATGGGTTTATCGTTTCAGTACGTAAGAAGATTAAAAACACTCAAAAGACATTTACGTAACGTTGTTTTGTATTCTTATATAAGGTGATTTCCATGCTTTTAAGCGTGTTGGTGCCTAACACGCTCAAAAACACTGAAAAGACACGTTTTTGGTAATGCTGTTTCGTTTCCCCATATATGAACCTTCATTGCCTCGTGCTGTTTTGCTACCTAATAATGTGAGAAAACACTCAAAATACACGTTTTTGGTAATGTTGTTAGTTTTTCGATATAGAGTACTATTCATTCGTTTTAAGATTTTGGTACCTAAGAATATAGAAAAAAAAAACTCATAATACACGCTTCTCGTAATTTCTCGTTTCCCCGTATAGAGTAAATTGCATTCATTTTTTTACTTTTCAACGTAACAAGCTCAAAACATTTTAAAACACATTTTTTTTTATAAAGTTATTGTGTTTATGAAGGGTGTTTTTGCATGTAATTTAGAGTTTTGGTACGTAAGAAGCTGAAAAACACTCATAAGATACGTTTTTTTCGTAATGTTTTGAATTTTCATACATAGTGATTTTAAGCACCTTGGTGCCTTACATGCTCAGAAACCCTCAAACCACTATTTTTTTTTTCTGAAAAATGTCGCTTCTTTTCCAATTATAAAGGGTTTTGCATGCATTTTGGCGTTTTGGCGGGTAACAATGTGAAACACACTCAAAATACATGATTTCTCTATTTCGAAAAACAAAACATTACATTAATCGTGCCATTTGAGTCTTTACGTACCGAAACGCTAAAACGCATGCAAAAAACTTTAATGTAGAAACAGAATGATATTATCAAAATCATAATTTTTTAAAATTTTTTTATAGCTCGTTACGTAGAAAAAGCGAAAATGCATGCAAAGTACCCTATATAAGGAAACAAAAAGACTTCATGAGAAACTTATATTATGAGTATTTTGAGGTTCTTAGGTACCAAAATGTTAAAGTGCATGAATAACACTCTATATGGAGAAACAAAAAGCATTATCGAAAACATGTATCTCGACTGCATTTCATATTGTTAGGCAATATGTCTTTTTGAGTGTTTATGAGCGTGCTAAGCACCAAAACCCTAAAATGTATGTAAGCATCCTGTATGAGTAAACAAAATAATATAACTACATACATCTCTTTTCAGTGTATTTTGAGGTATGTACCAAAACGCTAAAATGCATGCAAAAAAAAAAAAAAAACGTATTGAGGAATAGTAAAAAAATACAAAAGAAACGTGTTTTTAGTGCTTTTCAACTCAATACGTAGAAAACGCCAAAATGCATGTAAATTACCCTATATCTAGTAACGAAAAGATATTACAAGAAACGTGTATTTTTAGTGTTTTTGAGCTTCTTTGGTACCAAAACGAGAAAAGTATGCATAGCACCCTATATAGAGAAACATAATAAGATAACCAAAAATTGGTATTGGTATTTTGAGTGATTTTTCACATTCTTAGATACCAAAACGCCAAAATGTACGGAAAGTACCTTATATCGGGATAGGAAACGAAATTTCAAGGAACGGGTCTTTTGTGTGTTTGTGAGCGTGCTAGGCACAAAAATGCTAAAAAAATATAAAAAAAAAACGTAAAACAAACATTAATAAAACATCTGAGAGTTTTTGAGCTACTTACGTCGTAAAATGATAAAACGCATGCAAATGCTTTATGGAAAAACAAAATAACTTTAGCAAAAAACTTGTAAAAAAAAAAAAAACGTAAAACAAACATTAATAAAACATCTTCTGAGAGTTTTTGAGCTACTTACGTCGTAAAATGATAAAACGCATGCAAATGCTTTATGGAAAAACAAAATAACTTTAGCAAAAAACTTGTATTTTTTTTTCAGGTTTTTACGTACAAAAACGCTGAATTGCATGGAAAATAGTTTGTAAGGGGAAACGAAAGAACTTTACGAGAAACGTGTATTATGATTGTTTTTGAGCTTCTTAGGTACCAAACCAGAAAAAAAAATGTATGAATATCACACTATATAAAAGAAACATAAATTATTATAAAAAAAAAAAACTTGTATTTTGAATGTTTTTAACATTGTTAGGTATCAAAACGGTGAAGTGCATGGAAATATCCCTATAAGGGGAAACAGAACTACGTTTCCAGAATCATATATTTTCAATGTTTTTAACGTATTAGCAAGGAAAATTGTAAAAAAAAAAACGGTAAAAAAAAATCCTTATGGAAAATAAGTATCGAGTGTTTTTGAGTTATTTTTTACGTCAAAAACACCAAAATGCATACAAACTATCCTATATAGGGAACCAAAACGACATTACAAGAAACGTTTATTATCATTATTTTTTTTTTAGCTTCTTAGGTACCAAAACGTTAAAACGCATGAATAGCGCTTTATTTGGAGAAAAAGATTAATACCAAAAAAGTGTATTTTAAATGTATTTCACATTATTAGGAGATATAACGAAATGCATGCAAAGCACTCGATATGGAGAAACGAAAAGTCTTTACGAGAAATCTGTTTTTTGAACTTCTTAAGTACCAAACTCTAAAACGCATGAATAACCTTCTATATGAAAAAAAAAACAATAATAGTACCAAGAACCGTGTCTTTTGAGTGTTTTTTTTTCATTATTTTACGTACCAAAAACGCAAAAAACGCATGCAAAACACACTTTATGGAGAAAAAGTCTAATATTACCAAAAACAAATTTTTTGGGGGGTATTTTGTGAGCTTAGGTGGAAAAACGCTAAAATACATCCTTCTTAGGTACGAAAATTTTATATGGAGAAACGAAAAGGCATTACAAGAAACGTGTCATGAATGTTTTTCAGCTTCTTAGGTACCAAAACGCAATAAACCACGAATAACATTCTATATGAAGATACAAAACAATACCAAATACGTGTGTTTTGAGTGTTTTTTTTTTCACATTCATAGATACCAAAACACCAAAATGCATCCAACGATCCCTATATAGGGAAAAGAAATTAAATTTCTAGTAACGTGTCTTTTATGAGTTTATTAGCGTGTTAAGTACCAAAACGAAAAAAAAAATAAATAAATAAAAAAAAATAAAAAAACACCCTATATGGATAACAAAACGTCACCGAAACCGTCTCTTTTCAGTGTTTTCAGGTAATTACGTATATAATGCTAAAACGCATGAAAAAAAAACGTTTATGGCGAAACATTATATATTTGCGAAAAAAAAAAATGTTTTTGAGTTTGTTACAAAAACGACAAAATGCACACAAAGTACACTATGGGAAACGAAAGGGCATTACCTGAAACGTGTATTATTAGTGCTTTTGAGCTTCTTAGGTACCAAAAATGTTAAAAGGTATTAATAATACTCAATGAAAAAAAAAAAAACATTACCAAAAACTTGTGTTTTATGTGTATTACACATTATTAGGTGCCAAAAAGCCAAAAAACAGGAAAAATAGGCTATAGTTGGGAAAGAAAATGATATTTCGTGAAACGTGTCTGTTGAGTGTTTATGATCGTGTTAGGCACCAAAATGTTTTGAGCTACTTACGTACCAAAAAGCTAAAACGCACGTGAAACATGATTTATGGAGAAACACAATAAAATTACGAAAAAAACAAGTATTTTAAGGGTTTTCAGAATGTTAACTACGAAAACGTCAAAATGTATGCAAAGTACCTAATATGAAGAAACGAAAAGACATTACAAGAAAAGTGTATTATCAGTGTTTTTAAGCTTTTTAGGTACCAAAACGCTAAAAGACATAAATAGTATTACTTTATATGGAAAAAAAAAAGTAAGATAAAAACACTTACCAAAAAACGTGATTTTTGAGTTTTATTTCACATTGTAAGATAGCAAAAACGCCATAATGCATGCAAAGTGTCCTCTCTAGGGAAACGAAACGACAATTCCAAAAACATGTATTTTTTTCTTTTTTTTGTGTGTGTTTATGAGCGTGTTAGGCACAAAAACGCTAAAAGGCTTGGAAAAGTTCCTCTATGGAGAAAGCAAAACAACATTTCTAAAAACGTGTGTTTGGTGTGTTTTTGAGCTATTTATGTACAAAAAACATAAAACGAATGGAAAACACCCTTTTAAATAGAAAGAGAATAACCTTAACAAAAACAAGTATTTAATTGCTTTTGAGCTTGTTAAGTACAAAATCGCCAAAATGCATGCAATAAATGAGGAAATTAAAAGATATTTCGAGAAATGTGTGTTATGAGTGTTTTTGAGTTTCCTGTCTACGAAAACGCGAAAACCCTGTAATAACACACTAAATGGAGAAACAGAACAACATCAAAAGAAAAAACAAACGTGCTTTGTGTATTCTTTTACAATGTTAAGTAATTAAATGCATAAATACATGTAAGGTACCCTATATGAGGAAAAAAAAAAAGACATTTCCAGGAACATGTTTTTTGAGTGATTATGATCTTGTTAAGTACCAAAACGCAAAAATGCATGCAAACACTCTTTATGTAGAAAACATGATAATATTACTGAAACCAAGTATTTCGAGAGTTTTTGAGCTTATTACCTAGAAAAACGCCAAAATCCTTGATTACACGATCTGAGGAAACAAAAACGCATTACGAGAAACTTGTGTTATGTGTGTTTTTTTTTCAGTTTCTTAGGTACTAAAACGCTAGAACGCCTAAATATATGGAGAAAATTAACATTATAAAAACTTGCATTTTGAGTGTATTTCACATGGTTAGGTACCAAAATCCCAAAATGTACGCAAAGCACACTTTATAGGGAAAGGAAACGATATATCCAGAAATGTGTTTTTTGAGTGTTTTTGAGCGTGTTAGGCACCAAAACGGTTAAAAAAGCATGAAAAGTACCCTATATGGAAAAAAGAAACATCATTACCAAAAACGTTTCTCCGGTCTTTTTGAGCGAAATAGACTCAAAATATGTTATTAATAATGTTATGTGTCTTCATATCAAGTGTTATTCATGCGTTTTAGCGCTTTTGTCCCTAAGAGCCAAAAACTTTCATAATACACGTTTCTCGTAAAGTCTTTACGTTTCGAAACATGCTTTCTTGTAACAATTTAATTTCCCCATATCAAGGGCTTTCCATGCATTTTGGCGTTTCGGTAGCAAATAATGTGAAATATGCTCAAAACACACGTTTTTGTTAATGTTGTTCTGTTTCTTCATAGAGTGCTGTTTATAGGTTTAGCGTTTCAATACCCAAAATGTTAAAAAAAAAAAAAATATATATAATACATGTTTTTCGTAATGTCATTACGTCTACCTATTAAGAGTATTTTGCATCCATTTTAATGTTTTTGTATGCAACAAACTCAAAAAAACTCTCAACATACTTGTTTTTGGTAATGATATTCTTCTACGTAAAAGGTGTTTTGCATGCTTTTTTAGGGTTTCGGTACGTAAGACGCTGAAAAACACTCAAAAGACACGTTTTTTGGTAAAGTTGTTTTCTATTCCCATTTAGGGTGTTTACCATTGCATTTTAAACAAAAAAAAACACATTTCTTGAAATGTAGTATCGTTTCCAAATATATTGGTACTTAACAATGTGGAAAAAAAAAAAACTCAAATTACGCGGTTTTTGATAATGTTGTTTTGTTTCTTTGTATAAGGTGGTATTAACGCGGTTTCGCATTTCGGTACCTGGGAAGCTCAAAAACACTTATAATACACTTTTTTTCTAATGTCTTTTTTGTTTCCCCACATAGTATACTTTTCATATATTTTGGTGTTATTCTGTAACAAGCTCAAAAACACTCAAAATACTTGTTTGTGGTAATGTTATTCTGTTTCTGCATAAACGGTGTTTTGCATGCATTTTACCTATAAAAACGCTAATTAAATACATGCAAAGAACCTTATGTTTGGGAAACGAAAGAACATTTCGAGAAACGTGTATTATAAGTGTTTTTAATTTTTTTTTTTAAATACCAAAAACCTAAAACCCCAAAATAACTCTTAAAAGAGAGAAAAAAATAAATAAAAAAATTGGATTTTTTTTTTGTTATTCATCTTCATAGGTACCGAGATGCCAAAATTTTGGCAAAATTCAGAAAAATTATGTGAAAAAAGAATATTATGAAAAAAAATTAATTTTAGCTTTTTTTTTCGGACTGTTATGTACCAAACCCTAAAGTGCATGCAAAGCCACCTATATTGGGAAATTAAACGACTTTACCAGAATCCTGTCTTGAGTGTTTTCCAGCATGTTAGGCACCAAAATGATAAATAATATGGAAGTCACTCAAAATGGGAATCCATCACAAAATTACTGAAAAAGTGTCTTTTCAGTGTTTTACGTAGAAAAACGCTAAAACGGATGCAAACCAACGAATATGAAGAAATAGAATTCCAAAAGGTATATTATGAATGTTTTTGAGCTTCTTACCTACAAAAAAAGCGAAAATGGATGGAAAGCAGTCTATATTGGGAAACAAAAGGACATTACGAGAAACGTGTATAATGAGTGTTTTATAGTTTCACAAGAACCACAAGGCAAAAAACGCAAAAACTCGTGTATATAAAGAATTTTCTTAGATACCAAAATGCTGAAACTCAGGAATAACGCTCTTAATTAAGAATACAGAACAACCTTACCAAATGCGTGTATTTTGACTGTTTTTCAACTTCTTAGTTACCAAAACCCCAAATTGCATGCGAAACTAGCTTTATGTGGGAAAAAATGACATTACCAGAAAAGTGTCTTTTGAGTGTTTTTGAGCGTGATAGGCAATAAAGCACTAAAAAGCAGGGTAATCACATGACATGGGAATAAAACAAACTTTTACCAAGAACTTGCCTTTAAGTGTTTCTAAGCTCCTTACATATCAAAACGCTAAAACGCATGCAGAACACCCTTTACGGAGAAACGGAATAACATTACCAAAAACATGTATTTTGAGTGTTTTTGATCATGTTACCTATATAAAAGCTTAAATACATGCAAATAACCCTATGTTTGGAAAATGAAAGGACGTTACGAGAAACGTGTATTATGAGTTTTTTTTTAAGTTCGTTAAGTATGAAAAAGCTAAAACCCACAAATAACACTCTTTATAGAGTGCTTTCGTACCTAACATTTTTGGTAATTTTGTTCTTTTCTCCATATAGAGTGCTCTTCAATGCGTCAAATAGGACTTGGTACCTAAGAAATAAAAAAAAAACAATCATTATAAAGGTTTCTTCTAATGTCTTTTCGTTTCCTCATGCAAAGGGTGTTTTGCATACATCTCAGCGTTATGGTACGTAAGTAGCTGAAAATACCCAAAAGAGAAATTTTTGGTTGTCTTGTTCTTTCATATAGGTAGCTTTCAATGTTTTTTTTTTTTTTTATAACTTTGGTACCTAACACGTTCATCAACACTTAAAAGACATGTTTCTGGAAATGTCGTTTCATCTCCCCATAGATGGTGCTCTGGAGCCATTTTGACGTTTTGGTACATAAAATTGTGAAAAACACTCAAAATAAACGTTTTTGGTAATGTTCTGTTTCTCCATATACAGTGGTACTAAATAGTTTTTGAGTTTGGTACCTAAGACGCTCAAAGACACTAAAAATACATCTTTCTCGTAATATCCATTATTTTATCCATATTGGGTGATTTCCATTAATTTTTGGCGTTTTTGTTACGTAACAATGTGAAAAATACTCAAAATATACGTTTTCGGTAATGTTCTTGTTTCTTCATATATAATGTCATACATGCGTTTGTGCATTTTGCTACCTAAGAACCTCAAAACACTGATAAATGAAATGTCTTTTTAATTCTTTTCGTATCGCCATTTAGGATACTTTGCATGCATTTTTGCTTTTTTTTTTATACGTAAGATAAAAAAAAAAAACTCAAAATACACGTTTCTGGTAATGTTATTCTGTTTCTCCATAAAATGTGTTTTGCATGCATTTTAGCGTTTTGGTACGTAAGTAGCTATAAAAACTCTCAAAAGACACGCTTTTGGTAATGTTTTGCTTTTCCAAATAGAGAGTTTTCGTTGCTTTTTAGCGTTTTGGTATCTAATATTGTTGTGTTTCTCCAAAGAGAGCATTATTCATGCATTTTTGCGTTTTGGTACCTGAGAAGCTCAAAAACGCTCTTAATATAAGTTTCTCATAATGCCTTTGGTTACTTTTTATGTTTTTTTTTTGGGGGGGTTAAGAAGCTCAAAACATTGAAAATACACTTTTTTTGGTAATGTTATTCAGTTTTTCTAAAAAAAAAAAAGGCGTTTTGGATGCGTTTAAGTGTTTTTGTATGTAAGTAGCTCATAAGCACTGAAATGAAAAGTTTTTGTAATCTTTTGTTTTCTCCTATAGGGTGCTTTCCTTGGTTTTTAGCTTCTTGGTACCTAACACGCTCATAAACACTGAAAGGACATGTTTCTGGAAATGTTTCCTTTCCCCATATAGTATTCTTTGCATGCATTTTCGCGTTGCGGTACCTAATAACGTGAAAAAAGCCTTAAAACACATGTTTTGGTTAATCTTGTTCTGTTTCTCCATATAGAGTATTATTCATACGTTTTAGTGTTCTGTTACCTATGAAGCTCAATACCACTCAAAATATACGTTTCTTTTAATGTTTTCTTTTCCCCTTTTAGGGTTATTTGCATGTATTTTATCGTTTTTTACGTAACAGGCATGCAAAATGCATGTTTTTGTTAAAGCTGTTGAGTTTCTCCATAAAGTGTGTTTTGCAACCATTTTAGCGGTTTGGTACGTAAGTAGCTCAAAACAATGTTTTCCCATTTACGGTACTTTCCATGCTTTTTAAGAGCTTTTTGTGCCTAACACACTCATAAACTCTCAAAAGTCATGTTTCTGGAAATGTCGTTTATTTTCCCCATATCGGGTTCTTTGCATGCATTTTGGCGTTTTGATACCTACCAACACTAAATATACTTAAAATACACGGTTTCTCCATACATAATGCAAATCATACGTTTTATTGTTTTGCTACCTAATAAGCTAAAAAAAAAAAAAAAATCATAATACTGGTTTCTCTTAATGTCTTTTCGTTTTCTTATATAGGGCACTTGATATGCATTTTGACGCTTTTGTACATAACAAGCTCAAAAATCGCTGAAAATGCTCGTTTTTGGTAATGTTTTATGTTTCTGCAGGAAGGGTGTTTTGCTTGTTTTATCGTTGTGGTACATTATAAATTTAAAAAACTTCCAAACACGTGAAAAGTCACTTTGTTGGTTATTTCTTTTTCCCTTCCAACATAGTGCTCTTTTCATACTTCTTAGCGTTTTGGTGCCTAACACGTAGAAACACTCTCAAAACATAGGTTTCTTGTATTGTCGTTTTGTGTCGTCTTTTATAGGTCTTTGCATGTATTTTTGCGTTTTGGTACCTAATAATATGAAAACCACTCAAAATATATATTTTCATTCATGTTGTTTTGTTTCTCCATATAGAATACTATTAAGGTGCCTTTGTGTTTGGTACCTAAAAAGCTGAAAAGCTCTCATAATACACGTTTCTCGAAATGTCTTCGTTTCCCGGCATAGGGAACTTTGCATACATTTCGGCGTTTTTCTACTTACCTCAAAAACACTGAAAATATAGTTTTTTTTTTTTGTGTAATGTTATTTTGTTTCTCCATAAAGCATGTTTTGCGTCTGTTTAAGCGTTTTGATATAAAAGTAGCTCAAAAACACAAAAAAAAATACTATTTTTTTGGTAATTTTGTTTTGTATTCCCATATAGGATGCTTTCCACTTGTATTTTTTTTTTTTTTATAGTTTGGTGCCTAACACGCTCATAAACACTCAAAATTCACGTTTCTGGAAATTTAGTTTCGTTTTTCCCATAGATTGCACTTTGCATGAATTTCGACGTTTTGGTACATAACATTGTGAAAACAAACAAAATACACGTTTTTAGTAATGTTGCTCTGTTACTCCATATAAAGTGGTATTCATGCATTTTCGTATTTTTAACCTAATAAGGTGTAAAACACTTATAATATACGTTTCCCGTAATGTCTTTTCGTTTCCCCATATTGGGAACTTTACATGAATTTTGATTTTTTTTACGTAATTAGCTTAAAACATTAAAAATACACGTTTTCTTGTTTCTCCGTAAAAGGTGTTTTGCATGCGCCTTTGCGTTTTAGCATGTAAGTAGCTCAAAACAATAAAAAACTTATTTGTAATGTTTTGTTTTCCCATGTATGGTTCTTTCCTTGCTTTTTAGCATTTTGGTACCTAATACGCTTACGAACACTGAAAAAAACACGTTTCTAGAAGTGTCGTATTTTCCTTCATATATGATGCTTTGCATGCATTTTAGCGTTTTTGTTTCTCCATATAGAGTGCTATTCACTCGCTTTAGCGTTTTGGTATCTAATAAGTTGAAAACACTCATACTGCACGTTTCTCGTAATGTACTTTCGTGTCCATATATAGTGCACTTTGCATGCATTTTGGCACTTTTGTACGTGACAAGCTTAAGAAATAAAATGAAATACTAGTTTCTGGTAAGGTTATTTGTTTTTTTCCATGAAGGGTATTTTGCAAGCATTTCAGCGTTTTTGTACGTAAGTAGCTGAAAAATACCCCCAAAAATACGTTTTTTGGGGAATGTTGTTTTTTGCTTTTCCAGTATAGGGAAGTTTTCATGCTTTTTACTGTTTTGTGGTTAACAAGTTCGTATACACATATACATGGAAAAAAAAAAAAACTATTTTGCCAAAAACGTGACTTTTGAGTTTTTTTTCAGCTTCTTACGTACCAAGAGGGTAAAATGCAGGAAAAACACCCTTTATGGAAAAACAGAATAATATCACCAAAAAGAAATCATTTGAGAGTTTTTGAGCTTGTTAGGAAGAAAAACGCCATAATATATGAAAAGTATTCTATATGAAGAAAGAAAAAAACATTACGAGAAACGTGTATTATGAGTAAATTTGAGCTTCTTAGGTAGCAAAATGTGAAAACGCATGAAAAGCCCTCTGTATGGATAAACATAACATCACCAAAAACGTGTATTTTGAGTGTTTTTTTCATATTGTTAGGTGCCAAAACGCCAAAATGTATGGAAGCCAACTAACTAACAAACGAAACTAAATTAAATGAAACGTCTCTTTTGAATGTTTATGAATCTGCTATGTACCAGAATGCTAAAAAGTATGGAAAGATGGGAATAAAAAACATTATCAAAAACATGTCTTCAATTTTTTTGAGCTTCTTACGTACCAAAACGCTAATACGTTTGCAAAAGACTTTTTATGGAGAAAGAGAATAAAATTGCCAAAAACAAGTATTTTATGTGTTTATGAGCTTGTTACATAGAAAACGCAAAAATGCATGCAAAGTAACCTTTATGAGGAAATGAAACGATGTTTCCAGAAACGTATCTTTGGAGTGTTTAGACACTAAATCGATATAAATCTTGGAAATCACTTGATTTGAACAACAAAAGAACACTAAGGAAAACGTGTCTTTTAAGTGTTTTTGAGCTTATTACATACCAAAAACCTAAGCTGCATGCAAAAAAAAAAAAATCGTCATCGAGAAACATAATAACATTACCAAAAACTTGTAATTGGAGTGTATTTCTCATTGTTAAGTACACATGCAAAGCATGCGAAAGGAAACTAGTTTTCTAGAAAAGTGTCTTTTGAGTGTTTATCAGTGTTCTAGCTCCAAAACGATGAAAAGCATGGAAATCACACTGTAATGGAAAACAAAACATTAACAAAAATGTCTCTTTTCAGTATTTTTGAGGAACTTTGGTATCAGAACGCTAAAACGCATGCAAAACACCCTTGATGGAGAAACAGAATAACATTACCAAAAACAAGTTTTTTTTTTTATTGTTTTTGAGGCTGTTACGTGAAAAACGTCATAATACATTCCATGTACCCTATATGGTTAAATGGAAAATAAAAAATTACGAGAAAGGTTTTTTTTTTTTACTTCTTAGGTAACAAACCGCTAAAAGGCATCCATTTTCGCGTTTTTGTAAGTAAAAAGCTCAAAAACATTCAAAATATACCTTTTTGGTAGTCTTATTCTATTTCTACATATTGGTTGGTTTGCATCCATTTTAGCGTTTTTCTACGTAAAACACGGAAAAGACACGTTTTCAGTAATTTTGTTTTGGATTCTCATATAGAACGATTTCCATATTATTTATTGTTTTGGTGACTAACATGCTGAAAAACACTCAAAACACAGGTTTCTAGTAAAGTCGTTAATTTTCCCATATAGTTGGCTTTGCATGCACTTTAAGGTTTGGTACATAACAGTCTGAAAAAAAAGCTAAAATAAAATTTTTTTGATAATGTTCTTTTTTCACATAATTTCCCTGAATTTTCCCAGAATTCTGGCGTCTCCGTACTTATGAAGAAGAATACACCCCCAAAAAAATCCTATTTTTTTATTTGATTTTCTTTCTTTATAAAGAGGTTTAACTTTTTTGGTACTTATGGAACTTAAAAACACTCATAATACACGTTTCTCGTAATGTCCTTTCGTTTCCCAGACATAGGGTTCTTTCCATGTATTTAAGCGTTTTTAGAGATAACATGATCAAAAACATTCAAAATGCATGTTTTTGGTAATGTTAATCTGTTTCTCCATAAAGGGTGTTTTGCATGCGTTTTAGCGATTTCGTATATAAGGAGCTCAAAAACACATAAAGGCAAGTTCTTGGTAAAAGTTGGTTTTATTCCCATGTAATATGATTGCCCTCCTTTTTAGTAATTTATTGCCTAACTCGCTCAAAAATACTGAAAAGACACTTCTCTGGTAATGTCATTTTTCGTCCCACATAAAGCTAGTTTCGCATGCATTTTGGGGTTTCGGTGACTAAGAATGTGAAAAACACTCAAAATACACGCATTTGGTAAGGTTATTCTGATTTTTAATTAAAAGTGTTATTCAGGAGTTTCAGCATTTTGGTATCTACGAATCTTCTCCATATACACGAGTTTTTGTGTTTTTTGCCTTGTGGTTCTTGTGAAACTATAAAACACTCATTATACACGTTTCTCGTAATGTCTTTTTGTTTCCCAATATAGAGTGCTTTGCATCCATTTTCGTGTGTTTTTTTTTTTTTTTTGCTGGTAACAAGCTGAAAGGCGGGAGTAACTATGACTCCTGGAGGTCCCGGGATGGTGTCATGCCGTGACTCCCCGAGTGACGTGAAAAACCTCCTTGAGACTTAGTTACAGGGGAAGCCTGCCTCCTAGTGGCGCCCGCTGGTAACGTAGGCACAAGCCCGAGGGATTGGGCCTACGGCTAAAGTGCTTACCCCGCGAGATGAATGTGAGGCGGGGAGCTGGACAAATATTCCATCCTCCCTTCTCATACGTTCATAGAGTAATGGGGTTCCGCCAGGCTTCGGAGCCCAGAACAGCTTCACTAATCCGGAGTCCTTCTGCTCCTTCGAGTTCTCTATCTCGTTGGTGTGGGGGGCCGTCAGGGTGATTTGCTATGTCGGTGGTCAAACCCACTTCCCATCGGCAATAGTAGTCTTTCTGGCGTTTTCCGGGATGACGGCCCGCTGGTGGGGGGGTAGTGCTCTTCCTGCCTTCAACTGCCAGCGGGTTCATGGCTTTGATAATGGGGTACACGGGGTGGATGTGGTCCCAGTCCCCCCCGGGTCCGAGAGACGGGCATGATGCCTCGGTGTCCGCCTCTTGGGCCCAGGGCGTCCTAGCAGAGCTCGTAGTCTGCGAACTGGTGTTTCATGCTACGGCTGGTCTAGTAAAGCAGATAACCAACCGCCCGGCTGTGGGTGGCGTCCTCAGTCCGGAATCCTGTCGGGGGCGACTTCGGCAGGTAGGTTTCACATCGCCTGTGCCGGCTTAGCTGTCGGTAGGTGCGAGTAGTGGATTCGTCCATTACCCAGTCGTCTCCTCCAAAGGAGTTGTCCTGACCGCCGTCGGTAGCTTGGGTCACCAAGCGCCGGTAAACGGCGGTCGGACAAAGTATGACTCGATCATATAAAATATACCTTTTTGGTAATGTTATTCTTTTTCTTCATATTGGTTGGTTTGCATCCGTTTTGGCGTTTTTCTACGTAAAACACTGAAAAGAGACGTTTTCAGTAATTTTATTTTCGATTCCCATATAGATTGACTTCCATATTATTTATCGTTTTGGTGCCTAACATGTTGAAAAACACTCAAAAGACAGTTTTCTTGTCAAGTCGTTTAATTTCCTTATTTAGGTGGCTTTGCATGCACTTTAGGGTTTGATACATAACAGTCCGAAAAAAAAGCTAAAATTAACTTTTTCGATAATGTTCTTTTATCAACCTATTTTCCGAGAATTTTAACAGAACAGTTTTTGATAATGTTCTTTTTTCCACATAATTACCCTGAATTTTGCCAGAATTTTGGCATCTCGGTACCTATGAAGATGAACAAAAAAAAAAAAGCTATTTTTTTATTTATTTTTTTTCTCTATAAAGAGTGTTATATATATGTTTTAGCTTTTTGGTACTTAAAGAACTTAAAAACACTCATAATACACGTTTCTAGTAATATCTTTTCGTTTCCCAAACATAGGGTTCTTTGCATGTATTCAAGCGTTTTTATAGGTAACATGATAAAAAAACACTCAAAATACACGTTTTTGGTAATGTTATTGTGTTTCTCCATAAAGGGTGTTTTGCATTCGTTTTAGTGTTTGGTATGGAAGGATCTCAAAAACATTTACCGGCAAGTTCTTGGTAAAAGTTGTGGTTGTTCTTCTTTTTAGTAATTTATTGCTTAACACGCTCAAAAACACATAAAAGACACTTCTCTGGTAATATAATTTTTTTCCCACGTATTGCTAGTTTCGCATGCAATTTCGGGTTTTGGTAACTAAGAATGTGAAAAACACTCAAAAATACACGCATTTGGTAAGATTCTTCTGTGTCTCAATCAAGAGTGTTATTCATGAGTTTCAGCATTTTGGTATCTAAGAAACTTTTGACTTTTGGTTCTTCTGAAACTATAAAACTCTAATTATACACGTTTCTCGTAATGTCCTTTTGTTTCCCAATATAGAGTGCTTTGCATCCATTTTCGCGTTTTTTATAGGTAACAGGCTCAAAAACACTCAAAATATACCTTTTTGGTAATGTTATTCTATTTCTTGATATTGGTTTCTTTGCATCCGTTTTAGTTTTTTTTTCTATGTAAAACACTGAAAAAACAAGTTTTTAGTAATGTTGTTTTCGATTCCCATATAGAGTGACTTCCATATTATTTATTGTTTTGATGCCTAAGATGCTGAAAAACACTCAAACGACAGGTTTCTGGTAAAGTTGTTTAATTTCCTCATATAGGTGGCTTTGCATGCAATTTAGGGTTTTTTACATAACAGTCCGAAATAAGCTAAAATAACTTTTTTGATAATGTTCTTTTTTCCACATAATTTCCCTAAATTTTGCCAGAATTTTGGCATCTCGGTACCTATGAAGAAGACTAAGAAAAAAAACGAAAATTACTTTTTTTTTTTTTGTTTCTTTATAAAGAGTGTTGTTATTTGTGGTTTTTAGCTTTTTGGTACTTAAGGAACTTAATAACACTCATAATACACGTTTCTCGTAATGTCCTTTCGTTTCCCAAACATAGGGTTCTTTGCATGTATTTAAGCGATTTTATAGGTAACATGATCAAAAATACTCAAAATACATGTTTTTGGTAATGTTATTCTGTTCTCCATAAAGGATGTTTTGCATGCGTTTTAGCGTTTTGGTATGTAAGGAGGTCAAAAACACTTAAAGGCAAGTTCTTGGTTAAAGATGGTTTTATTGCTATGTAATGTGATTGCCCTGCTTTTTAGTGCTTTATTGCCTAACAAAAACCCTTAAAAGACACCTTTCTGGAAATGACTTTTTTTTCACATAAAGCTAGTTTCACTTGCAATTTGGGGTTTTGGTAACTAAGAATGTGAAAAACAATCAAAATACACGCATTTGGTAAGGTTGTTCTGTTTCTCAATTAAGAGTTTTATTCATGAGTTTTATTCAGCGTTTTGGTATCTAAGAATCTGAAAAAAAACACTCATAATGCACATTTCTCGTAATATCCCTTTTTTTACTCATTTAGGGTGCTTTGCATGCATTTTGGCATTTTTTTTTGCACGTAATAGCTGAAAAACACTGAAAATACACGCTTTTGGTAATAAGAATATAAGAACATAAGAAATAAGTAAATCTGCAAGAAGGCATCAGGCCTACACATGGCAGTACTTGTATGAAATATGCCTACCTATTCCCACCTATCACCCCCATCCATAAATGTCTAATTTTCTCTTACAGTTCCCAAATGCCTCAGCACTAACAGCTTGATTACTACGTCCGTTCCAATCATCTACTACTTTATTTGAGAACCAATTCCTTCTTGTCTCCTTTTTGAACATCAAGTTTTTAGGCTTGAACCCATTTTTCTTGTTCTATCATGGTTACAGATTCTAAGAATTTTCCTTATGTTGCCCTTGTTATAACCCATATACCACTTAAAGACTTCTATCAGGTCCACTCTTAACCTACGTCTCTCTAAAGAATGTAAATTTAATAACAGCTTGAATCTCGCTTCGTAAGGAATACTCCTCATCCCCTGTATCCTTTTAGTCTTTCTCCTTTGTACTGATTCTAATAGACCTTTATCCTTCCTGTGATGTGGTGACCAGAATTGGACAGCGTAGTCTATATGAAGTCTGACCAGCGCCAAATGTAACTTTAATATTACTTCGGGAGTTCTCCTTTTAGCACTCATGAAAATGAATCATAATACACTATTTGCTTTGTTTCTGGCCTCTTTGCATTGCTTTCTTAGACGGAGTTCAAGGCTAACTTTAAATCTCAAATCTTTTTCTTACCCTGAACCTACCAGAACTTGGTTGTTCATTGTGTAACTAATGTGTGGGTTTCTTCCACTTACGCTAAGTGCTTTCAGTTTGTTGATATTAAACTGCATTTGCCATCTGTCTGTCCATTCGTTCATCCTATCCAAATCTGCCTGCAAGGCGATGGTATGCGACTCAGACCTAATTAATCTACATACTCTCGTGTCATTCGCAAATTTACTAACAACACTACTAATTCCACTATTCAAGTCATTGACATATATAACAAACAACATCGGCCCTAAAACTAATAATTCCTTTGTCACCCCACTAATTACTTGACCCCACTCGGATTTAGAGCCGTTTATTACAACACTCTGTCGCCTGCCGCTTAGCCATGACCTTATCCAATCTAATCACCTCATCTCTCTCGTGCGCCCTAACTTTTCTCAGTAGCCTCTGATTGGGTACCTTGTCAAATGCTTTACTAAAGTCCTGATATAGGATGCCATAACTATCACCATTATCTGCCTCCACATTACCGATACCTCACATGACTAAAATGATTTCCTAAGGACAGAAACTAACAAATTACTTATAACCTTTTTCCATTCCTTAAATACTCTGGAATATATTTCATCTGGTCCTGGTGACTTGAACTTTTCAGCTTATCTATCTCCTGTTCCATTATCTCTTTAGTTATAGTAATATCTGTCAGCTTCTCTTTCTCTTTTATTCTAAATATCTTCTCACTATTCGGGAAATCCTGCATGTTTTCCTGGGCAAAGACAGTTAAAAAATACTCATTCACAATTTTACTAATCTCCTCCCAACAACTAAGCAGGTCCCATTCTGCTGTCTTTAAGGAACTTTTGTTTCTCTGTTCTTCGTCTTATACTCGTATGTCTGATAAAATCCCTTGGGGTCCATCTTCGCTTGGCTGGCTACCTTTAATGCATAACTATTTTTAGCTTTCCTTGTTAAACTCCTGACTTTTCAAATTCATTATATTATGGCCTTAAAACCACTTCCCTTGTCTTTAATCTCATATATACTTCTCTTTCGCCCTATGTAGTGTTTTATTATCAGTCATCCATTTAGGACCATTCTTCTGCGATCTTATTCTTCTGTAAGGGATGTTCCCTAACTGTCCTGAATGTAATTTATCAACGAAATATTTATTTCACTTCTCCATAAAGGGCGTTTTGCTTGGGTTTTAGCGTTTCTGTACATAAGAACCTATAAAACACGTTTTTAGTAATGTTGTTTTGTATTCCTTTTTTTGTTTTTTTGGTAAATAAAAAGCTCAAAAATACTTATGATACACTTTTCTCGTAATGTCTTTTTGTTTTCATATAGGGTAATTTCATGATCTTGGCATTTTTCTACGTATGAAACTCAAAAACACTCAATATAAACGATTTTTTAAGGGGGTAAATTTATATATATATTTTTTATTACATACGTTTTAGCGTTTTAGTACGTAACTTTATAAACATTGAAAAGTCACGTTTTTGGTAATGTTGTTTTGTTTCCATAAACACCAAAAAGACGTTTCTTAAGATATCGTTACCTTTGCCAAATATAGTGTGCTTTAAATGCATTTTGGCGTTTTGTCACTTCAAAATATGAAATGCACTTAAAATACACGTTTTTGATAATGTTGTTCTGTTTCTCTCTATATAAAGACCAACTCATGCAAATCTGAATAAAAAAAAAACACTCAATACATGTTTCCCGTTATGCCTTTTCCATTCTCTGTTGCATTGTACATTGCCTGCATATTGACCTAATATGCTGAAAAGAAACTAGAATTTTTATTTTTTCGTAATGGTTATCTGTTTCTACATTTTTTTTTCATGCATTTTATCGTTTTGTTACCTAAAAAGCTGAAAACAGACTCAAAATGTACAATATAAGTAATGTTGTTTCGTTTTCCCATATAAGGTGTATTCCATTATTTTTAGCATTTTCGTGCCTAACATGCACAAAAACACAAAAAAATACATTTCTTGTAATGTTGCTTCGTTCCTGAATATAGAGTTTTGCATCCATTTTGTCGTTTTGATATCTTACAGTACGAAAAACACTTAAAATACACGTTTTTAGTAATGTGTTTCTGAATAGGAAGTGTTATTCCTGCTTTTCCTCATTTTTGGTAACTAAAAAGCCGAAAACATCCATTATACATGTTTTTCGTCATGCATTTTTCTTTCCCCATATAGAATACTTTGTATGCGTTTCTTAGTTTTCCAAGTAACAAACCGAAAACACTCAGAACACTTTTTTTTTAATGTTATTCTGTTTCTCCATAAAGGTGTTTTGCATGAGTTTTAGCGTAAAAAGTAAAAACAAAACTCTCAAAAGACTCGTTTTTCGTAACGTTTTGTATTCCGCTATAAGGTCATTTTCCATGCTTTTTAGCGTTTTGTTGCCTAACGTGCTGAAAGACACATAAATACACGTTTCTCGTTTCTTGTAATTACGTTTCATTTTCGTATATAAAGGCTTTTCAGGTATTTTAGTAATGTAAAAAGCACTCAAAATGTGTGTTTTAAGTAATGTCGTTCTGTTTTTCCATATATAATTGTATTATCGCCTTTTTCGTTTCGGTACCTAAGAAGCTTAAAAACACTTTCTCGTAATGTCTTTTCGTTTCATCATAGAGAGTACTTTGCACGGTTTTTTTCTTTTTTGTACGTAACAAACTCAGAAAACAATTGAAATACAAGTTTAAATAAAGTTATTGTGTTACTGAATAAAACATATTTATATGCGTTTTAGCTTTTGGAAACGTAAGTAGCTCACAAACACTGAAAAGAGACATTTTTTTTGTAATGTTGTTTTGTTTTCCCAGATATAGTGGACACACAAAGCGTTTTCGCTTTTATCGTTTTGGTGCCTAGCACGCTCATCAACATCTGGAAAGACATTTCTGGAAAACTCGTTTCGCCATTTAGGGTGCATTACATAGACAATGGCGTTTTGGTACCTAACAATGTGAAATATACTTAAAATACACGTTTTTGGTAATGTTTTGTTTCTCCAAAGAGATCGCTAATCATGCAATTCCTCGTTTTTGTACCTAAGAAGCACCCCCCAAAAAAACACTAAGAAATGGTTCTCGCAATCCCCTTTCGTCTAAACATATAGGGAACTTTGGATGCATTTTGACAGTTTTGTACGTAAAAAACCTGAAAACAGTCAAAATACTTGTTTTTGGTAAAATTATTCTGTTTCACCATGAACTGTGTTTTATATGGGTTTTATCGTTTCAGTACGTAAGAAGATTAAAAACACTCAAAAGACATGTACGTAACGTTGTTTTGTATTCTTATATAAGGTGATTTCCATGCGTTTAAGCGTGTTGGTAACTAACACGCTCAAAAACACTGAAGAGACACATTTCTGGTAATGCTGTTTTGTTTCCCCATATATGAACCTTTATTGCCTCGTGCTGTTTTCCTACCTAATAATGTGAGAAAACACTGAAAATACACGTTTTTGGAAATATTGTTAGTTTTTCGATAGAGAGTACTATTCATTCGTTTTAGGATTTTGGTACCTAAGAAGATAAAAAAAAAACTCATAATACACGCTTCTCGTAATTTCTCGTTTCCCCGTATAGAGTAAATTGCATTCATTTTTACTTTTGAACGTAACAAGCTCAAAACATTTAAAACACATATCTTTTTTATAAAGTTATTTTGTTTATGAAGGGTGTTTTTGCATGTAATTTAGAGTTTTGGTACGTAAGAAGCTGAAAAACACTCATAAGATACGTTTTTTTTCGTAATGTTTTGAATTTTCATACATGCTTACATGCTCAGAAACCCTCAAAGCACTATTTTTTTTCTGAAAAATGTCATTTCCTTTCCTATTATAAGGGGCTTTGCATGCATTTTGGCGTTTTGGCGGGTAACAATGTGAAACACACTCAAAATACATGATTTCTCTATTTCGAAAAACAAAACAACATTACATTAATCGTGCCTTTTGAGTCTTTTCATTTATTTACGTACCAAAACACTAAAACGCATGCAAAAAAACTTTAATGTAGAAACAGAGTAATATTATCAAAATCATACTTTTTTTATTTATTTTTTTTTTATAGCTTGTTACGTAGAAAAAGCGAAAATGCATGCAAAGTACCCTATATAGGGATACAAAAAGACTTCATGAGAAACTTGTATTATGAGTATTTTGAGGTTCTTAGGTACCAAAATGTTAAAGTGCATGAATAACACTCTATATGGAGAAACAGAAAAGCATTATCGAAAACATGTATCTCGACTGTATTTCATATTGTTAGGCAACAAATCACCAAAAGCATGCAAAGCGATATTTCCAGAAACGTGTCTTTTTGAGTGTTTATGAGCGTGCTAAGCAGCAAAACCCAAAATGTATGGAAACCATCCTGTATGAGTAAACAAAATAATATAACTACATACATCTCTTTTCAGTGTTTTTTTAGGTATGTACCAAAACGCCAAAATGCATGCAAAAAAAAAAAAAAAAGTATGGAGGAATAGTAAAAAATTACAAAAGAAACGTGTTTTTAGTGCTTTCCAACTCAATACGTAGAAAACGCCAAAATGTATGTAAATTACCCTATATCTCGTAACGAAAACATATTACAAGAAACGTGTATTTTTTTTTGTGTTTTTGAGCTTCTTTGGTACCAAAACGAGAAAAAGTATGCATAGCACCCTATATATAGAAACATAATAAGATAACCAAAAATTGGTATTTTGAGTGATTTTTCACATTTTTAGATAGCAAAACGCAAAAATGTATGGAAAGTACCTTATATCGGGATAGGAAACGAGATTTCAAGAAACGGGTCTTTTGTGTGTTTGTGAGCGTGCTAGGCACAAAAATGCTAAAAAAAAAAAAAAAAAAAACGTAAAACAAACATTAATAAAACATCTTCTGAGAGTTTTTGAGCTACTTACGTCGTAAAATGATAAAATGCATGCAAATGCTTTATGGAAAAACAAAATAACTTTAGGAAAAACGTGTATTTTTTTATAGCTTTTTACGTACAAAAACGCTGAATTGCATGGAAAATAGTTTATAAGGGGAAACGAAAGAACTTTACGAGAAACGTGTATTATGATTGTTTTTGAACTTTTTAGGTACCAAACCAGAAAACAATATGTATGAATATCACACCATATAAAAGAAACATAAATTATTATAAAAAAAACTTGTATTTTGAATGTTTTTAACATTGTTAGGTATCAAAACGGCGAAGTGCATGGAAATATCCCTATAAGGGGAAACAGAACTACATTTCCAGAATCATATATTTTCAGTGTTTTTAACGTATTAGCAAGGAAAACGGTTAAAAAAAAAAACGAATTATATCCTTACGGAAAATAAATAACGAGTGTTTTTTAGTTTTTTTTTACGTCGAAAACACCAAAATGCATACAAACTATCCTATATGGGGAACCGAAACGACATTACAAAAAACGTTTATTATCATTATTTTTTTTTTTAGCTTCTTAGGTAACAAAACGTTAAAACACATGAATAGCGCTTTATTTGGAGAAAAGGAAGATTAATACCAAAAACGTGTATTGTATTTCACATTATTAGGAGATATAACAGCGAAATGCATGCAAAGCACTCGATATTGAGAAACGAAAAGTCTTTACGAGAAATCTGTTTTTTGAGCTTCTTAAGTACCAAAACTCTAAAACGCATGAATAGCACTCTATATGAAAAAAAAAAAAAAAAAACAACAATAGTACCAAAAAACGTGTCTTTTGAGTGTTTTTTTTTCAATATCTTACGTACCAAAAACGCAAAAAAATGCATGCAAAACACAATTTATGGAGAAAAAGAATAATATTACCAAAAACAAGTTTTTTGAGTGTTTTGTGAGCTTAGGTGGAAAAACGCCAAAATACATCCTTCTTAGGTACGAAAATTTTATATGGAGAAATGAAAAGGCATTACAAGAAACGTGTGTTATGAATGTTTTTGAGCTTCTTAGGTACCAAAACGCAATAAACCATGAATAACATTCTATATGAAGATACAAAACATTAAAAAATATGTGTGTTTTGAGTGTTTTTTTTCACATTCATAGATACCAAAACACCAAAATGCATCCAACGATCCCTATATAGGGAAAAGAAATTAAATTTCTAGTAACGTGTCTTTTATGAGTTTATTAGAATGTTAAGTACCAAAACGAAAAAAAAAAAAAAATAAAAAAAAAAAAAACACCTTATATGGATAACAAAACGTCACCGAAACCGTCTCTTTTCTGTGTTTTTTCAGATAATTACGTATCATAATGGTAAAACGCATGCAAAAAAAAAAAAAAACATTTATGGCGAGACATTATATATTTGCGAAAAAAAAAATGTTTTTGAGTTTGTTACAAAAACGACAAAATGCACACAAAGTACACTATGGGAAACGAAAGGGCATTACCTGAAACGTGTATTATTAGTGCTTTTGAGCTCCTTAGGTACCAAAATGTTCAAAGGCATTAATAGCACTCTCTATAGAAAAAAATAAAATAAAACATTACCAAAAACTTGTGTTTTATGTGTATTACACATTATTAGGTGCCAAAAAGCCAAAAAACAGGAAAAATAGGCTATAATTGGGAAAGAAAATCATATATCGTGAAACGTGTCTGTTGAGTGTTTATGATCGTGTTAGGCACCAAAATGTTTTTGAGCTACTTACGTACCAAAACGCTAAAACGCACGTGAAACATGATTCATGGAGAAACAATAAAATTACGAAAAAGAAGTATGTTAAGGGTTTTCAGTTTGTTATCTACGAAAACGCCAAAATGTATGCAAAATACCTAATATTAGGAAACGAAGAGAAATTACAAGAAAAGTGTATTATCAGTGTTTTTAAGTTTTTGGTACCAAACGTTAAAAGGCATAAATAGTATTACTCTATATGGAAAAATAAATAAATAAATAAAAGAAAATTACCAAAAAACGTGATTTTTGAGTTTTTTTTTTTTCACATTGTAAGATAGCAAAAACGCCAAAATGCATGCAAAGTGCCCTCTCTAGGGAAATTAAACGACATTTCCAGAAACATGTATTTTTTTTCTTTTTTTAGTGTTTATGAGCGTGTTAGGCACAAAAACGCTAAAAGGCTTGGAAAAGTTCCTCTATGGGGAAAGCAAAACAACTTTTCTAAAAACGTGTGTTTGGTGTATTTTTGAGCTATTTATGTACAAAAACCATAAAACGAATGGAAAACACCCTTTTAAATAGAAAGAGAATAACCTTAACAAAAATAAGTTTTTAAATGCTTTTGAGTTTGTTACGTACAAAATCGCCAAAATGCATGCAAAGAATGAGGAAATGAAAAGACATTGCGAGAAACGTGTGTTTTGAGTGTTTTTGAGTTTCCTGTCTACGAAAACACGAAAACCCTGTAATAAAACTCTAAATGGAGAAACAGAACAACATCAAAAGAAAAAACAAACGTGTTTTGTGTATTCTTTTAAACTGTTAAGTAATTAAATGCATAAATACATGTAAGGTACCCTATATTAGGAAAAAAAAAAAGACATTTCCAGGAACATGTTTTTTGAGTGATTATGATCTTGTTAGGCACCAAAATGCAAAAAAATGTATGCAAACACTCTTCATGCAGAAAACATGATAATATTATTGAAACCAAGTATTTCGAGAGTTTTTGAGCTTATTACGTAGAAAAATGCCAAAATGCTTGATCTGAGGAAACAAAAACACATTACGAGAAACTTGTGTTATGAGTGTTTTTTTCAGTTTCTTAGGTACTAAAACGCTAAAACGCCTAAATATATGGAGAAAATTAACATTATAAAAAACTTGCATTTTAAGTGTATTTCACATGGTTAGGTACCAAAACGCCAAAATGTACACAAAGCACACTTTATAGGAAAAGGAAACGATATTTCCATAAATATGTTTTTTGAGTGTTTATGAGCGTGTTAGGCACCAAAACGGTTAAAAAAGCATGAAAAAATATGAAAAATATGGAAAAAATATGGAAAAAAAGAAACATCATTACCAAAAACGTTTCTCTTTGGTCTTTTTGAACGACTTACGAAAACGCTAAGAAGCATGCAAAACATCTTTTATGGAGAAACAGTATATGTAATAAAATTGTGTGTTTTGAGTGCTTTTTCAGCTTGTTTCGTAGAAAAATGCCAAAATTCATGCAAAAACGAAAAGACATCACGAAAACGCTAAAACGAGTGTAAATAATCTTCATATAGGAACACAACATTCACAAAAGCGAGTATTTTCATTGCTTTTCACATGGTTAAGTAACAAAAAAGCCTAACAATTTGAAATAGACTCAAAATATATGTTATTAATAATGTTATGTGTCTTCATATAAAGTGCTATTCATGCGTTTTAGCGTTTTTGTACCTAAGAACTAAAAACATTCATAATAAACGTTTCTCGTAAAGTCTTTTTGTTTCGAAAGATGCTTTCTTGTAACAATTTCATTTCCCGATATCAAGGGCTTTCCATGCATTTTGGCGTTTCGGTACCTAATAATGTGAAATATGCTCAAAACACACGTTTTTGTTAATGTAGCTCTGTTTCTTAATAGAGTGCTGTTTATATGTTTAGCGTTTTAATACCTAAAATGTAAAAAAAAAAAATAATTATAATACATGTTTTTCGTAATGTCATTTCGTCTACCTATTAAGAGTATTTTGCATCCATTTTAATGTTTTTGTATGCAAGAAACTGAAAAAACTCTCAAAATACTTGTTTTTGGTAATGATATTTTTCTACATAAAAGGTGTTTTGCATGCTTTTTTAGGGTTTCGGTACGTAAGAGGCTGAAAAACACTCAAAAGACACGTTTTTTGGTAAAGTTGTTTTCTATTCCCATTTATGGTGTTTATTATTGCATTTTAGCGTTTTGGTGACAAACATACAAAGAAACACACATTTTATCGTTTCCAAATATATTGGTACTTATCAATGTGGAAAAAAAAAAACACAAATTACGCGGTTTTTTGGTAATGTTGTTCAGTTTCGTCGTATAAGGTGGTATTAATGCATTTTCGCATTTCGGTACCTGGGAAGCTCAAAAACACTTATAATACACTTTTTTTCTAATGTCTTTTTTGTTTCCCCACATAGTAAACTTTTCATATATTTTGGTGTTATTCTATGTAACAAGCTCAAAAACACTCAAAATACTTGTTTTTGGTAATGTTATTTTGTTTCTGCATAAAGGGTGTTTTGCATGCATTTTACCTTTTTGGTACATAAGAAGTTCAAAAACACTCAAAAGTCATGTTTTTCGTTAAGTCGTTTTGCATTCCCAATCAAGTGATTTCCATGCTTTTTAGCGTATTGGTGCTTAACACGCTCAAAAACATTTAAAAGATACGTTTCTGGAAATCTCGTTTTTACCCATATTGAGGATTTTCAATGCATTTTGGTGATTTGCTATTTATTAATGTGAAAACACTCAAAATACACCTTTTTTTTTGGTCTCGATATCGAGTACTATTCTTGAGTTTCAGCATTTTGTTACCTAAGATGTTCAAAAACACTTATAATAGATTTTCTTCGTAATGTCCTTTCGTTTCCCCATATAACGTTATTTTCATGCATTTTTGCATTTTTGTACGCAACACGCTAAAAACACTCGAAATAGTTTTTTTTTTGTAATATTATTCTTTTTCTCCATAAAGTGTTTTGTATTCGTTGTAGCGTTTTGTACGTAAGAAGCTCTATAACATACAAAAGACACGTTTTTTTTGTAATGATGTTTTATATTGCCATATACGTTGCTTTGCATGCATTTTGGCGTTTTGTTAAATACACTCAAAATATATATTTTAGGTAGATTTTTTTTTCATATTAAGTGCTGTCAATGCGTTTTAGCGTCTTTGTACCTAAAAAGGTAAAAAAAAAAAAACGATTATAATAGATCTCTCATAATGTCCTTTCGTTTCCCAAAATAGGTGATTTACCATATGTTTTGGCGTTTCTTTACGTAACAAGCTCAAAAACACTCAAAATACTTGTTTTTCGTAATATATATATATATATATATATATATATATATATATATATATATATATATATATATATATATATATATATATATATATATATATATATATATATATATATATATATATATATATATATATATATATATATATATATATATATATATATATATATATATATATATATATATATATATATATATATATATATATATATATATATACTCGTATTATATTTCCATGCTTTTTAGCGTTATGATACCTAATACAAAAAAAATAAATGAATAAAATAAAAACCCTTAAAAGACATTTTTCTAGTAATGTAGTTTTATTTCCCCATATAGGTGACTGTGAATACATTATGGCATTTTGGTACCTAATAATAGAAAAAAAAAAACACTCAAAATACAAATTATTGGTAATGTTGTTCTGATTTGTCGATATAAAGTGCACTATAAAATTCATGCCTTTTAGTATTTTGCTACCTAAGAAGCTCTAAAATTCTCATAATACGTTTTTCCTAATGTCTTTTCGTTTAACATTACAGAGTCTTTTGCTTGCATTTTGGCATTTTTCCACGTACTAAGCTCAAAAACAAACAAAAACACGTTTTTGATACTTATACTGTTTCTTCGTTTTTTTTTTTTTTTTGCAAGCGTTTCAGCGTTTTTGGTACGTAAGTAGCTCAAAAACACTATAAAGAGACGTTTTGGTAATGTCTTGTTCTACCATATAGGGTACTTTCCCTCCTTTTTTTTTTTTATCATTTCGGTGTTTGCACTCACATAAATATTAGAAAAAAAAACACCTTTCTGGAAATTTCGCTTCCTTTCTCCATATAGGGTGCTTTCCACTGATTTTAAAACCTAACAATATGATATACATACAAAATAACACGTAATGTAATTCTGTTTCTCTCTATAGAGTGTTATTCATACTCATTCATAGCGTTTTGGTACCTATGAAACTAATAAAATACTCATAATACACGTTTTTCGTAATGTTTATCCATTTCCCCATTTAGGGTACTTTGCTTACTTTTTGGCGTTTTTCTACGAAACAAGTTGAAAAAACACTCAAAATACTTATTTTCTTAATGTTATTAATAATATTTTGCATGCGTTTCAAAGTTTTGGTACATAAGTTGCTCAAAAACAGTGGAAAAAAACGTTTCTGGTAATGTGTTGTTTTCCCATATAGGGTGCTTTTTTGTTTCTTTTTTTTTCCTTTTGGTATCTAACACACTCATTAACAAAAGACACTTCTCTTGAAATCTCGTTTTCTTTCACCATATAGGGTATTTTGTTTGCATTTTGCAGTTTTGGTACCTGACAATGTGCAATACACTCAAAATACATGTTTTTGGAAATATTGTTTTTTTTTTTTTTTTTTTTTTTTCCATAGTGCTAATTATTGCCCTTTAGCGGTTTGTTACCTAAGAAGTAAAAATAAAAAAAAAAACACCTTTCTCGTAATATTTTTTTTTTCATTTAACCAAATAGGGTACTTGGAATGTATTTTGACGTTTTTCACGTAACAGCCTCAAAAACAATAAAAAAAACTTGTTTTTGGTAATGATATTGTGTTTCTCCATCAAGGGTGTTTTGCATGCGTTTTAGCGTTCTGATACATAAGTTGATCAAAAATACTGAAAAGAGTAATTTTTGTTAATGTTTTGTTTTGCATTACAGTGTGATTTCCATGCTTTTCATCGTTTTGGAGCTAGAACACTCATAAAGACTCAAAAGACACCTTTCTGGAAAACTCGTTTCCTTTCGCATGCTTTGTATGCGTACCTAACAATGAGAAATACACTCCAATTACAAGTTTTTGGTAATGTTATGTTTCCATGAAATTTTTTTTTTTTTTTTTTTGCATCCGGCTTAGGTTTTTGGTATGTAATAAGCTCAAAAACACTTAAAAGACTCGTTTTCCTTAGTGTTGTTTTGTTGTTCAAATCAAGTGATTTCCAAGCTTTATATCGGTTTAGTATCTAAACACTCAAAAGACAAGTTTCTGGAAACATCGTTTCATTTCCTCATAAAGGTTACTTTGCATGCATTTTTGCGTTTTCTACGTAACAAGCTCATAAACACATAAAATACTTGTTTTTGGCAATTTTATTCTGTTTCTCCATAAAGAGTGTTTTGCAAGCGTATTAGCGTTTTGGTACGTAAGAAGCTCAAAAAGATTGAAAAGACATGTTTTTGATAATGTTTTTTATTCCCATATGGTGATCTTTCCATGCTTTTTAGCATTCTGATACATAGCAGTTTCATAAACATTGAAGACACGTTTCATTAAATTTAGTTTTGTTTGTTAGTTTGTGGGCTTCCATACATTTTGGCTTTTTGGTACCTAACAATATGAAAAAAACACTCAAAATACACGTTTTTTGGTAATGTTGTTATGTTTATCCATACAGAGTGCTATTCATGCGTTTTCACATTTTGCTACCTAAGAAGCTCAAATTTACTCATAATACACGTTTCTCGTAATGTCTTTTTCTTTCTTCATATAGAATACTTTCCATACATTATGGCGTTTTTCTACCTAATAAGCTCAAAAAACTTTCAAACGATTTCTTTTTGATATTATTCTGTTTTTCCATAAAGGGTGTTTTTCATGCATTTTACCTTCTTGGTACGTAAGAAGCTGAAAAAAAAAAATTCAAAAGACTTTTTTTGGCAAAGTAGTTTTTTTTTTTTTTTTATAATTTCCATGTATATGTGTATATGAACTTGTTAACAACAAAACAGTAAAAAGCATGAAAACTTCCCTATACAGGAAAAGCAAAAACAACATTCCCCCAAAAAACGTATTTTTTGAGGTATTTTTCAGCTACTAACGTACAAAAACACTAAAATGCTTGCAAAAATCCCTTCATGGAAAAAACAAATAACCTTACCAGAAACTAGTATTTCATTTTATTTCTTAAGCTTGTCACGTACAAAAGCGCCAAAATGCATGCAAAGTACACTATATATATGGATACGAAAGTACATTACGAGAAACGTGCAGTATGAGTGTTTTCAACTTATTAGGTACCAAAACGCTAAAGCGAATGAATAGCACTCTATATGGAGAAACAAAAACGCTAAAATGCATGCAAAGCATCATATATGAGGGAAAATACGACACTTCTAGAAACGTGTTTTTTCAGTGTTTGTAAGCGTATTAGGTACCAAAACGCTAAAAAGCAAGGAAAGAACCATACATGGGAAAACAAAACATTACAAAAAAGTCTTTTCATTGTTTAGAGCTACTTACATACTAAAACGCAAAGGCGCATGCAAAACACCTTTTATGGAGAAACGGGAAACCGTGTATTTTTAATGTTTTAAGCTAATTACGTAAAAAAAGTCAAAATGTAAAAGTCATGTAAAGTTCCCAATATGGGGAAAAGAAAAGACATTACGAGAAACGTATATTGTAAGTGTTTTAGACCTTATTAGGTTGAAAAATACGAAAATGCATGAATACCACTCTATATGGAGAAACAGAGCAACATTACTAAAAACGTGTATTTTGTTTGTTTTCACAATGTTATGTACCAAAACGTCGAAATTCAAGCAAAGGGCAATCTATGGGAGAAACGAAACGAAATTTCCAGAAACGTGAATTTTGAGTGTTTATGAGCGTGTTAGGCACCAAACTATAAAAAAAAAAATACAAGTGGAAAGCATCCTATATGGGAATACAAAACAAAATTACCAAAAAAATAGTATTTTTTTGTGTTTTTGAGCTACTTTTATATCAAAACTCTTAAACAGACGCAAAAGATGCTTTATGGAGAAACAAAATAACATTACACAAAAAAAAAAAACTATATTTTCAGTGTTTTTGAGGTAAGTAGAAAAACGCCGAAATGTATGCAAAGTTCCCTATGCCGGGAAACGAAGACATTTCGAGAAACGAGCTTTTCAGCTTTTTAGGTACGAAACACAAAGGCACCTTAATAGTACTCTAAATGGAGAAACAAAACAACACGAATGAAAATATATATTTTGAGTTATTAGGTACCAAAACGGAAAAATACATGCAAAGACTTCTAAAAGACGACACAAAACGACATTACAAGAAACCTATCTTTTGAGAGTGTTTCTACGTGTTAGGCACCAAAACACTAAGAAGTATGAAAAGAGCACTATGTTGGAAGGGACAAAGAAATAACGTGACTTTTCACGTGTTTGGAAGTTTTTAAATTCATAATGTACCAAAACGATAAAACATGCAAAACAACCTTCATGCAGAAACAAAAACATTACCAAAAACGAGCATTTTTTGCGATTTTTCAGCTTGTTATGTACAAAAGCATCAAAATGCATATAAAGTACCCTATATAAGAAAACGAAAAGACTAAGAGAAACTAGTATTATGAGTTTTTTTTTTTTTTTTTTAGCTTATTAGGTACCAAAACGATAAAACGTATGATTTGCATTTTGTATGAAGAAAACACGTATTTTAAGTGTATTTAGCTTTGTTAGGTATCAAAACCCCAAAATGCATGCAAAGCACCCGATATTGGGAAAATAAACGACATTTCCAGAAACATGACTTTTGAGATCTTATAATTTTGTTAGGCACAAAAAGTTCTTAAGAAGCATGGAAAGTACCGTAAATGGGAAAACATTAAGTGTTTTAAGCTACTTACGTACCGAACCGCTACAACGGTTGCAAAACACACTTTATGGAGAAATTCAACAGCTTTACCAAAAACATGCATTTTGAGAGATTTTGAGCCTGTTACATACAAAAACGATAAAATTCGTGCAAATAATCCTAAAAGGGGAAAAGAAAACATTAAAAAAAACGTATATTTTGAGTGCTATTGAGCTTCAGAGGTACCAGAACACTAAAACGTATTAACAATACTCTATATGGAGAAACAGAACAAGATTAACCAAAACTTGTGTTTTAAGTTTTTTTTCACGTTATTAGGTACCACAACGCGAAAATGCATGCAAAGCATAATATATGGTGAGAGGAAACATTTCCAGAAACATGTCCTTTCAGTGTTTATGAGCGAGTTAGGTACCAAGAAGCTAAAGACCAAGGAAAGCACCCTATAGGAGAAAACAAAAGATTACAAAAACTTTTCTTCTCAGTGCTTATGAGCTACTTATATACAAAAACACTTAAACGCATCCAAAACGCCTTTTTTTTTTGGAAAAACTTAATAACATTACCAAAAATGCGTGTATTTTCAATGTTTTGAGCTTGTTACGCAAAAAAAAAAGTAACCAAAGACATTATGAGAAACTTATATTAAGAGTGTTTTTGAGCTTCTCAGGTACCAAAACGCGAAAATGCATGAATAATACTCTCTTTGGAGAAACAAAACAATATTAGATACCAAAACGCTATAAAGCAACAAAAGCTCCCTATTTGGAAAAGCAAAACATTACCAAAAGCGTGTCTTTTGAGAGTTTTTACAGCTACTTACGTACCAAAACGCTAAAATGCATGCAAAGCACATTTTATGGAGAAACAGAATAACATTACTAGAAACGTGTATTTTGGTTATTTTTTTTTAGCTTCTTACGTATAAAAAAAAGCAAAAATGCATGCAAAGTATCCTAAATGGCGATAGGAAAATAAATAAAAAGACACTTCATTTATCAGTGTTTTGAGATTCATAGGTAGTAAAATGCACAAACGCATGTATAACATTATATATGAAGAAACAAAATAACATTACCGAAAACGGGTTTTTTTTCACATTGTTACGTAACAAAACGCCAAAATGCATGGAAATCACCCAATATGGATAAAATAAAGGACATTACGAGAAAGATATATTATTAGTGTATTTGAGCGTCTTAGGTACTAAACGCAAAAACTATTTAGTACCACTGTATATGGAGAAACAGAACATTACCAAAAACGTTTATTTTGAGTGTTTTTCACAATTTTATGTACCAAAACGTCAAAATGGCTCCAGAGCACCATCTATGGGAAAATGAAACGATATTTCCAGAAACATGTCTTTTGAGTGTTGATGAACGTGGTAGGTACCAAAGTTATAAAAAGCATGGAAAGCTACCTATATGAAAGAAGAAGACAACCAAAAATTTATCTTTTGGGTATTTTCAGCTACTTACGTACCATAACGCGGAGATGTATGCTAAACACCCTTTATTACCATTAACAGTTTTTTTTTCTTTTTACATATAAAAAGAAACATAAATGCATGCAAAATACTTTCCAAGGGGAAACGAAAAAAAACATTAGAAGAAACTTTTATTATGAGTGTTTTTTTTATTTTTTTATTTCTAAAGTACCAAGACCTATTTGACACATTGAAGAGCACTCTATATGGAGAAAAGAACAAGATTACAAAAATGTGCTTTTTGTGTGTTTTTCACATTGTTAGGTAAGAAAACACTCTATAAAGAGTTTTATTTGTGGGTTTTAGCTTTTTCATACATAACGAACTTAAAAAAAAAACTCAAAATACACGTTTCTCGTAACATCCTTTCATTTTCCAAACATAGGGTTTTTTGCATGTATTTAGGTCTTTTTATAGGTAACATGATCAAAAACACTCAAAACACAAGTTTCTGGTAATGTTATTCTGTTTCTCCATAAAGGGTGTTTTGCATGCGTTTTAGCGTTTTGGTATGTAAGCTCAAAAACACGTAAAGGCAGGTTCTTGGTAAAAGTTGGTTTTATTCCCATATAATATGATTGCCCTCCTTTTTAGTGCTTTATTGCCTATCACGCTCAAAAACACTCAAAAGACACTTTTCTGGTAATGTCATTTTTTCCCACATAAAGCTAGTTTCGCATGCAATTTTTGGTTTTGGTAACTAAGAATGTGAAAAGCACTCAAAATACATGCATTTGGTAAGGTTGTTCTGTATTCTCAATTAAGAGTGATATTTCTGAGTTTCAGCATTTTGGTATCTAAGAAACTTCTCCATATACACCGAGTTTTAACGATTTTTGCCTTGTGGCTGATGTGAAACTCTATAACACTCATTATACACGTTTATTGTAATGTCCTTTTGTATCCCAACATAGAGGGCTTTCCATCTATTTTCGCGTTTTTTGAAGGTAAGAAGCTCAAAAACACTCAAAATATACCTTTTTGGTAATGTTATTCTATTTCTCCATATTCGTTGGTTTGCATCCGTTTTAGCCTTTTTCTACGTAAAACACTGAAAAGACATTTTTTCAGTAATTTTGTGATGGATTCCCATATTGAGTGACTTCCATATTATTTATCGTTTTGGTGCCTAACATGCTGAAAAAAAAACACAAAAGACAGGTTTCTAGTAAGGTCGTTTAATTTTCCCATATAGGTGGCTTTGCATGCACTTTAGGGTTTGGTACATAATAGTCCGAAAAAAAAAAGTTAAAATTAACTTTTTTTCATAATGTTCTTTTTTCACATAATTTCCATGAATTTGGCATAATTTTGGCATCTCGGTACCTATGAAGATTAATAAAAAAATCCTATTTTTTTTGTTTTATTTTTTTTTTCTCTATAAAGAGTGTTATTTGTGGGTTTTAGCTTTTTGGTACTTAAAGAACTTAAAAACACTCATAATACACGTTTCTGGAAATGTTCTTTCGTTTCCCAAATATAAGATTATTTGCATGTATTTAAGCGTTTTTATAGGTAACATGATCAAAAACACTCAAAATACATGTTTTTGATAATTTTATTCTGTTTCTAAATATAGGGTTTTTTGCATGCGTTTTAGCGTTTTGGTATATAAGGAGCTCAAAAACACTTAGTAAAAACACTTGGTAAAAGTTAGTTTTATTACCATGTAATGTGATTGCCCTGCTTTTTAGTGCTTTATTGCCTATCATGCTAAAAAAAAAAAAAAGCACTTAAAAGACACTTTTCTGGTAATGTCATTTTTTTTCCCACATAAAGCTACTTTCACATGCAATTTGGGGTTTTGGTAACTAAGAATGTGAAAAACACTCAAAATACGCATTTGGTTAGGTTGTTCTGTTTCTCAATTAAGAGTGTTATTCAGGAGTTTCAGCATTTTGGTATCTAAGAAACTTCTCCATATATAGGAGTTTTTGCGTTTTTTGCCTTGTGCTTCTCGAGAATCTATAAAACACTCATTATACACGTTTCTCGTAATGTCCTTTTGTTAACTAATATAGAGAGCTTTTCATCCATTTTCGCATTTTTTGTAAAAAGCTCAAAAATACTCAAAATATACCTTTTTGGTAATCTTATTCTATTTTTTCATGTTGGTTGGTTTGCATCCGTTTTAGCATTTTTCTACTTAAAACACGGAAAAGACACGTTTTCAGTAATTTGTTTAGAATTCCCATATAGAATGACTTCCATGTTATTTATTGTTTTGGTGACTAACATACTGAAAAACACTAGAAACACAGGTTTCTCGTAAAGTCGTTTAATTTCCCCATATAGCTGGCTTTGCATGCACTTTAGGGTTTTGTGCATAACAGTCCGAAAAAAAAGCTAAAACTAACTTTTTTGATAATATTCTTTTTTCATATAATTTCCCTGAATTTTGCCAGATTTTTGGGGTCTCGGTACCTATGAAGAAGAATAACAAAAAAAAATCCTATTTATTTATTTACTTTTTTTTCTCTATAAAGACGTTTTAGCTTTTTGGTACTTATGGAACTTAAAAACACTCATAATACACGTTTCTCGTAATGTCCTTTCGTTTCCCAGACATAGGGTTCTTTGCATGTATTTAAGAGTTTTTAGAGGTAACATGATCAAAAACACAAAAAACATGTTTTTGGAAATGTTAATCTGTTTCTCCATAAAGGGTGTTATGCATGCGTTTTAGCGTTTTGGAATATAAGGAGCTCAAAAACACTTAAAGGCAAGTTCTTGGTAAAAGATGGTTTTATTCCCATGTAATGTGATTGCCCTCCTTTTTAGTACTTTATTGCCTAACACGCTCAAAAACACTCAAAAGACACTTCTCTGGTAATATCATTTTTTTACCACATAAAGCTAGTTTTGCATGCAAGTTGGGGTTTTGGTAGCTAAGAAGTTGAAAAACAATCAAAATACACGCATATCGTAAGGTTGTTCTGCATTCTCAATTAAGAGTGTTATTCCTGAGTTTCAGCATTTTGGTATCTAAGAAACTTATCCATATACACGAGTTTTTGCGTTTTTTGCCTTGTGGTTCTTGTGAAACTATAAAACACTCATTATACAAATTTCTCGTAATGTCCTTTTGCATCTCAATATAGAGTGCTTTCTATCCATTTTCGCGTTTTTTGTAGGTAAGCTCAAAAACACTGAAAATATACCTTTTTTGGAAATGTTATTCTATTTCTTCATAATCGTTGATTTGCATCCGTTTTAGCGTTTTTCTACGTACAACTCTGAAAAGACACTTCAGTAATTTTGTGATGGATTCCCATATTATATATCTTCCATATTATATATCGTTTTGGTGTCTAACATGCTGAAAAACACTCAAAAGACAGGTTTCTGGTAAAGTCGTTTAATTTCCCTATATAGGTGGCTTTGCATGCACTTTAGGGTTTGGTACATAACAGTCCGAAAAAAAACTAAAAATAAATTTTTTTCATAATTTTCTTTATTCGCATAATTTTCCTGAATTTTGCCAGAATTTTGGCATCTTGGTACCTATGAAGATGAAAAACAAAACAAAAATTAATAAATTCCTATCTTTATATTTATTTTTTTTTATAAACAGTGTTATTTATGGGTTTTAGCAAAATGGTACTGAAAGAACTTAAAAAGACTCGTAATACATGTTTCTCGAAATGTCCTTTAATTTCCCAAACATAAGGTTCTTTGCATATATTTAAGCGTTTTTATAGGTAACATGATCAAAAACACTCAAAATACATGTTTTTGGTAATGTTATTTATTCTGTTTCTCCATATAGGGTGTTTTGCATTTGTTTTAGCGTTTTGGTATATAAGGAGCTCAAAAACACTTAAAGGCAAGTTCTTAGTAAAAGTTAGTTTTATTACCATGTAATGTGATTGTTCTGATTTTTAGTGGTTTATTGCCTATCATACTTAAAAAAAAAAAAACACTTAAAAGACACTTTTCTTATAATGTCATTTTTTTTTCCCACATAAAGATACTTTTACATAAAATTTGGGGTTTTGGTAACTAAGAATGTGAAAAACACTCAAAATACACGCATTTGATAAGGTTGTTCTGTTTCTTAATTCAGAGCGTTATTCAGGAGTTTCAGCATTTTGGTATCTAAGAAACTTCTCCATATATATGAGTATTTGCGTTTTTTGCCTTGTGATTCTTGAGAATCTATAAAACACTCATTATACACGTTTCTCGTAATGTCCTTTTGTTAACCAATAGAGAGAGCTTTGCATCCATTTTCGCGTTTTTTGTAAGTAAAAAGCTCAAAAAACACTCAAATTATACCTTTTTGGTAATCTTATTCTATTTCTTCATATTGGTTGGTTTACATCCGTTTTAGCGTTTTTCTACGTAAAACACGAAAAAGACACGTTTAAAGTAATTTTGTTTTGGATTCCCACATAGAATGACTTCAATATTATTTATTGTTTTGGTGACTAACATGCTGAAAAACACTAGAAACACAGGTTTCTCGTAAAGTCGTTTAATTTCCCCATATATTTGGCTTTGCATGCACTTCATGGTTTGGTACATAATAGTTCGAAAAAAAGCTAAAATTAACTTTTTTGATAATGCTCTTTTTATACATAATTTCCGTGAATTTTGCGAGAATTTTGGCATCTCAGTACCTATGAAGAAGAATAAGAAAAAAAAATCCTATTTTTTTTTTTTCTCTATAAAGAGGTTTTAGCTTTTTTGGTACTTATGGATCTTAAAAACACACATAATACACGTTTCTCGTAATATCCTTTCGTTTCCCAGACATAGGGTTCTTTGCATGTATTTAAGCGTTTTTAGAGGTAACATGATCAAAAACACTCAAAATACATGTTTTTGGTAATGTTAATCTGTTTCTCCATAAAGGGTGTTTTGCGTGTGTTTTAGCGTTTTGGTATATAAAGAGTTAAAAAACACTTAAAGACAAATTCTTGGTAAAAGTTGGTTTTATTCCCATGTAATGTGATTGCCCTCCTTTTTAGTGCTTTATCGCCTAACTCTCAAAAACCCTCAAAAGACACTTTTCTGGTAATGTCATTTTTTTTCCCACATAAAGCTAGTTTCGCATGCAATTTGGGGTTCTAGTAACTAAGAATGTGAAAAACACTCAAAATACACGCATTTAGTAATGTTATTCTGTTTCTTAATTAAGAGTGTTATTCAGGAGTTTCAGCATTTTGGTATCTAAGAAACTTCTCCATATACACAAGTTTTTGCATTTTTTGGTTCGTGGTTCTTGTGAAGCTATAAAATGCTCATTATACACGTTTCTCATATTGTCTTTTTGTTCCCCAATATAGAGTGCTTTGCATCCATTTTTGCGTTTTTTTTTTTGTTGGTTACAAGGTCAAAAACACTTAAGATATACCTTTTTGGTAATGTTATTCTATTTCTTCATATTGGTCTGTTTGCATCCGTTTCAGCATTTTTTACGTAAAACACAGAAAAGACACGTTTTCAGTAATTTTGTTTTGGATTCCCATATAGAATGACTTCCATAATTTTTTATCGTTTTGGTGCCTAACATGCTGAAAAACACTCAAAAGACAATTTTCTTGAAAGTCGTTTAATTTCCCCATATAGATGGCTTTGCATGCACTTTAGGGTTTTGTACATAACAGTCCGAAAAAATAGCTAAAATTAACTTTTTCGATAATATTCCTTTATCCACATAGTTTCCCCGAATTTTAACAGAATTTTGGCATCTCAGTACCTATAAAGATGAATAACAAAAAAAATATTATTTTCATTTATTTCATTTATTTATTTAATTTATTTATTTATTTTTTTTGTTTCTTTATAAAGAGTGTTATCTGTGGGTTTTAGCTTTTTGGTATTTAAGTAACTTAAAAACACTTATAATATATGTTTCTCGTAATGTCCTTTCGTTTCCCAAACATAGGATTCTTTGCATGTATTTAAGCGTTTTTATAGGTAACATAATCAAAAACACTCAAAATACATGTTTTTTTTAATGTTATTGTGTTTCTCCATAAAGGATTTTTTTGCATTCGTTTTAGCGTTTTGGTATGTAAGGAGCTCAAAAATATTTAACGGCAAGTTCTTGGTAAAAGTTTGTTTTATTCACATGTAATGTTATCGCCCTTCTTTTAAGTACTTTATTGCCTAACACGCTCATAAACACTCAAAAGACATTTTCTGGCAATATAATTATTTCCCCACATAAACCTAGTTTCGCATGCAATTTCGTGTTTTGGTAACTAAGAATGTGAAAAACACTCAAAATACACGCATTTGGTAAGGTTGTTCTGTATCTCAATCAAGAGTGTTATTCATGAGTTTCAGCATTTTGGTATCTAAGAAACTTTTGCCTTGTGGTTGTTGTGAAACTATAAAACACTCATTATACAGGTTTCTCGTAATGTCCTTTTGTTTCCCAATATAGAGTGCTTTGCATCCATTTTCGCGTTTTTTGTATGTAAAAGACTCAAAAACACTCAAAATATACATTTTTGGCAATGTTATTCTATTTCTTCATATTGGTTTGTTTGCATCCGTTTTAGCGTATTTCTACGTAAAACACTGAAAAGACAAGTGTTAAGTGATTTTGTTTTGGATTCCCATATAAAGTGACTTCCATATTATTTATTATTTTGGTGCCTAACATGCTGAAAAACACTCAAAAGACAGGTTTCCGGTAAAGTCGTTTAATTTCCCTATAGAGGTGGCTTTGCATGCAATTTATGTTTTGATACATAACTGTCCGAAAAAAAGCTAAAATTAACTTTTTTGATAATGTTCTTTTTTCCACATAATTTCCCTGAATTTTGCCAGAATTTTGGCATCTCGGTACCTGGAAAGAAGAATAACAAAAAATTACATTTTTTTTTTTTTGTTTCTCTATAAAGTGTTATTTGTGGGTTTTAGCTTTTTGGTGCTTAAGGAATTTAATAACATTCATAATACACGTTTCTCGTAATGTCCTTTCGTTTCCCAAACATAGGGTTCTTTGCATGTATTTAAGCGTTTTTATAGGTAACATGATAAAAAACTCTCAAAATACATGCTATTGGTAATGTTATTCTGTTTCTTCATAAAGGGTGTTTTGCATGCGTTTTAGCGTTTTGGTATGTTAGGAGCTGAAAAACACTTAAAGGCAAGTTCTTGGTAAAAGTTGGTTTTATTCCCATGTAATGTGATTGCCCTGCTTTTTAGTGCTTTATTGCCTAACACGCTCAAAAACACTCAAAAGACACTTTTCTGGAAATGTCTTTTTTTTTCTTTCCACATAAAGCTAGTTTCCTATGCAATTTGGGTTTTGGTAACCAAAAATGTGAAAAACACTCAAAATACACACATTTGGTAAGATTGTTCTGTTTCTCAATTAAGAGTTTTATTCATGAGTTTCAGCGTTTTTGTATCTAAGAATCTCAAAAACACTTATAATGCACGTTTCTCGTAATGTCCCTTTTTTTCCTCATTTAGGGAGCTTTGCATGCATTTTGGCATTTTATTTTTCACGGAAGATCTGAAAATACTGAAAATACACGCTTTTGGTAATAAGAACATAAGAACATAAGAAATAAGTAAATATGCAAGAAGGTATCAGGCCTACACGTGGCAGTACTTGTATGAAATATGCCTACGTATTTCCACCTATCATCCCCATCTATAAATGTGTAATTTTCTCTTACAGTGCCAAATGCCTCAGCACTAACAGCTTGATTACTAAGTCCGTTCCAATCATCTACTACTGTATTTAAAAACCAATTCCTTCCTGTTTCCTTTTTGAACATCAAGTTTTCAGGCTCAAGCCTGAAAACTTGATGTTCTATTTTTCTTGTTCTATCATGGTTACAGATTCTAAGAATTTTCCTTATGTTCCCCTTGTTATAACCCATATACCACTTGAAAACTTCTCCCTACGTCTCTCTAAAGAATGTAAATTTAACAGCTTGAATCTCGCTTCGTATGGAATACTCCTCATTCCCTGTATCCTTTTAGTCATTCTCCTTTGAAGTGATTCTAATAGACCTTTATCCTTCCTGTGATGTGGTGACCAGAATAGGACAGCATAGGACCAGCGCTAAATGTAACTTTAATATTACTTCGAGAGTTTTACTTTTAGCACTCCTGAAAATGAATCATAATACACTATTTGCTTTGTTTCTGGCCTCTTTGCATTGCTTTCTTAGACGGAGTTCAGAGCTAACTTTAAATCTCAAATCTTTTTCTTACCCTGAACCTACCAGAACTTGGTTGTTCATTGTGTAACTACTGTGTGGGTTTCTTCTACTTACGCTAAGTGCTTTGCATTTGTTGATATTAAACTGCATTTGCCATCTGTCTGTCCATTCGTTCATCCTATCCAAATCTGTCTGCAAGGCGATGGTATGCGATTCTGACCTATTTAATCTACATACTCTCGTGTCATCCGCAAATTTACTAACAGCACTACTAATTCCACTATCCAAGTCACTGACATATATTACAAACAACATCGCTCCTAATACTAATAATCCCTTTGTCACCCCACTAATTACTTGTCCACACTCGGATTTAGAGCCGTTTATTACAACACTGTCGCCTGCCGCTTGGCCATGACCTTATCCAGATTACTTATAAGCTTTTTCCAATTCTGAAATATTCTGGAATATATTTCATCAGGTCCTGGTGACTTCAACTTTTCAGCTTATCTATCTACTGTTCCACTATCTCTTTAGTTATGGTAATATCTGTCAGCTTCTCATTCTCTTCTACTCTAAATATCTTCTCACTATTCGGCAAATTCTGCATGTTTTCCTGGGCAAAGACAGTTAAAAAAACACTCGTTCACAATTTTACTAATCTCCTCTCAACAACTAAGCAGGTCCCATTCTGCTGTCTTTAAGGAACTATTGTCTTATATGCCTGATAAAATCCCTTGGGGTCCATTTTCGCTTTACTGGCTACCTTTAATTCATAAATATTTTTAGCTTTCCTTGTTAAACTCCTGACTTTTCTAATTCATTATATTATGGCCTTAAAACCACTTCCCCTGTCTTTAATCTCATATATACTTCTCTTTCGCCCTATGTAGTGTTTTAACCTCAGTCATCCATTTAGAACCATTTTTCTGTGATCTTATTCTTCTGTAAGGGATGTTCCCTAACTGTCCTGATTGTAATTTATCAACGAAATATTTATTTCGCTTCTCCATAAAGGGTGTTTTGCTTGGGTTTTAGTGTTTCTGTATATAAGAACCTATAAAACACGTTTTTAGTAATGTTGTTTTGTATTCCTTTATATAGCGCTTTCCATGCTTTTTTTTTTTTTAGCGTTTTGGTGTCTAACACGTTCAAAAACACTGAAAAGACACGTTGATGATAATGTCGTTTCGTTTCCCGATAAAGGAGGCTTCCAATGCATTTTGAGTTTTGGTACTTAACAATATGAAAAAAAGTTTAAGTAAAAGTTTTCGGTAGAGTTGTTTTTCCATATAAAGTGCTAATCACGTGTTTTTGAGTTTTGGTACCTAAAAAGCTCAAAATATCTCATAATGCACTTTTCTCGTAATGTCCTTTCTTTTCTCCATGTAGGATGCTTTGCGTGTAATATGGCATTTTTATACTTAACAAGCACAAAAACAATCAAAATACAAGTCTTTTGGTAATGTTATTCTGTTTCTCCGTAAAGGTTGTTTTGCATGCGTTTCAGCGATTTCGGACGTAAGAAGGTCAAAAACACTCTAAAGATACTTTCTTGGTAATGTTATTTTATATTGCCAAATAGGGTGCTTTCAATGCTTTTAAGCATTTTGATTCCTAACACTCAAGTAAACACTCAGAAGACACGTTTCCTGTAATATAGTTTTGCTTCTTCATATAGGGATTTGCATGCATTATGATGTTTTGCTACATAATATGAGAAACTCTCAAAATAAAGGTTTTAGCTAATGTTGTTCTTTTTCTCTATATAGGGTGCTATTTATGCGTTTTAGTGTTTTGGTACTTAGGACGCTCAAAAACACTAATAAAACTTTTTTCTCCTAATGTCTTTCTATTTCCCCATATAGGATGCTTAGTATGTATTTTGACGTTTTGGTACATAACAAGGTAGAAAAAAATAAATATAAAAACACGTTTTTGGTGATGTTCTGTTTCTCTATTAAGAAATATAGGATATATTCAATTTTCATTCAAGCGGTTTAGTGTTTGGTACCTAAGAGACTCAAAACACTGACAATGCACATTTCTCGTAATGTTCTATTGTTTCCCCATACAGGGTGCTTTACATGCATTTTTAATATGATGTACGTAACAGACTTAAAAAGACTCAAAATACACGTTTTTGGTAAGGTTTTTCTATTTGGTAAGGTTATTCGTGTTTGTTGCACGTGTTTTAGCGTTTTGGTACGTAAAAAGTTTAAAACACTTAAAAAACATGCTTATTATTTTGCATTTTTATATAAGGTGCTTTCCATGCTATTTAGCATTTATGTGAAAAACACATAAAAACATATTTCTTACATTATTGTTAAATTTTCTCGTATAGCGAGCAAGCATTATGGTGTTTTGCTACCTGACAATGTGAAAAACATTCAAATTACACGATTTTGGTAATTTGTTTCTCTTTCTCCATACAATGTGCTACTCAATTATTTTAGCGTTTTGGTACCTAAGAAGCTAGAAAAAAAACTCATAATACACGTTTTTTGTTATGTCCTTTCATTTCCTCATATAGGGTCTTTTTGGTGCTTTGGTACCTAACAGGGTGTTTGCATGTATTTTGACATTTTAGTTCGTAAGAACCTAAAAAAAAACACTCTAAAGACACGTTTTAGTAAAGTTGTTTTGTATTCCCCTATAGGGTGATTTCGTTGCTTCTTACTGATTTGGTGCCTAACACGCTCAAAAAATAACAAAAGACAAGTTTTTAGTGATTTCGTTTCGTTTCTTTATATAGGTTGCTTTACATGCATGTTGGCGTTTTGGTAATTATCAATGTAAGAAAATACACGTTTTTTGGTAAGGTTGTTCTTTTTCTTCAGAGCTCTTTACTGATTTGGTACTTAAGAAAGTAATAAAAAAAAAAAAAAAACATAAACGTTTCTCGTAATGTCCTTTCATTTCCATATGCAGGGTGTTTTGTTTGATGATAGGCGATTTTGTACATAATACGCTCAAAGACACTCAAAATACACGTTTTTGGTAAATGTATTCTGTTTCTCTTTATAGGGTATTTTCATGCGTTTGTAATGTCGTTTCATATATCTATTTCTCCATATAGGGTGTTATTCATGCGTTTTACCCTTTTGATACTAAGAAGGTCAAAACAACTCATAATATATACACGTTTCTCGTAATGACTTCATTTTTCCCATATAGGGTATTTTTGATTCATTTAGGCGTTTTTTACGTAACAATCTTACAAAACATTCAAAATACTTGTTTTTGGTAATATTATTCTGTTTCTCCATAAAGGATGTTTTCTATGTTTTTTTTTTTATCGTTTTGGTAAGTAGGACACTCAAAAGAAACGTTTTCTTAATGTTGTTTTGTATTCCCATATTAGGTGATTTGTATGTTTTTTAGCATTTTTGTGCCTAACACGATGAAGAACACATTTTAGATACGTTTCTGAAATCTCGTTTCCTTTCCCCAAATAAGGGGCTTTACATGCATTATGGCGTTTTGATTCATAACAATGTGAAAACACTGAAAATTTATGTTTTTGGTAATGTTATATCATATAGATTGTGTTATTCATGCATTTTAGCGACTTCGTACCTAATAAGTAAAAAAAAAAAAAAAAAACACCAATAGTACACATTTTAGTAACTTTTCATTTTCCCATTTAAGATATTATATATGCATTTTGGCGTTTTTCTACTTAACTAACTCAGAAACACTCGAAATATTTGTTTTTGATATTATTTCTCCATGTTTTTTTTTTTTCATGCGATTTAGCGTTTCGGTTTTTAGTAGTGTTTTCGAAAACGCCAAAATGCATGCAAAGTAAGCTATACGGGAGAAACAAACAAAAACGTGCTTTTGAATGATTTCAGCTGTTTACGTACCAATACACTAAAATGCATGGAAAAGAAACTTCATGGAGAAACAAAATATTATTGCCAAAAACGTGTATTTTGAATGTTTTTAAGCTTATTACGTACCAATACGCAAAAATTCATCCATTTCATTTTATTTTGGTGCTTTTCAACGTTAGCACAAAAACTCTAAAACAACATTATCAAACTCTAAAACAACATTATCAAAATGGTGTCTTTTGAGTGTTTTTGAGCTTCTTACGTTCCAAAATGCTAAAACGATAAATAGCCTTTATTGGGAGACATTACCAAAAACGTTAGATTTAAGCGTTTTCCAGCTTCTTAGAAACCAAAACGCCTAAATATATGTACTAATCACGTGTTTCAGTATTTTATTACCTAAGAAGCTCAAAAACACTTATAATATACGTTTTTGGTAATGTTTTTCTGTTTTTCATATATGGTATTCTGTATAGATTGTCGTACCTAACATGAGGAAAACACCCATTTTTTTGGTTAATGCTTTTTTCTCCATATCGAGTGATATTCACGTGTTTTAGTGTTTTCGTACAAAAGAAGTTAAAAATAACACTCATAATAATATTTTTTTCTTAATAACTTTTAGTTTGTCAATGTCCGTTAATTTGTGTAAATTTTGGCGTTTTTGTACCCAACAAGCTCAAAAAGACTCAAAACACACATTATTGGTAATGTTCTATTTCACCATAAAGGATGTTTTGCACGCTTTTTAGGAATTTGGTACGTAAGAAGCTCAAAAACATTCAAAAGACACGTTCGATGTTAAATATATATATATATATATATATATATATATATATATATATATATATATATATATATATATATATATATATATATATATATATATATATATATATATATATATATATATATATATTTTTTTTTTTTTTTTTTTTTTTTTTTTTTTTTGTTTTTGTCTTTTTGTTGGGGTTGGTTTCTAATATACTCAAAACACTGAAATGACACGTTTCCGGTAATATAATTTCTTTACATGAAATAGTGTGCTGTCTGCATTTTGGCGTTTTGGTAGCTAATGATCGGGAAAACTCTCAAAAAACGCGTTTATAGTAATGTCCTCTTTCTCCATAAAGGGTGTTTTTCATGCGTTTTAGAGTTTTAGTACGTAAGAAACTGAAAAACACTCAAAAGACAAGTTTTTGTTAATATTGATTGCTTTTCCTATACAGGTTGTCTTGCATGCACTTTGGTGTTTTTGTATCTAACAAGCTCAAAAACACTCAGAATACAAGTTTTTCGTAATGTTGGTCTGTTTCTTTATGTATGGTGTTCACTATGCTTTTAGGCATTTTATTACCTATCATGGGGAAAAAAACTCATAAAGTACGCTTTTGGTAATGTTGTTTTGTTTCTGCAAATATAGTATTATTTACGTGTTTTAGACTTTTGGTATCTATGAAGCTGAAAAAGACATAATACACCTTTATGTTAATATCGTTTCATTTACCTATATAGGGTAATTTGCATACATTTTGGCGTTTTGTTACCTAACAAGCTAAAAAAAATCTCAGAACATACGTTTTTGCTAATATTTTTTCGGACATCTTTTATCGTTTTGGTACGTAAGAAGCTCAAAAACACTCGATTTTGTTAAGGTTATCTCGTTTTCCCATATAGGGTGTTTTCCTTGCTTTTTAAGCGTTTTGCTGCCTAATATGCTCAAAACACCTAAATGACAAGTTTCTGGTGATGTTTTGCTGATGGTTTTGTTAATGTTTTTTTTATTCCCTCATATAGAATAATATTCACGTGTTTTAGTGTTTTGGTACATAAAAAAATAAATAAATAAAAACACTCTTAATACACGTTTCTGTTAATATCGTTTTGTTTCCTCAAATAGGGTCCTTTGCATGCAATATGGGGTTTATGGGCCAATATGGGTACCTAACAAGTTAAAAGACTGAGATAAGAATTTTTTGCTAAAGTTTCCCATAAATGTTTCTTTGCTCACATTTTAGTGTTTTGTACTCTCAAAAACACTAAAAAGAAACGTTTTTGACAATATTGTTTTCTTTTCTCATATAGAGCTATTTCCATGTATTTTAGCTTTTTGTTGCCTAATTTGCTCGAAAATTTCCAAATGGCACGTTGCAGGTACTATCTTTTAGTTTTTCCAGACAAGGTATTCTACATGCAATCTGTCGTTTTGACACCTAAATTAAAAACACTTAAAACACACGTTTTTTTTTATGTTCTATTTCTTAGTAAAGTGCGTTTTCAATCCCTTGTAGAGTTTCGGTACGTACGAAGCTGAAAAACACCCAAAAGATATGTTTTTGGTAATATTTTTTTTTCTTTTTCTATAGGGTGCTTTGCAAGTAATTTGGCGTTTTGATAACTAAAAAACTCAAAAATATTCATAATACATGTTTGTGATCATGTCGTTCTGTTTCTTCATATAGGGTGCTTTATATGTATTTTGGCGTTTTGGTCCCTAACATGGGGAAAAGCACCCATAATACATGTTTTTCGTAATGATGTTCTGTTTCTTCATATAGAATGCTATTTACGTGTTTTAGCGTTTCGTCACATAAGAAGCTGAAAAACAGCGTTAATATCTTTTTTTTTCCCCATATCTGAAACTTTGCATGCATTTTGGCGATTAGTTATCTAACAAGCTAAAAAACACTCAAACACAAGTTTTTGTTTAGTTTAGTTATTGTTTTATTTGTGGGTTTTAGCTTTTTGGTACTTAAGGAACTAAAAAACACTCATAATACATATTTCTCGTAATGTCCTTTCGTTTCCCAAACATAAGGTTCTTTGCATGTATTTAAGCGTTTTTATAGATAACATGATCAAAAACACTCAAAATACATGTTTTTGGTAATGTAATTCTGTTTGTACATAAAAGGTGTTTTGCATGCGTTTTAGCGTTTTGGTATGTAATGAGCTAAAAAACACCTAAAGGCAAGTTCTTGGTAAAAGTTGGTTTTATTCCCATGTAATGTGATTGCCCTGCTTTTTAGTGGTTTATTGCCTAACACGCTCAAAAACACTCGAAAGACATTTTCTGGTAATATTATTTTTTTCCCACATAAAGCTAGTTTTGCATGGAATTTGGGGTTTTGGTAACTAAGAATGTGAAAAACACTCAAAATACAGGCATTTAGTAAGGTTGTTCTGTTTCTTAATTAAAAGTGTTATTCATGAGTTTCAGGATTTTGGTATGTAAGAAACTTCTTTATGTACACGAGTTTTTGAGTTTTTTGCCTTGCGACTCTTGTGAAACTATAAAACACTCATTATACACGTTTCTCGTAATGTCCTTTTCTTTCCTAATATAGAGTGCGTTTCATCCATTTTCGCATATTTTTTTAGGTAACAAGCTCAAAAACACATCGAAATATATCTTTTTTGTAATGTTATTCTATTTCTTCATATTGGTTGATTTTTATCGTTTTAGCGTTTTCCTACGTAAATCACTGAAAAGACACGTTTTCAGTTATATTGTTGAAATTGCTGAAAAAAAACACTCAAAAGACAGGTTTCTGGTAAAGTCGAGTATTTTCTCCATATAGGTGGCTTTGCATGCACTTCAAGGTTTGGTACATAACCCCAGAGAAAAGCTAAAAAAAAATTTTTATAATGATTTTTTGTTTACAAAATTTCCCTGAATTTTTCAAGAATTTTGGTATCTCGGTACCTATGAAGATGAATAACAAAATTTTTTTTTTCTCTATAAAATGTGAGTTTTAGCTTTTTTGGTACTTAAGGAACTTAAAAACACTCATAATACACGATTTTCGTAATGTCCTTTTCTTATACAAACATAAGGTAACATGATCAAAAACACTCAAAATACATATTTTTGGTAATGTTATTCTGTTTCTCCATAAAGGGTGCTTTTCATGCGTTTTAGCGTTTTGTATGTAAAGAGTTAAAAAACAGTTAAAGGCAAGTTCTTCGTAAAAGTTGGTTTTATTCCCAAGTAATGTGATTATTCTGCTTTTTAGTGCTTCGTTGCATATCACGGTCAAAAATACTCAAAAGACATTTTTCTGGTAATGTCATTTTTTTCCCACATAAAGCTAGTTTCGTATGTAAATTGGCAATTTCGTAACTAAGAATGTGAAAAAAAAAAACACTCAAAATACACAATTTGGTAGGGTAGTTCTGTTTCTCGATTAAATGTGTTATTCATGCATTTCATCATTTTGGTATGTAAGAAAATTCTCAATATACACGAGTTTTTGCGTTTATTGCCTTGTGGTTCTTGTGGAACTATAAAACACTCATTATACACGTTTCTTGTAATGTGCTTTTGTTTCCTAATATAGAGTGTTTTCCATCCATTTTTGTATTTTTTTAGGTGAAAAGCTTAAAAACACTCAAAATATATCTTTTTGGTAATGTTATTCCATTTCTTGATATTGCTTGGTTTGCATCCGTTTTAGCGTTTTTCTTCGTAAATCTCTGAAAAGACTCGTTTTCAGTAATATTGTTGAAATTGCTTCTGGTACAGGTTTCTGGTAAAGTCGTGTAATTTTCCCATATAAGTGGCTTTGCATGCTCTTCAGGGTTTGGTACATAACTCCGGTAAAAAGCTAAAATAATTTTTTTTTATATATAATTTTTTTTCTTTACCTAATTTCCCTGAATTTTGCCAGAATTTTGGCATCTCGGTACCTATGAAGATGAAAAACAAAAAAAAATATTCTATTCATAAATTTTATTTTTTTTTTTCTCTATAAAGAGTGTTATTTGTGTGTTTTAGCTTTTTGGTACTTAAGGAACCTAAAAAATCTCATAATACACAATTTTCGTAATATCCTTTCCTTTCACAAATATAGGGTTCTTTGCATGTATTTAAGCATTTTTATAGGTAACATGATCAAAAACACTTAAAATTCATGTTTTTGGTAGTGTTATTTTGTTTCTCCATAATGGGTGTTTTGAATGCGTTTTAGAGTTTTGTTATGTAAGGAGTTAAAAACACTTAAAGGCATGTTTTTGGTAAAAGTTGGTTTTATTCCCACGTAATGTCATTGTTCTGCTTTTTCGTGGTTTGTTGCAATATCACGCTCTAAAATACTCAAAACACACTTTTCCGGTAATGTCATTATTTCCCACTTAAAACTAGTTTCGCTTGTAATTTCGGATTTTCGTAACTAAGAATGTAAAAAACACTCAAAATACTCACATTTGGTAAGATAGTTCTGTTTCTCAATTAAAAGTCTTATTCATGAGTTTCAGCATTTTGGAATGTAAGAAACTTTTTTATATACACGAATTTTTGCGTTTTTTGCCTTGTGGTTCTTGTTAAACTATAAAACACTCATTATACACGTTTCTCGTAACGTCCTTTTGCTTCCCAGTATAGAGTGCTTTCAATCCATTTTCGCGTTTTTTGTAACATTTTCAAAAACACCCCAAAATATACCTTTTTTGGTAATGTTATTCTATTTCTTCATTTTGGTTGGTTTAAATCCGTTTTAGCGTTTTTCTACGTAATACACCGAAAAGACACGTTTTCAGTAATTGTGTTTTGGATTCCCATATAGATTGACTTCCTTGGGTTTTATCGTGTTGGTTCCTAACATACTGAAAAACACTCATAGGACATTTTTGTGGCAAAGAGGTTTAATTTCCCCATACAGGTGGCTTTGCATGCACTTTAGGGGTTTGGTACATATCAGTCCGAAAAAAAAGCTAAATTTAATTTTTTTGATAATGTTCTTATTTCATATAATTTCCTGAATTTTGCCCGAATTTTGGCACCTCGTTACCTGTCAATATGAATAAGAATGAAAAAAAAAAATCGTATTTTTTATTTATTTATTTGTTTTTTTTTCAATAAAGAGTGTAATTTGTGGCTTTTAAATATTTCGTACTTAATGAACTTCAAAACACTCACAATACACGTTTCTCGTAATGTCCTTTTGTTTCCCAAAAATAGGGTTCTTTGCATGTATTTAAGCGTTTTTATAGGTAACATGATGAAAAATACTCAAAATACATGTTTTTGGTAATGTTATTCTGTTTCACCATAAAGTGTATTTTGCATTCGTTTTAGTGTTTTGGTATATAAGGAGCTCAAAAACACTTAAAGGTAAGTTCTTACTAAAAATTGGTTTTATTCCACTGTAATGTGATTGCCCTGCTTTTCAGTGCTTTATTGCCTAACACGCTCAAAAACACTCAAAAGACATTTTTTTGGTAATGTTATTTTTTTCCCACATAAAGCTGGTTTCGCATGCAATTTGGGGTTTTGGTAACTAAGAATGTGAAAACCTCTCAAAATACACACATTTAGTAAGATTCTTCTTTTTCTCAATTAAGACCGTTGTTCATGAGTTTCAGCATTTTGGTATCTACGAAACTTCTTCATATACACTAGTTTTTGTATTTTTTGCCTTGTGGTTCTTTTGAACTATAAAACACTCATTATACACTTTTCTTGCAATGTCCTTTTCTTTCCCATTATAGAGTGCTTTACATCAATTTTCGTGTTTTTTATAGGTAACAAGCTCAAAAACACTCAAAATATACCTTTTTGGTAATGTTTTTCTATTTTTTTATATTGGTTTGTTTGCATCCGTTTTAGCGTTTTTCTACGTAAAACACTGAGAAGACACGTTTTCAGTAATTTTGTTTTGAATTCATATATAGAGTAAATTCTTTATTATTTATTGTTTTGGTACCTAACATGCTGAACAACGCTCAAAACAGAGATTTCTGATGAGGTCGTTTAATTTCCTCATATAGGAGGCTTTGCATGCACTTTAGAGTTTGGTACAAAAAAAAGCTACAATTAACTTTTTTGATAATATTCTTTTATCATATAATTGCCCTTAATTTTTCCAGAATTTTGGCATCTCGGTACCTATGAAGATAAATACAAAAAATAAAATAAATCCTATTTTTTTATTTTTTATTTATTTATTTTTTTCTCAATAAAGAGTGATATTTGTGCGATTTACCTTTTTGGTACTAAAGGAACTTAAAAACACTCATAATACACGTTTCTCGTAATGTCCTTTCGTTTCCCAAACATAAGGTTTTTTGCATGTATTTAAACGTTTTTATAGATAATATGATTAAAAACACTCAAAATACAAGGTTTTGGTAATGTTATTCTGTTTCTCCATAAAATGTGATTTGCATGCGTTTTATCAGTTTTGTATATAAGGAGTTAAAAAAAACACTTCAAGGCAAGTTCTTGGTAAAAAATGGTTTTATTCCAATGTAATGTGATTGCCCTGCTTTTGAGTGCTTTATTACCTTTCACGCTGAAAAACACTGAAAAGACACTTTCGCATGTAATTTGGGGTTTTTGGTAACTAAGAATGTGAAAAGCACTCAAAATACACGCATTTAGTAAGGTTGTTCTGTTTCTCAATTAAGAGTGTTATTCATGAGTTTCAGCATTTTGGTATCTAGGAAATCTCTCCATATAAACGAGTTTTTGCGTTGTTTGCTTTGTGGTTTTTTTGAACTATAAAACACTCATTATACACTTTTCTTGCAATGTCCTTTTGTTTCCCAATATAGAGTGCTTTGCATCAATTTTCGCATTTTTGTAGGTAAAAAGCTCAAAAACACTCAAAATATACCTTTTTGGTAACGTTTTTCTATTTCTTGATATTGGTTGGTTTCCATCCGTTTTAACGTTTTTCTACGTAAAACACTGAGAAGACACGTTTTAAGTAACTTTGTTTTGGATTCCCATATAGAGTGAGTTCCTTATTATTTATCATTTTGGTGCCTAACATGCTAAAAAAAACACAAAACACAGATTTCTGGTAAGGTCGTTTAATTTTCTCATATTGGAGGCTTTGCATGCACTTGAAGGTTTGGTACATAACAGTCCGAAAAAAAAAAGCTGAATTTAACTTTTTTGACAGTATTCATTCATCACATTATTGCCCTGAATTTTCCCAGAATTTTGGCATATCGATACCTATGAAGATGAATAAAAAAAAAAAAAAAATGCTATTTATTTTATTTTTTTTATTTTTTTATTTTCTAAATAAAGAGTGTTATTTGTGGGTTTTAGCTTTTTGGTACTTATATAGAGGCTTTGCATGCACCTTAAGGTTTGGTACATAACAGTCCGAAAAAAAAAGCTGAAATTAACTTTTTTGACAGTATTCTTTCATCACATTATTGCCCTGAATTTTCCCTGAATTTTGGCATATCGATACCTATGAAGATGAATAACAAAAATTTTCATTTTATTTATTTATTTTTATTTTTTTCTAAATAAAGAGTGTTATTTGTGGGTTTTAGCTTTTTGGTACTTATAAAAACACTCATAGTACACGTTTCTCGTAATGTCCTTTTGTTTCCCAAACATAATGTTTTTTGCATGTACTTAAGCGTTTTTATAGATAACATGATAAAAAACACTCAAAATACATGTTTTTGGTAATGTTATTCTGTTTCTCCATAAAGTTTGTTTTGCTTGCGTTTTAGCGGTTTGGTATATAAGGAGTTAAAAAAACTTAAAGGCAAATTCTTCGTAAAAGTTGGTTTTATTCCCATGTAATTTGATTGTTTTGCTTTTTTGTGCTTTATTGCATATCACGCTCAAAAACACTCAAAAGACACTTTTCTGGTAATGTCTTTTTTTTCTCACAAGAAGCTAGTTTCGCATGTAATTTGGCATTTTCGTAACTAAGAATGTGAAAAACACTCAAAATACACAATTTGGTAAGGTAGTTCTGTTTATCGATTAAAAGAGTTATTCATGCATTTCATCATTTTGGTATGAAAAAATTTTTCTCTATATACACGAGTTTTTGCGTTTACTGCCTTGTGGTTCTTTTAAAACTATAAAACACTCATTATACACGTTTTTCGTAATGTCCTTTTGTTTCCTAATATAGAGTGCTTTACATCCATTTTTGCTTTTTTTGTAGGTAACAAGCTCAAAAACACTCAAAATATATCTTTTTGGTAATGTTATTTTATTTCTTCATATAGGATGGTTTGTATCCACTTTAGCGTTTTTCTACGTAAAACACTGAAAAGACACATTTTCAGAAATTTTCTTTTGGATTCACATATTGACTGACTTCCATATTATTTATCGTTTTGGTGCCTAACATGCTGAAAAACACTGAAAAGACAGGTTTCTGGTAAAGTCGTTAAACTTCCCTCTATGGGTGGGTTTGCATGCACTTTAGGGTTTGGTACATAACAATCCGAAAAAAAGCTGTAATTAACTTTTATGATAATGTTCGTTTTTCCACATAAATTCCCTGAATTCTGGCAGAATTTCGGCATCTCGGTACCTATGAAGATGAATAACAAAAAAAAAATACTTTTTTTCATTTTTATTAATTATTATTATTTTTTTTTATAAAGAGTGTTATTTGTGGCTTTTAGCTTTTTGGTACTGAAGGAACTTAAAAATCACTCATAATACACGTTTCTTGTAATGTTCTTTTCTTTCCAAAACATAAGGTTCTTTGCATGTATTTAAGCGTTTTTATAGATAACATGATCAAAAACACTCTAAACACATGTATTTGGTAATGTTATTCGGTTTCTCTATAAAATGAATTTTGCATGCATTTTAGCGTTTTGGTATGTAAGGAGCTCAAAAACACTTAAAGGCAAGTTCTTGGTAAAATTTGGTTTTATTCCCATGTAATGTGATTGCCCTGGCTTTTAGTGCTTTATTGCGTAAAACGCTCAAAAACACTGAAAAAACATACAAAGCCTCCAATATGAGGAAATTAAAGACCTTACCAGAAATCATTCTTTTGAGTGTTTTTCAGTATATTAGGCACCAAAACGATAAAAAATAAGGAATTCACTCTATGTAGGAATCCAATAGAAAATTGCTGAAAACTTGTCTTCTCAGTGTTTTACGTAGAAAAACGCTAAAACTGATACAAACCAACCAATATCAAGAAGCATAAAAACATTACCAAAAATGTATATTTTGAGTGTTTTTGAGCTTGTTACCTACAAAAAAACGCGAAAATGGATAAAAAGATACAAAGATACGATATTTTTTTTTCATTCTTATTCATATTGACAGGTAACGAGGTGCCAAAATTCGGGCAAAGTTCAGGAAATTATATGAAATAAGAACATTATCAAAAAAGTTTTATTGATAATGTTCTTATTTCATATAATTTCCTGAACTTTGCCCGAATTTTGGCACCTCGTTACCTGCGAAGAGTAAGAATAAAAAAAAAATATCGTATTTTTTATTTATTTTTTTTACTTTTTTCTCAATAAAGAGTGTAATTTGTGGCTTTTAGCTTTTTTAGTACTTAATGAACTTAAAAACACTCATAATACACGTGTCTCGTAATGTCCTTTCGTTTCCCAAAAATAGGGTTCTTTGCATGTATTTAAGCGTTTTTATTGGTAACACGTTAAAAAACACTCAAAATACATGTTTTTGGAAATGTTTTTCTGTTTCACCATGAAGTGTATTTTGCATGCATTTTTGTATTTTGGTATATAAGGAACTCAAATACACTGAAAGGCAAGTTCTTGTTAAAAATTGGTTTTATTCCAATGTAATGTGATTGCCCTGCTTTTTAGTGCTTTATTGCCTAACACGCTCAAAAACACTCAAAAGACTTTTTTCTCGTAATGTCATTTTTTTCCCACATAAAGGTGGTTTCGCATGCAATTTGGGGTTTTGGTAACTAAGGAAGTTAAAAGCACTCAAAATACACGCATTTAGTAAGATTGTTCTGTTTCTCAATTAAGAGTGTTATTCCAGAGTTTCAGCATTTTGGAATGTAAGAAACTTCTCTATATACACGAGTTTTTTGCGTTTTTTGCCTTGTACTTCTTGTGAAACTATAAAACACTCATTATACACGTTTCTCGTAATGTCCTTTTTGCTTCCCAATATAGAGTGCTTTCCATTCATATTTGTGTTTTTTGTAGGTAACAATTTCAAAAACACTCAAAATATTCCTTCTTAGTCAAAGTTGGTTTTATTCCCATGAAATGTGTTTTCTCTGCTTTTTAGTGCTTTATTGCCTAACACGCTGAAAAACACTCAAAAGACACTTCTGGTAATGTCATTTTTTTCCCACATAAAGCTATTTTCGCATGCTATTTGGGATTTTGCTAAGAATGTGAAAAACACAAAAAATACACGCTTTTGGTAAGGTTGTTCTGTTTCTCAATTAAGATTGTTATTCATGAGTTTCAGCATTTTGGTATCTAAGAAACTTCTTTATATACACGAGTTTTTGCGTTTTTTGCCTTGTGGTTCTTGTGAACCACAAGTTCTTTTCCTCGAAAATAATAAGATATTCATTATACACGTTTCTTCTAATGTCCTTTTGTTTCCCAATAAGGAGTGGTTTGCATCCATTTTCACCTTTTTTGTAGGTAACAAGATTAAAAACACTCAAAATATAGCTTTTTGGTAATGTTATTCTTTTTTGTTTTTCATATTGGCTGGTTTGTATCCGTTTTAGCGTTTTTCTACGTAAAACACCAAAAAGACACGTTTTCAGTAATTTTGTTTTGGATTCCCATATAGAGTGACTTCCATGTTATTTATCGTTTTGTTGCCTAACATGCTAAAAACACTCATATGACAGTTTTCTGGCAAAGACGTTTGATTTCCCCATATAGGTGGTTTTGCATGCACTTTAGGGTTTGCTACATAACAGTCGAAAAAAAAAAGCTAAAATTAAGTTTTTTGATAATGTTATTTCACAAAATTTATGAATTTTGCCCGAATTTTGGCATCTCGGTATCTGTGAAGGTGAAAAAGAAAGAAAAAAAATGTTTTTTTTTATTTATTTATTTTTCTCAATAGAGAGTTATTTGTGGCTTTTAGCTTTTTGGTACTTAATGAATTTAAAAACACTCATAATACACGTTTCTCGTGATGTCCTTTCGTTTCCCACAAATAGGATTTTTAGCATGTATTTAAGCGTTTTATTGGTAACATGATCAAAAACACTCAAAATACATGTTTTTGGTAATGTTATTCTGTTTCTCATTAAAGTGTGTTTTGCATGCGTTTTGGTAAATAAGGAGCTCAAAAACACTTAAAGGCAAGTTCTTGGTAAACATTGGTTTTATTCCCATGTGATTGCCCTTCTTTTTAGTGCTTTACTGCATATCACGCTCAAAAACACTCAATAGACACTTTTCTGAAAATGTCTTTTTTTTTTTACCATATAAAGGTGGTTTCGCAATCAATTTGAGTTTTGGGTAACTAAGAATGTGAAAAGCAATCAAAATACACGCATTTAGTAAGGTTGTTCTGTTTCTCAATTAAGAGTGTTATTCATGAGTTTCAGCATTTTGGTATCTAGGAAACTTTTCCATATACACGAGTTTTTTCGTGTTTTTGCCTTGTGGTTCTTTTGAACTATAAAACACTCATTATACACTTTTCTCGCGAAGTCCCTTTCTTTCCCAATATAGAGTGCTTTGCATCAATTTTCGCGTTTTTTTGTAGGTAACAAGCTCAAAAACACTCAAAATGTACCTTTTTTGGTGATATTTTTATATTTCTTGATATTGGTTGGTTTGCATCCGTTTTAGCGTTTTTCTACGTAAAATACTGAGAAGACACGTTTTCAGTAATTTTGTTTTGGATTCCCATATTGAGTGAGTTCATTATTATTTATCGTTTTGTTGCCTAACATGCTGAAAAACATTCAAAAGACAGATTTCTGGTAAAGTCATTCAATTTCATCATATAGGAGGCTATGCATGCTCTTTAGGGTTTGGTACATAAGAGTCCGAAAAAAAAAGCTAAAATCAACTTTTTTGATAATATTCTTTTATCATATAATTGCCCTGAATTTTCCCAGAATTTTGTTATCTCGGTTCCTATGAAAATGAATGACAAAAAAAAAATTTATTTTTTTATTTTTTTATTTATTTATATATTTTTTCTAAATTTAGAGTGTTATTTGTGGGTTTTAGTTTTTGGTACTTAAGGAACTTAAAAACACTCATAATACACGTTTCTCGTAATGTCCTTTCGTTTCCCAAACATAAGGTTCTTTCTATGTATATAACCGTTTTTATAGATAACATGATCAAAAACACTAAAAAATACATGTTTTTGGTAATGTTATTCTGTTTCTCCATAAAGTGTGTTTTGCAGGCGTTTTAGCGTTTTGGTATATAAGGAGCTCAAAACACTTAAAGGCAAGTTCTTGGTAAAAATTGGTTTTATTCGAATTTAATGTGATTTCCCTGGTTTTTAGTGCTTTATATCCTATCACGCTCAAAAACACTCAAAAGACACTTTTTTTATAGTGTCATTTTTTCCCACATAAATCTGGTTTCGCATGCAATTTGGGGTTTTGGTAACTAAGAATGTGAAAAGCTCTCAAAATACACGCATTTAGTAAGGTTGTTCTGTTTCTATATTAAGAGAAACATTCATGAGTTTCAGCATTTTGGTATCTAAGAAACTTATATACGAGTTTTTGCGTTTTTTGCTTGTGGTTCTTGTGAAACCATAAAACACTCATTATACACGTTTCTCGTAAAGTCCTTTTCTTTCCCATTATAGAGTGCTTTGCATCCATTTTCGCGTTTTTTGTGGTTAACAGGCTCAAAAACACTCAAAATATACCTTTTTGGTAATGTTATTCTATTTTTTTCATATTGGTTGGTTTGCTTCCGTTTTAGCGTTTTTCTACGTAAAACACGGAAAAGACACGTTTTCAGTAATTTTGTTTTGAATTCCCATATTGAGGGACTTTCATATTATTTATCCTTTTGATGCCTAACATGCTAAAAAAGAAAACACTCAAAAGAGAGGTTTCTGATAAAGTCGTGTAATTTCCCCATATAGGCTTTGGATGCACATTAGAGTTTAAGCTAAAATTAACTTTTTTGATGATATTCTTTTTTCCACATAATTTCCTTGAATTTTGTCAGACTTTCGGCATCTCAGTACCTATGAATATGAATAACAAAAAAAAAATGCTAATTTTTTATTTATTTATTTATTTATTTTATTTTTTCTCTATAAAGAGTGTTATTTGTGGCTTTTAGCTTTTTGGTACTTAAGAAAGTTAAAAACACTCATAATACACGTTTCTTATAATGTTTCTTATCGTTTCCCAAACATGTATTTAAGTGTTTTTATAGGTAACATGATCAAAAACACTCAAAATACGTGTTTTTGGCAATGTTATTCTGTTTCTCCATAAAAGGTGTTTTGCATGCGTTTTAGCGTTTTTTGTATGTAAGGAGCTGAAAAATCTTAAAGGAAAGTTCCTGGTAAAAATTGGTTTTATCCTTATGTAATGTGATTGCCCTTCTTTTAAGTGCTTTATTTCCTAACACGCTCAAAAACACTCAAAAAAACTTTTTTATGTTAGTCATTTTTTTCCCACATTTTTATCACACAATATTTCGCATGCAATTTGGAATTTTGGTAACTAAGAATGTGAAAAACAACCAAAATACACTCATTTGGTAAGCTTGTTTTTTTTTTTTTCGTAAAATTTATTTTTATTCAAATATAATGTGATTGTTCTGCTTTTTAGTGCTTTGTTGCATATAACGCTCAAAAACACTCAAAAGATACTTTTCTGGTAATGTCATTTATTTCCCACATAAAGCTAGTTTCGCATGTAATTTGGGATTTTCGTAACTAAGAATGTGAAAAACACTCAAAATACACACATTTTGTAAGATAATTCTGTTTCTGAATTAAAAGTGTTATTCATGAGTTTCATCATTTTCGTATCTAAGAAACTTCTCTAGGTACACGAGTTTTTGCGATTTTTGCTTTTTAGTTCTTGTGGAACTATAAAACAATCATTATACACGTTTCTTAAAATGTCCTTTTGTTTTGCAATACTTTGCATCCATTTTTGCATTTTTTTTAGGTAACAAACTCAAAAACATTCAAAATATACATTTTTGGTAATGTTATTCTATTTCATATTGGTTCGTTTGCATCCTTTTTAGCGTTTTTCTACATAAAACACTGAAAAGACACGTTTTCAGTAATTTTGTTTTGGATTCCCATATTGAGTGACTTCCATGCTTTTATCGTTTTGGTGCCTATCATACTGAAAAACACTCAAAAGTAAGGTTTCTCGTAAAGTCGTTTAATTTCCTCATGTAGGTGGCTTTGCATTCATTTTAGAGTTTGGTACATAATATTCCGAAAAGAAAGCTAAAATTAACTTTTTTGATAATATTCTTTTATCACATAATTGCTCAGAATTTTCCTAGAATTTTGGCATCTCGGTACCTATGAAGATGAATAACAAAAAAAAAAAACTGTCCTTTTTATATATATATATATATATATATATATATATATATATATATATATATATATATATATATATATATATATATATATATATATATATATATATATATATATATATATATATATATATATATATATATATATATATATATATATATATATATATATATATATATATATATATATATATATATATATATATATATATATATATATATATATATATATATATATATATATATATATATATATATATATATATATATATATATATATATATATATATATATATATATATATATATATATATATATATATATATATATATATATATATATATATATATATATATATATATATATATATATATATATATATATATATATATATATATATATATATATATATATATATATATATATATATATATATATATATATATATATATATATATATATATATATATATATATATATATATATATATATATATATATATATATATATATATATATATATATATATATATATATATATATATATATATATATATATATATATATTTTTTTTTATGAAGAGTGTTATTTGTGTGTTTTAGTTTTTTGGTTCTTAAGGAACTTAAAAACACTCATAATACACGATTCTCGTAATGTCCTTTCGTTTCCAAAACATAGTGTTTTTTGCATGTATTTTCCCGTTTTTATAGGCAGCATGATCAAAAACACTCAAAATATATGTTTTTGGTAATGTTATTCTAATTCCCCATAAAGGGTGTTTTGCATTCATTTTAGCGTTTTGGTATGTAAGGAGCTCAAAAAAACTTAAAGGCAAGTTCTTGGTAAAAGTTGGTTTCATTCCCATGTAATGTTATTGCCCTGCTTTTTAGTGCTTTATTGCCTAACACGCTCAAAAACACCGAAAGTCACTTTTCTGGTAATGTCATTTCTTGCCAACATAAAACTACTTTTGTACGCAATTTGGGGTTTTGGTAAATAAGAATGTGAAAAACACAGAAAATACACGCATTTCGTAAGGTTGTTATGTTTCTTTTTTGAGTGTTATTCATGAGTACCAGCGTTTTGGTAACTAAGAAACTTCTCTATATACACGAGTTTTTGCGATTTTTGCCTTGTGGTTCTTTTGAAGTATAAAACACTCATTATTCACGTTTCTCGTAATATCCTTTTGTTTCCCAATATAGAATGCTTTTCATCCTTTTTCTCGTTTTTTGTAGGTAACAACATTAAAAACACTTAAAATATACCTTTTTGGTAATATTCTATTTCTTCATATTTGTTGGTTTGCATCCGTTTTAGCGTTTTTCTACCAAAAAGACAGAAAAGACACGTTTTCAGTATTTTGTTTTGGATTCTTTTATAGAGTGACTTCCATATTATTTATCGTTTTGATGCCTAACAAGATGAAAATCACTCAAAAGACAGGTATCTGGTAAAGTCGTTTAATTTCCTCATATAGGTGGCTTTGCATGCAGTTTAGGGTTTGGTAAATAACAGTCCGAAAAAAAAGCTTAAAGTAACTTTTTAATAATAATCTTTTATCACATAATTGCCGTGAATTTTGCCAGAATTTTGGCATCTCGGTACCTATGAAGATGAATAAAAAAAAAAATTCCTATTTTTCTATTTACTTATTTATTTATTTTTCTAAATAAAGAGTGTTACTCGTGGGTTTTAGCTTTTTGCTTAAGGAACTTTAAAACACACATAATACACGTTTCTCTAATATCCTTTCCTTTCCCAAACATAAGGTTCTTTGCATGTATTTAAGCGTTTTTATAGATAACATGATTAAAAGACACTCAAAATACCTGTTGGTTATGTTATTTTGTTTCTATATAAAGTGTGTTTTGCATGCGTTTTAGCGCATATAAGGAGCTAAAAAAACACTTAAAGGCAAGTTCATGGTAAACGTTGGTTTTACTCCGTGTAATGTTATTGCCTTGTTTTTTAGTGCTTTATTGCCTAACACTCTCAAAAACACTCAGAAGACAATTTTCTTGTAATGTCATTTTTTTTTCCCATATAAAGCTATATTCGCATAGAATTTCGTTTTTTTTTTAACTAAGAATGTGAAAAAACACTCAAAATACACGCATTTAGTAAGGTTGTTCTGTTTGTCAATTAAGAGTGTTATTCATAAGTTTCAGCATTTTGGTATCTAAGAAACTTCTCCATATATACGAGTTTTTGTTTTTTGCCTTGTGGATCTTGTGAAACTATAAAACACTCATTATACACGTTTCTCGTAATGTCCTTTTGTTTCCCAATATAGAGTGATTGGCATGCATTTTCGCGTTTTTTGTAGGTAACATGTTCAAAAACACTCAAAATATACGTTTTTGGTGATGTTTTTTCTATTTCTTCGTATTGGTTGGTTTGCATCCGTTTTAGCGTTTTTCTACTTAAAACACTGAGAAGACATGTTTTCAGTAATTTTGTTTTGGATTCCCATATTGAGTGACTTCAATGGTATTTATCGTTTTGGTGCCTAACATGCTAAAAACACTCAAAAGACAGGTTTCTTGTAAAAGTCGTTTAATTTCCATATATAGGTGGCTTTGCATGCACTTCAGGGTTTGGTACATAACAGTCCGAAAAAAATCTAAAATTTACATTTTTTGATAATGTTCTTTTTTCCACATAATTTCCCTGAATTTTGCCAGAATTTTGGCATCTTGGTACCTATGAAGATGAATAACAAAAAAAAAAAAAAAATGCTATTTTTTATTTATTGATTTTTTTTCTCTATAAAGAGTGTTATTTGTGGGTTTTAGCTTTTTTGTACTTAAGGAACTTAAAAACACTCATAATACATGTTTCTCATAATGTCCTTTCGTTTCCCAAATATAGGGTTCTTTGCATGTATTTAAGCGTTTTTATAGGTAACATGATCAAAAACACTCAAAATACATATTTTTGGTGATGTATTTCTGTGTCTCCATAAAGGGTGTTTTTACATGCGTTTTAGTGTTTCAATATGTAAGGAGCTCAAAAACACTTAAAGGCAAGTTCTTGGTAAAATTTGGTTTTATTCCCATGTAATGTGATTGCCCTGCTTTTTAGTGCTTTATTGCATAACACGCTCAAAAACACTCAAAAGACACTCTTCTGGTAATGTCATTTTTTTTTCCACATAAAGCTAGTTTTGCATGGAATTTGGGGTTTTGGTAACTAAGAATGTGAAAAACACTCAAAATACACGCATTTGCTAAGGTTGTTCTGTATCTCAATTAAAAGTGTTATTCATGAGTTTCAACGTTTTGTTACCTAAGAATCTCAAAAACACTCATAATGCACCTTTCTCGTAATGTCGCTCTTTTTCTTCATATAGGGTGCTTTGCATGCATTTTGGCATTTTTTTCACGTAATAGTTGAAAAACACTGAAAATACACGCTTTTGGTAATAAGAACATAAGAACGTAAGAAATAAGTAAATCTGCAAGAAGGCATCAGGCATACAAGTGGCAGTACTTGTATGAAATATGCCTACCTATTTCCACCTATCATCCCCATCCATAAATGTGTAATTTTCTCTTACTGTTCCCAAATGCCTGAGCACTAACAGCTTGATTACTACGTCCGTTCCAATCATCTACTACTCTATTTGAGAACCAATTCCTTCCTGTCTCCTTTTTGAACATCAAGTTTTCAGGCTTGAACCCGTTTTTCTTGTTCTATCATATTTACAGATTCTAAGAGTTTTCCTTATGTTCCCTTTATTATTACCCATATACCACTAAAAGACTTCTATTAGGTCCACTCTTAACCAACGTCTCTTTAAAGAATGTAAATTTAACAGCTTGAATATCGCTTTGTAAGGAATATTAATCATCCTCTATATCTTTTTAGTTATTTTCCTTTGTACTGATTCTAATAGACCTTTATCCTTCCTGTGATGTGGTGACCAGAATTGGACAGTGTAGTCTATATGAAGTCTGACCAGCGCCAAATGTAACTTTAATATTACTTCGGGAGTTCTCCTTTTAGCACTCCTGAAAATGAATCATAATACACTATTTGCTTTGTTTCTGGCCTCTTTCCATTGCTTTCTTAGACGGAGTTCAGATATAACCTTAAATCTCAAAACTTTTACTTACCCTGAACCTACCAGAACTTGGTTGTTCATTGTGTAACTACTGTGTGGGTTTTTTCTACTTACGCTAAGTGCTTTGCATTTGTTGACATTAAACTGCATTTGCCATCTGTCCGTCCATTCGTTCAACCTATTCAAATCTGCCTGCAAGGCGATGGTATGCGATTCTGACCTAATTAATCTACATATTCTCGTGTCATCCGCAAACACTACTAATCCGCAAACTAATCTACTACTACTAATCTACACTACTAATCCGCAATCACTACTAATATCACTATCCAAGCCATTGACATATATTACAAACAACATCGGCCCTAATACTAATAATCTCACCCCACTAATTACTTGACCCCACTCCGATTTAGAGCCGTTTATTACAACACTCTGTCGCCTGATGCTTAGCCATGACTTTATCCAATCTAAACACCTCATATCTCTCGTGCGCCCTAACATTTCTCAGTAGCCTCTGATGGGGTACCTTGTCAAACGCTTTACTAAAGTCCTGATATAGGATGCCATAACTATCACCATTATCTGCCGCCTTGTAAACCTTACTGTATAAACTTACCAAGTTTCTCATGTAAGACTACCCATTCCAGAAGCCGTGCTGTCACTGAGTTATCAAGTTATGTTTGTCTAAATGCTCTTAAATGTTCTTCGCTATTATTGACTCCATTATTTTACATTCAACAGAAGTTAAGCTGACAGGTTAGACGTTAAAGTTTTATCTCCTTTCTTAAAGGTAGGTACTATATTCTCCTGCCTGCAAATTACCGATACCTCACATGACTAAAGTGATTTCCTAAGGACAGAAACTAACAGATTACTTATAACCTTTTTCCTTTCCTTAAATACTGTGGAATATATTTCATCTGGTCCTGGTGACGAACTTTTCAACTTATCTATCTCCTGTTCCACTATCTCTTTTAGTTATGGTAATATCTGTCAGCTTCTCATCCACTTTTACTCTTAATATCTTCTCACTATTCGGCAAATCCTGCATGTTTTCCTGGGCAAAGACAATTAAAAAATACTCGCTCACAATTTTACTAATCTCCTCTCAACAACTAATCAGGTCCCATTCTGCTGTCTTTAAGGAACTATTGTTTCTCTATTCTTCGTCTTATATGCCTGATAAAATCCTTTGAGGTCCATCATCGCTTGGTTGGTTACCTTTAATTCATAACTATTTTTAGCTTTCCTTGTTAAACTCCTGAATTTTCTAATTCATTATACTCGTATTATGGCCTTAAAACCACTTCCCTTGTCTTTAATCTCATATATACTTCTCCTTCGCCCTATATAGTGTTTTAACCTCAGTCATCCATTTAGGATCATTCTTCTGCGATCTTTTTTTTCTATAAGGGATGTTCCCTAACTGTCCTGAATGTAATTTATCAACGAAATATTTATTTCGCTTCTCCATAAAGGGTGTTTTGCATGGGTTTTAGCGTTTCTGTAAATAAGAACCTATAAAACACGTTTTTAGTAATGTTGTTTTGTATTCCTTTATAGAGTGCTTTCGATGCTTTTTAGCGTTCTGGTGTCTAACACGTTGAAAAACAAAACCACAAGGCAAAAAACGCAAAATCTCGTGAATATGCAGAAACTCATGAATAACACTCTTAATTGAGAAACAGAGCAACCTTCCTAAATGCGTGTCAAAAACACTAAAAGGCAAGTTCTTCGTAAAAAGATCGTTTTATTCCCATGTAATGTGATTGCCCTGCTTTTTAGTGCTTTATTGCCTAACACGCTCAAAAACACTCAGACACTTTTCTGGTAATGTCATTTTTTTCCCACATAAAGCTAGTTTCGCATGGAATTTTGGGTTTTGGTAACTGAGAATGTAAAAAAACTCAAAATACACGCACTTAGTAAGGTTGCTATGTTTCTTGATTTAGAGTGTTATTAATGAATTTCAGTATTTTGGTATCTTAGAAACTTCTCCATACAGTCGAGTTTTTGCGTTTTTTGCCTTGTGATTCTGGTGAAACTATAAAACACTCATTATACGCGTTTCTCGTTATATCCTTTTTTTTTTCCTTATATAGAGTCCTTTGCATATATTTTCGCGTTTTTTTTATGTAAAAACCTCAAGAACACAAAATATATTTTTTGGTAATGTTATTCTATTTCTTCATATTGGTTGGGTTGTATCCGTTTTAGCGTTTTTTCTACGTAAATCTTTTAAAAGACGCGTTTCCAGTAATTTTGTTTTGGATTTCCATATAGAGTGACTTTCATATTATTTATTGTTTTATTGCCTAACATGCTTTTTGGTGCCTTTTGCCTCCTAATATAGAGATCTTTCCATCTATTTTCGCGTTTTTTGTAGGTAACAATTTCAAAAACACTCAAAATTATTCTATTTCTTCATTTTGGTTGGTTTGCATCCGTTTTAGCGTTTTCTACTTAAAAAGCCGAAAAGACACGTTTTCAGTAATTTTGTTATGGATTCCCATATAGATTGACTTCCTTGGGTTTTATCGTGTTTGTTCCTAACATGCAGAAAAACACTCATAAGACAGTTTTCTGACAAAGACGTTTAATTTCCCCATATAGGTGGCTTTCCATGCAATTTAGGGGTTTGGTACATAATCCGAAAAAAAGCTAAATTTAACTTTTTTGACAATGTTCTTATTTCATATAATTTCCTGAACTTTCCCCGAATTTTGGCACCTCCTTACCTGTGAAGATGAATAAGAATAAAAAATAAATATTGTATTTTTTTATTTATTTATTTTTTTTTTTTTTTCTCAATAAAGAGTGGAATTTGTGGCTTTTAGCTTTTTCGTACTTAATGATCTTAAAAACTTTCATAATACACGTTTCTCGTAATGTCCTTTTGTTTCCCAAAAATAGGGTTCTTTGCATGTATTTGGGCGTTTTTATTGGTAACATGATCAAAAACACTTAAAATACATATTTTTGGTAATGTTATTCCGTTTCAACATAAAGTGTATTTTGCATGCATTTTAGTGTTTTGGTATATAAGGAGCTCAAAAATACTTAAAGGCAAGTTCTTGGTAAAAATTCGTTTTCCTCCAATGTAATGTGATTGCCCTCCTTTTTAGTGCTTTATTGCCTATCACGCTCAAAAACACTCAAAAGAAACTTTTCTGGTAAAGTCATTTTTTTTTTCCCACAAATCTATTTTTGCATGCAATATGGGGTTTTGCTAACTAAGAATGTGAAAAGCACTCAAAATACACGCATTTATTAAGGTTGTTCTGTTTCTCAATTAGGAGTGTTATACATGAATTTTAGCATTTTTGTATCTAGGAAACCTCTCCATATACACGAGATTTTGCGTTTTTTGCCTTGTGGTTCTTTTGAACTATAAAACAGTCATTATACAGATTTCTTGCAATGTCCTTTTGTTTCCCAATATAGAGTACTTTGCGTCTATTTTCGCTTTTTTTGTTAGCAATAAGCTCAAAACACCCAAAATATACCTTTTTAGTAACGTTTTTCTATTTTTTGATATAGGTTGCTTTGCATACGTTTTAGCGTTTTTCTATGTAAAACACTGAAAAGACACGTTTTCAGTAACTGTTTTGGATTCCCATATAGAGTTCCTTATTATTTATCGTTTTGGTGCCTAACATGCTAAAAAAAAAACACTCAAAACACAGATTTCTGGTAAGGTCGTTTAATTTATTCATATAGGAGGCTTTGCATGCAATTTAGGGTTTGGTACATAACAGTTTGAAAAAAAAAAGCTGAAATTAACTTTATTGATAATATTCTTTTATCATACCATTGCCCTGATTTTCCCAGAATTTTGGCATCTCGGTACTATGAAGATGAATAACAAAAAAAAAAATATCCTATTATTTTATTTTTTTGTTTTTTATTTTCTAAATAAAGAGTGTTATTTGTGGGTTTTAGCTTTTTGGTACTTAAGGAACTTAAAAAAACACTCATAATGCACGTTTCTCGTAATGTCCTTTTGTTTCCCAAACGTAATGTTCTTTGCATGTATTTAAGCGTTTTTATAGATAACATAATGAAAAACACTCAAAATATATGTTTTTGGTAATGTTATTCTGTTTCTCCATAAAGTTTGTTTTGCATGCGTTTTAGCAGTTTGTTATATAAGGAGCTCAAAAACACTTAAAGGAAAGTTTTTGGTATAAAATGGTGTTATTCTAATGTAATATGATTACCCTGCTTTTTAGCACTTTGTTGCCTATCACGCTCAAAAACACTTAAAAGACACTTTTCTGGTAATGTCATTTTTTTCTCACATAAAGATGGTTTCGCATGCAATTTGCGGTTTTCGTAACTAAGAATGTGAAAACACTCAAAATACACGCATTTAGTAAGGTTGTTCTGTTTTTCAATTAAGAGTATTATTCATGAGTTTCAGCATTTTGGTATCTAGGAACCTTCTCCATATACACGAGTTTTTGTGTTTTTTTGCCTTTTTGTTCGTTTGAACTATAAAAACTCATTATACACTTTTCTTGCAAAGTCCTTTTGTTTTCTAATATAGAATGCTTTGCATCAATTTTCCCGTTTTTTGTAGGTAACAAGCTCAAAAACACTCTATAATATACCTTTTTGGTAATGTTTATCTATTTCTCTATATTGGTTGGTTTGCATCCGTTTTAGCGTTTTTCTACGTAGAACACTGCAAAGACACGTTTTCAGCAATTTTGTTTTTGATTCTCATATAGAGTGAGTTCTTTATTATTTATCGTTTTGGCGCCTAACATGCTGAAAACATTCAAAAAACAGATTTCTGGTAAGGTCGTTTAATTTCCTCATATAGGAGTCTTTGGATACACTTTAGGGTTTGGTATATAACAGTCCGAAAAAAAAGCTTAAATTAACTTTTTTGATAATTTTCTTTTATCATATAATAGCCCTCAATTTTCCCAGAATTTTGGCATCTCGGTACCTATGAAAATGAATAACAAAAAAAAAAATCCTATTTTTTTTTTTTCTTAATTTTTTTCTAAATAAAGAGTATTATTTGTGGTTTTTAACTTTTTGGTACTTAAGGAACTTAAAAACACTTATAATACACATTTCTCGTAATGTCCTTTCGTTTCGCAAACATAAGGTTCTTTGTATGTATTTAAGCGTTTTTATAGATAACATGATCAAAACCCTCATATATATGTTTTTTGGTAATTTTATTCTGTTTCTCCATAAAAGGTGTTTTCCATGCGTTTTAGCGTTTTGGTATGTAATGAGCTCAAAAACACTTAAAGGCAAGTTCTTGGTAAAAGTTGTTTTTATTCCCATGTAATGTGATTACCCTGCTTTTTAGTGCTTTATTGCCTAACACGCTGAAAAACACTCAAAAGACACTTTTCTTGTAATATCATTTTTTTTTCTCACAAAAAGCTAGTTTTGCATGGAATTTGGTGTTTTGGTAACTAAGAATGTGAAAAAAAACTCAAAACACAGGCATTTAGTAAGGTTGTTCTATTTCTTAATTAAAAGTGTTATTCATGAGTTCCAGCATTTTGCTATGTAAGAAACTTTTCTAATACATACATTTGATAAGGTATTTCTCTTTTAAAATTAAATGTGTTATTCATGAGTTTCAGCTTTTTGGTATGTAAGAAACTTCTTTATGTACACGAGTTTTTGAGTTTTTTACCTTGTGGTTCTTGTCAAACTATAAAACACTCATACACGTTTCTCGTAATGTCCTTTTCTTTGCCAATATAAAGTGCTTTCCATCCATTTTTGCATTTTTTGTAGGTAACAAGCTCAAAAACACATCAAAATATATCTTTTTGGTAATGTTATTCTATTTCTTCATATTGGTTGGTTTACATCCGTTTTAGCGTTTTTCTACGTAAATCACTGAAAAGACACGTTTTCAGTAATATTGTTGAAATTGCTGAAAAAACACTGAAAAGACTGTAAAGTCGTGTAATTTTCCCATATAGGTGGATTTGCATACACTTCAGGGTTTGTACATAACCGGAAAAAGCTAAAATTATCTTTTTTTATAAATGATCTTTTTGCAAAATTTCCATGAATTTTGCCAGAATTTTGGCATCTCGGTACCTATGAAGATGAATAACAAAAAAAAAAAAAATTTCTCTATAAAGAGTGTTATTTTTGGATTTTAGCTTTTTGGTACTTAAGTAACTCAAAAACACTCATAATACACGATTTTTGTAATGCCCTTTTGTTATACAAACATAGGGTTCTTTGAATGTATTTAATCGTTTTTATAGGTTACATGATCAAAAACACTCAAAATACATGTTTTTGGTAATGTTATTCTCTTTCTCCATAAAGGGTGTTTTGCATGCGTTTTAGAGATTTGGTATGTAAGGAGTTAAAAAACACTTAAAGGCAAGTTCTTCGTAAAAGTTTGTTTTATTCCCTCGTAATGTGATTGTTCTGCTTTTTAGTGCTTTGTTAAATATCACGCTCTAAAACACTAAAAACAGACTTTTTTGGTAGTCATTTTTTTTTTCCCACATGAAGGTTGTTTCGCATGTAATTTGGCATTTTCGTAACTAAGAATGTGAAAAACACTCAAAATACACAATTTGGTAAGGTAGTTCTGTTTATCGATTAAAAGTGTTATTCATGCATTTCATCATTTCGGTATGTAAGAAATTTCTCTATATACACGAGTTTTTGCGTTTATTGCCTTGTGGTTCTTTTAAAACTAGAAAACACTCATTATACACGTTTCTCGTAATGTCCTTTTGTTTCCTAATATAGAGTGCTTTACATCCATTCTTGCATTTTTTGTAGGTAACAAGCTCAAAAACACTCAAAATATATCTTTTTGGTAATGTTATTCTACTTCTTCATATAGGATGGTTTGCATCCGCTTTAGCGTTTTTCTACGTAAAACACTAAAAAGACACATTTTCAGTAATTTTGTTTTGGATTCGCATATTGACTGATTTTCATATTATTTATCGTATTGGTGCCTAACATGCTGAAAAACACTGAAAAGACAGGTTTCTGGTAAAGTCGTTTAACTTTCCTATATAGGTGGCTTTGCATGCAATTTAGGTTTTGGTACATAACAATCCAAAAAAAAATAGCTATAATTAACTTTTATGATAATGTTCTTTTTTCCACATAAATTTCCTGAATTTGGGCAGAATTTTGTTAATTCGGTACCTATGAATATGAAAAAAAAAAAAAATTTTATTTATTAATTTTTTTCTAAAAAAAGTGTTATTTATGGGGTTTAGCTTTTTGGTACTGAAGGAACTTAAAAAAAACACTCATAATACATGTTTCTCGTAATGTCCTTTTGTTTCCCAAATATAAGGTTCTTTGCATGTATTTAAGCGTTTTTATAAATAACATGATCAAAAACACTCAAAATATATGTATTTGGTAATGTTTTTCTGTTTCTCCATAAAATGTATTTTGCATGCGTTTTAGCGTTTTGGTATATAAGGAGCTCAAAAACACTGAAAGGCAAGTTCTTGGTAAAATTTCGTTTTATTCCCATGTAATGTGATTGCCCTGGCTTTTAATGCTTTATTGCATAACACGCTCAAAAAACACTGAAAAGACATGCAAAGCCTCCCATATGAGGAAATTAAAGACCTTACCAGAAATCTTTCTTTTGAGTGCTTTTCAGCTTGTTAGGCACCAAAACGATAAATAATAAGGAACTCAGTCTATGTGGGAATCCAAAAGAAAATTACTGAAAATGTGTCTTCTCAGTGTTTTACGTAGAAAAACGCTAAAACTGATGGAAACCAACCAATATGAAGAAGCAGAAAAACTTTACCAAAAATGTATATTTTCAGTGTTTTTGAGCTTGTTACCTGCAAAAAAAAAAAAAAAAAAGCAAAAAATTGATAGAAAGCACTCTATATTGGGAAACAAAGGGACATTGCGAGAAAAGTGTATAATGAATGTTTTATAGTTCAAAAAAACACAAGGCAAAAAACGCAAAAACTCGTGTATATGGAGAAGTTTCCTAGATACCAAAATGCTGAAACTCATGAATAACACTCTTAATTGAGAAACAGAACAACCTTACTAAATGCGTGTCAAAAACACTAAAAGGCAAGTTCTTCGTAAAAGTTGGTTTTATTCTCATGTAATGTGATTGCCCTGCTTTTTAGTGGTTTATTTACCAACACGCTCAAAAACACTCAAAGACACTTTTCTTGTAATGTCATTTTTTTCCCACATAAAGCTAGTTTCGCATGGAATTTGGGATTCTGGTAACTAAGAATGTAAAAAAACACTGAAAATACACGCATTCAGTAAGGTTGCTCTGTTTCTTGATTAAGAAAGTTTTTCATGAGTTTCAGCATTTTGGTATCTTGGAAACTTGTCCACACATACGAGTTTTTGCGTTTTTTGCCTTGAGATTCTGGTGAAACCATAAAACACTCATTATATACGTTTCTCTTTATATCCTTTTTTTTTTCCTAATATACAGTGCTTTGCATCCATTTTTGCGTTTTTTTTTTTTATGTAACAAGTTCAAAAACACACAAAATATACTTCTGTGGTAATATTATTCTACTTTTTCATATTGGCTGGTATGCATCCGTTTTAGCGTTTTTCTACGTAAATCTTTTAAAAGACACGTTTTCAGTAATTTTGTTTTTGATTTCCATATAGAGTGACTTTCATATTATCTATCGTTTTGGTGCTTAACATACGAAAAGACACTGAAAAGACGTGTTTCTTTTAAAGTCGTTAAATTTTCCCAAATAGGTGGCTTTGCATACACTTTATGGTTTGGTACATAACTCCGAAAAAAGGTAAAATGATCTTTTTCGATAATGTTCTTTTTTCCACATAATTTCTCTAAATTTTTGCAGAATTTTGGCATCTTGGTACCTATTAACATTAATAACAAAAAAATAAAAATGCTATTTTTTTTAATTTATTTTTTTTCTCTACAAAGAGTGTTATTTGTAGGTTTTAACGTTTTGGTACTTAGGGAACTTAAAATCATTCATAATACACATTTCTCGTAATGTCCTTTCGTTTCTCAAATATAGGGATCTTTGCATGTATTTAAGTGTTTTTATAGGTAACATGATAAAAAAACACTCAAAAACACTTGTTTTTTGTAATGTTATTCTGCTTCTCCATAAATAAGTGTTTTGCATGCGTTTTAGCGATTTGTTATGTAAGGAGCTGAAAAACACTTCAAGGCAAGTTCTTGGTAAAAGTTGGTTTTATTCCAATATAATATGATTGCCCTGATTTTTAGTGCATTATTCCCTAACACGCTCAAAAACACTCAAAAGACACTTCTGGTAATGTCAGTTTTTTTTTCACACATAAAGCTAGTTTTGCATGCTATTTGGGGTTTTGCTAACTAAGAATGTGAAAAAAAAACATTAAAAATACAAGCATTTGGTAATGTTGTTCTGTTTTTCAATTAAGATTGTTATTCTTGAGTTTCAGCATTTTGGTATCTAAGAAACTTCTTTACAAAAGATGCAAAAACGAGTTTTTGCATTTTTTGCTTTGTGGTTCTTGTGAACCACAAGTTCTTTTGCCGGAAAATAATAAGACACTCATTATACACGTTTCTCGTAATGTCCTTTTCTTTCCCAATAGGGAGTGCTTTGCATCCATTTTCGCTTTTTTTGTAGGTAAAGAGCTCAAAAACACTCAAAATAAACCTTTTTGGTAATGTTATTCTATTTCTTTTTATTGGTTAGTTTGCATCCGTTTTAGTGTTTTTCAACGTAAAACAACGAAAAGACACGTTTCAGTAATTTTGATTTCGATTCCCAAAGAATATTGCCAGAATTTTGGCATCTTAGTACCTATGAAGATGAATAAAAAAATAAAATAAAAATTATTTTATTTTTTTTTCTCTAAAAAGAGTGTTATTTGTGAGTTTTAGCTTTTTAGGTACTTAAGGAACTTAAAAACACTCATAAAACACATTTCTCGTAATGTCCTATCGTTTCGCAAACATAAGATTCTTTGCATGTATTTATGCGTTTTTATAAATAACATGATCAAAAACACTCAAAATACATGTTTTTGGTAATGTTTCTCCATAAAGTATGTTTTGCATGCGTTTTAGCGTTTAGATATGTAAGGAGTTAAAAAAAAAAACACTTAAAGGCAAGTTCTTCGTAAAATTTGGTTTTATTCCCATGTAATGTGATTGTTCTGCTTTTTAGTGCTTTGTTGCACATCACGCTCAAAAACACTCAAAAGACACTTTTCTGGTAATATTTTTTTTTTTCCACATAAAGCTAGTTTCGCATGTAATTTGGGATTTTCGTAACTAAGAATGTGAAAAACACTTAAAATACACACATTTGGTAAGGTAATCCCGTTTCTCAATTAAAAGTGTTATTCATGCATTTCAGCATTTTGGTATGTAAGAAAATCATCTATGTACACGAGTTTTTGCGTTTTTTGCCTTGTGATTCCTGTGAAATTATAAAACACTCATTATACAAGTTTCTCGTAATGTTCTTTTGTTTCCCAATATAGAGTGTTTTCCATCCATTTTCGCATTTTTTGTAGGTAACAAGTTGAAAATACTCAAAATATATCTTTTTGGTAATGTTATTCTATTTCTTCCTATTGGTTGGTTTGGATCCGTTTTAGCGTTTTTCTTCGTAAATCACGGAAAAGACACGTTTTCAGTAATATTGTTGAAATTGCTGAAAAAACACTCAAAAGACAGATTTCTGGTAAAGTCGTGTAATTTCCCCATATAGGTGGCTTTGCATGCACTTCTGGGTTTGGTACATAATTCCGGAAAAAAGCTAAAAAAAAATTTTTACAATGTTTTTTTTACATAATTTCGCTGAATTTTGCCTGAATTTTGGCATCTTAATTTTGATCAAAAACACTCAAAATACATGTTTTGGTAATGTTATTCTCTTTTTCCATAAAGGGTGTTTTGCATGCGTTTTAGCGTTTTGGTATGTAAGGAGTTAAAAAAAACTTAAAGGCAAGTTCTTCGTAAAAGTTGGTTTTATTCCTATATAATGTGATTATTCTGCTTTTTACTGCTTTGTTGCATATCACGCTCAAAAACACTCAAAAGACACTTTTCAGATAATGTCATTTTTTTCCCACATAAAGCTAGTTTCACATGTAATTTGGGATTTTCGTAACTAAGAATGTGAAAAACACTCAAAATACACACATTTGGTAAGGTAGTTCTGTTTCTCAATTAAAAGTGTTATTCATAAGTTTTAGCATTTTGGTATGTAAGAAACTTTTCTATACACACGAGTTTTTGCGTTTTTTGTCTTGTGGTTCTTGTGAAACTATAAAACAATCATTATGCACGTTTCTCTAAATGTCCTTTTGCTTCCGAATATAGAGTGCTTTCCATCCATTTGCGCGTTTTTTGTAGGTAAAAAGCTCAAAAACACTTTTTGGTAATTTCTTCATATTTGTTGATTTGCATCCGTTTTAGCGTTTTTCTACTAAAAGACACGTTTTCAGTAATTTTGTTTTGGATTCACATATTGACTGACTTCCATATTATTTATCGTTTTGGTGCCTAACATGCTGAAAAACACTGAATAGACAGGTTTCTGGTAAAGTCGTTTATTTTCCTTATATAGGTGGCATGCACTTTAGAGTTTGGTACATAAAAATCCGAAAAAGAGCTATAATTAACTTTTTTTGATAATGTTCTTTTTTCCAGATAAATTCCCTGAATTTTGGCAGAATATTAGCATCTTGGTACCTATGAAAATCAATATAAAAACTCTTTTTTATTTATTTATTTATTTTTTCTTTATAAAGAGTATTATTTGTGGGTTTTAACGTTTTGGTACTTAAGGAACTTAAAAATGGTCCTAATACACGTTTCTCGTCATATCCTTTCGTTTCCCAAACATAGGGTTCTTTGCATGTATTTAAGCGTTTTTGTAGGTAACATGATCAAAAACACTTAAAACATGTTTTTAGTAATGTTATTCTGCATCTCCATAAAGGAGTTTTTTGCATGCGTTTTAACGTTTTGGTTTGTAAGGAGGTCAAAAACACTTCAAGGCAAGTTCTTGGTAAAAGTTGGTTTTATTCCCACGCAATGTGATTGCCCTGTTTTTTTTGTGATTTATTGCCTAACACGCTCAAAAAAACCTCAAAAGACACTTCTGGTAATGTCATTTTTTTTCCAACATAGTTTCGCGTGCTCTTCAGGGTTTTGCTAACTATGAATGTGAAAAACACTCAAAATACACGCATTTGGTAAGGTTGTTCTGTTTCTCAATTAATATTGTTATTCCAGAGTTTCAGCATTTTGGTATCTAAGAAACTTCTTTATATACACGAGTTTTTGCGTTTTTTTGCCTTGTGGTTCTTGTGAACCACAAATTCTTTTGCTCAAAAATAATAAGACACTCATTATACACGTTTCTTGTAATGTTCTTTTGTTTCCCAATAGGGAGTGCTTTGTATCCATTTTCGCGTTTTTTGTAGGTAACAAGCTCAAAAACACTCAAAATGTACCTTTTTGGTAATGTTATTTTATTTCTTTTTATTGGTTGGTTTGCATGCGTTTTAGCGTTTTTCTACGTAAAACACCGAAAAGACACGTTTTAAGTAATTTTGTTTTAGATTCCCATATAGAGTGACTTGCATGTTATTTACCGTTATGGTGCCTAACAAGTTGAAAAACACTCATAACACAGTTTTCTGGCAAAGACGTTTAATTTCCCCATATCGGTGGCTTTGCATGCACTTTACGGTTTCGTATATAACAATACGAAAAAAAAAGCTAAAATTAACTTTTTTTGATAATTGACTCATAATTTCCTGAATTTTGCCCAAATTTTGGCATCTCGGTACCTGTGAAGATGAAAAAGAAAGAAAAAATATCGTATTTTTTTATTTATTTATATATTTTTTCTCAATAAAGAGTGTTAATTGTGGCTTTTAGCTTTTTCGTAAATAATGATCTTAAAAACACTCGTAATACACGTTTCTCGCAATGTCCTTTCATTTCCCAAAAATAGGGTTCTTTGCATGTATTTAAGCGTTTTTATTGGTAACATGATCAAAAGCACTCAAAATATATGTTTTTGGTAATGCTATTCTCTTTCTCCATAAAGTGTGTTTTGCATGCGTTTTACCGTTTTGGTATATAAGGAGTTAAAAACACTTAAAGCCAAGTTCTTGGTAAAAATTTATTTTATTGCCATGTAAAGTGCTTTATTGCTTATCACGATCAAAAACACTCAAAAGACACTTTTCTTGTAATGTCATATTTTTCCCACATAAAGCTGGTTTCGCATGCAATTTGGGATTTTGGTAACTAAGAATGTGAAAAGCAGTCAAAATACACGCATTTAGTAAAGTTGTTCTGTTTCTCAATTAAGAGTGTTATTCAAGAGTTTCAGCATTTTAGTATCTATGAAACTTCTCCATATACACGAGTTTTTGCGTTTTTTGCCTTGTGGTTCTTTTGAACTATAAAACAATCATTATACACTTTTCTCGCAATGTCCCTTTGTTTCCCAATATAGACTGCTTTGTATCCATTTTCGCGTTTTTTTTTGTAACAAACTGAAAAACACTCAAAATATACCTTTTTGGTAAGGTTTTTCTACTTCTTGATATTGATTGGTTTGCATCCGTTTTAGCTTTTTTCTACGTAAAACACTGAGAAGACACGTTTACAGTAATTTTGTTTTGGTTCGCCATATAGAGTGAGTTCCTTATTATTTATCGTTTTGGTGCCTAACATGCTGAAAAACACTCAAAACACAGATTTCTGGTAAGGTCGTTTAATTTCCTCATATGGGAGGCTTTTCATGCACTTTAGTGTTTGGTACATAACAGTCCGAAAAAAAGCTAATATCAATTTTTATTGATAATATTCTCTTATCATATAATTGCCCTAATTTTTCCCAGAATTTTGGCATCTCGGTACCTATGAAGGTGAATAACAAAAAAAAAAAGAAAGGAAAATCCTTTTATTTATTTTTTATTTTTTATTTTTTTTCTAAATAACGAGTGTTATTTGTGGGGTTTAGCTTTTTGGTAGTTAGGGAACTTAAAAACACTCATAATTCACGTTTCTTGTAATGTCCTTACGTTTCCCAAACATAAGATTCTTTGCATGTATTTAAACGTTTTTATAGATAACATTATCAAAAACATTCAAATACATGTTTTTGGTAATGTTATTCTGTTTTTCCATAATGTTTGTTTTCTATGCGTTTTAGCGGTTCGGTATGTAATTAGCTCAAAAACACATATTGGCAAAATCTTGGTAAAAGTTGGTTTTATTCCCATGTAATGTGATTGCCCTGCTTTTTAGTACTTTATTGCCTAACACGCTCAAAAACAATTAAGACACTTAACTGGTAATGTCATTTTTTTCTCTCATAAAGCTAGTTTCGCATGCTATTTTGGGTATTGCTAACTAGGAATATGAAAAACACTCAAAATACAGGCATTTCCTAAGGTTGTTCTGTTTCTCAATTAAGATTGTTATTCATGAGTTTCAGCATTTTGGTATCTAAGAAACTTCTTTATATACACGAGTTTTTGCGTTTTTCTACGTAAAACACTGAGAAGATATATTTTCAGTAATTTTGTTTTGCATTCCCATATAGAGTGAGTTCCTTATTATTTATCGTTTTGGTGCCTAACATGCTGAAAAACACTCAAAAGAAAGATTTCTGGTAAGGTCGTTTAATTTCCTCATATAGGAGGTTTTGCATACACTTTAGGGTTTGGTACATAGCAGTCCGAAAAAAAGCTAAAATTAACTTTTTAGATAATATTCTTTTGTTCATATAATTTTCCTGATATTTTGAGTGTTTTTGAGCTTGTTACCTACAGAAAAACGCGAAAATGGACACAAACCACTCTATATTGGGAAACAAAGGGACATTGCAAGAAGTGTATAATGAATGTTTTATAATTAAAAAAAAACACAAGGCAAAAAACGCAAAAAACTTGTGTATATGGAGAAGTTTCCTATTTAACAAAATGCTGAATCTCATGAAAAACACTCTTAATTGAGAAACAGAGCAACCTTACTAAATGCATGTCAAAAACACTAAAAGGTAAGTTTTTCGTAAAAGTTGGTTTTATTCCCATGTAATGTGATCGCCTTGCCTTTTAGTGCTTTATTGCCTAACATGTTCAAAAACACTCAAAGACACTTTTCTGGTAATGATATTTTTTTCCCACATAAAGCTAGTTTTGCATGGAATTTCGGGTTTTGGTAACTAAGAATGTAAAAAAAATCTCAAAATACACGCATTTAGTAATGTTGTTCTGTTTTTTTTTTTTTTATTAAGAGTGATATTCATGAGTTTCAGTATTTTGGTATCTTAGAAACTTCTCCATATAGTCGAGTTTTTGTGTTTTTTGCCTTGTGATTCTGGTGAAACTATAAAACACTCATTATACACGTTTCTCGTTATATCCATTTTTTTTCCTTATATAGAGTTCTTTCCATCCATTTTCGCGTTTTTTTTTTTATGTAACAAGCTCAAAAACACACAAAATATACATTTTTGGTAATGTTATTCTACTTCTTCATATTGGTTGGTTTGCATCTGTTTTAGCGTTTTTCTATGTAAATCTTTTAAAAGACACGTTTTCAGGAATTTTGTTTTGGATTTCCATATAGAGTGACTTTCATATTATTTATCGTTTTGGTGCCTAACATGCTTTTTGGTGCCTTTTGCTTCCCAATATAGAGTGCTTTCCATCCATTTTCGCGTTTTTTGTAGGTAACGATTTCAAAAACACTCAAAATATACCTTTTTGGTAATTTTATTCTATTTCTTCATTTTGGTTGGTTTGCATCCGTTTTAGCGTTTTCTACGTAAAACACCGAAAAGACACGTTTTCAGTAATTTTGTTTTGGATTCCCATATAGATTGACTTCCTTGGGTTTTATCGCGTTGGTTCCTAACATGATGGAAAACACTCATAAGACAGTTTTCTGGCAAAGACGTTTAATTTCCCAATGTATGTGGCTTTCCATGCAAATTAGGGGTTTGGTACATAACAGTCCGAAAAAAAAGCTAAATTTAACTTTTTTGATAATATTCTTATTTCATATAATATCCTGATCTTTGCCCAAATTTTGGCACCTCGTTACCTGTGAAGATGAATAAGAATGAAAAAAAAAATATCGTATTTTTTTATTTATTTTTTTCTCAATAGTGTAATTTGTGGCTTTTAGCTTTTTCGTATTTAATGAACTTAAAAACACTCATAATACACGTTTCTCGTAATGTCCTTTCGTTTCTCAAAAATAGGGTTCTTTGCATGTATTTAAGCGTTTTTATTGATAACATGATCAAAAACACTCAAAATGTATGTTTTTGCTAATGTTATTCTTTTCACCATAAAGTGTACTCGTATTTTGCATGCATTTTAGTGTTTTGGTATATAGGGAGCTCAAATACACTTAAAGGGAAGTTCTTGTTAAAAATTGGATTTATTCCAATGTAATGTGATTGCCCTGCTTTTTTAGTGCTTGTTTACCTAACACGCTTTGGAAGTTTTTAAATTTATAATGTACCAAAACGATAAGACATGCAAAACACCCTTCCTGCAGAAACAAAAAGATCAAAACGCCAAAATGCATGCAAAGCACCCGATATTGGGAAAATAAACTACATTTCCAGAAACATATCTTTTGAGAGTTTATGAGTGTGTTAGGCACAAAAAGCTCTTAAAAAGCATGGAAAGTGTCGTAAATGGGAAAACATTAAGTGTTTTGAAGTACTTACATACCAAACCGCTAAAACGGTTGCAAACACACTTTATGGAGAAACTCAACAGCTTTACCAAAAACATGCATTTTGAGAGGTTTTGCGCCTGTTACGTACAAAAAACGATAAAATACATGAAAATAACCCTAAAAGGGGAAAATAAAACATTAAAAGAAACGTATATTTTGAGTGGTATTGAGCTTGATAGGTACCAGAACACTAAAACGTATGAATAATACTCTATATAAAGAAACGGAACAAGATTAACCAACCCTTGTGTTTTAAGGCTTTTTTCACGTTATTAGGTACCGCAACGCGAAAATGCATGCAAAGCATACTATATGGGGAAAGGAAACATTTCCAGAAACATGTCCTTTCACTGTTTATGAGCATGTTAGGTACCAAGAAGCTAAAAACCAAGGAAAGCACCCTATAAGAGAACACAAAAGATTACAAAAACTTTTAATTTCAGTGCTTATGAGCTACTTACATACAAAAACACTTAAACGCATCCAAAACGCTTTGGAAAAACTGAATAACATTACCAAAAAAGCGTGTATTTTCAATGTTTTGAGTGTGTTACGCAAAAAAAAAAAAAATTAACCAACGACATTATGAGAAACTTATATAGTGTTTTTTGAGTTTCTCAGGTACTAAAACGCGAAAATGCATAAATAATACTCTCTTTAGAGAAACAAAACAATATTAGATACCAAAACGCTAAAAAGCAACGAAAGCTCCCTATTTGGAAAAGCAAAACATTACCAAAAGCGTGTCTTTTGAGAGTTTTTACAGCTACTTACGTACCAAAACGCTAAAATGCATGCAAAGCACATTTTATGGAGAAACAGAATAACATTACCAGAAACGTGCATTTTGAGTTTTTTTTTTATCTTACGTATAAAAAAAAGCAAAAATGCATGCAAAACATCCTAAATGGCGATACGAAAAGAAATAAAAAGACACTTCATTTATCAGTGTTTTTGAGAATCTTAGGTAGCAAAATGCAGAAACGCATGTATAACATTATATATGAAGAAACAGAACATTACCAAAAACGTATATTTTGAGTGTTTTTTCACATTGTTACGTAACAAAAACGCCAAAATGAATGGAAAACACCCAATATGGATAAAATAAAGGACATTACGAGAAAGATGCCATTAGTGTTTTTGAGCGTCTTAGGTACCAAACGCAAAAACTATTTAGTACCACTGTATATGGAGAAACAGAACATTACCAAAAACGTTTATTTTGTGTTTTTCACAATTTTATGTACCAAAACGTCAAAATGACTCCAGAGCACCATGTATGGGGAGATGAAACGATATTTCCAGAAACATGTCTTTTGAGTGTCGATAGTTGTTGTTAGGTACCAAAGTTATAAAAAGCATGGAAAGCTACCTATATGAAAGAAAAAGTCAACCAAAAATTTATCTTTTGGGTATTTTCAGCTACTTACGTACCATAACGCTGAGATGTATGCAAAACACCCTGTATTACCATAAACATTTTTTTTTCTTTTTACATATAAAAAGAAACATAAATACATGCAAAATACTTTGCATGAAGATACAAAGACATTAGAAGATACTTTTATAATGTGTTTTTTTTTTTTATTTCTTATGTACAAAGATCTATTTGACGCATTGAAGAACAGTCTATATGGAGAAAAGAACAAGATTACTAAAAATGTGCTTTTTGAGTGTTTTTCACATTGTTAGGTACGAAAACACTCTATAAAGAGTGTTATTTGTGGGTTTTAGCTTTCTCATACTTAACGAACTTAAAAAAAAACTCATAATACAAGTTTCTCGTAACGTCCTTTCATTTTCCAAACATAGGGTTCTTTCCATGTATTTTAGCTTTATTTTATAGGTAACATGATGAAAAACACTCAAAATACATGTTTTTTGGTAATATTATTCTGTTTCTCCATAAAGGGTGTTTTGCATGCGTTTTAGCGTTTTGGTATGTAAGGAGCTCAAAAACACTTAAAGGCAAGTTCTTGGTAAAACTTCGTTTTATTCCCATGTAATGTGATTCCCGTGCTTTTTACTGCTTTATTGCCTATCACGCTCAAAAACTATTTGGTAATGTCTTTTTTTTTCCCACATAAAGCTAGTTTCGCATGCAATTTGGGGTTTTGGTAACTAAGAATGTGAAAAGCACTCAAAACACACGCATTTGGTAAAGTTGTTCTGTATTCTTAATTAAGAGTGTTATTCCTGAGTTTCAGCATTTTGGTATCTAAGAAAATTCTTTATATACACGAGTTTTTGCGTTTTTTGCCTTGTGGTTCTTGTGAAACTATAAAACACTCATTATACAAATTTCTCGTAATGTCCTTTTGTATTCCAATATAGAGTGCTTTCCATCCATTTTCGCATTTTTTGAAGGTAAGAAGCTCAAAAACATTAAAAATATACCTTTATGGTAATATTATTCTATTTCTTCATATTCGTTGGTTTGCATCCAATTTAGCGTTTTTCTACGTGAAACACTTAAAAGACTTTTTTCAGTAATTTTGTGATGGATTCCTATTTTGAGTGACTTCCATATTATTTATCGTTTTGGTGCCTAACATGCACTCAAAAGACAGGTTTCTGGTAAAATCGTTTAATATCCCAATATAGGAGGATTTGGATGCACTTTAGGGTTTGGTACATAACAGTCCGAAAAAAAAAGATAAATTAACTTTTTTTCATAATGTTCTTTTTTCACATAATTTCTTTGAATTTTTCCGGAAATTTGGCATCTTGGTACCTATGAAGATGAAAAACAAAAACAAAAATTCGTTTTTTTTACTTTTTTTTTCTCTATAAAGAGTGTTATTTGTGGGTTTTAGCTTTTTGGTACTTAAGGATTTTAAAAAACACTCATAATACACGTTTCTCGAAATGTTCTTTCGTTTCTCAAACATAAGTTTCTTTGCGTGTACTTAAGCGCTTTTATAGGTAACATGATCAAAAATACTCAAAACACATGTTTTGGGAATGTTATGATGTTTCTAAATGTAGGGTGTTTTGTATGCTTTTTCTTTTTAGCGTTTTAGTATATAAGGAGCTCAAAAACACTTAAAGGCAAGTTCTTGCTAAAAGTTGGTTTTATTCCTATATAATGTGATTACCCTGCTTTTTATTGCTTTATTGCCTATCATGCTAAAAAAAAAACACTTAAAAGACACTTTTCTGGTAATGTCATTTTTTTCCCACATAAACCTACTTTCACATGCAATTTGAGGTTTTGGTTACTAAGAATGAGAAAAACACTCAAAATACACGCATTTGGTAAGGTTGTTCTGTTTATCATTTAAGAGTGTTATTCAGGAGTTTCAGCATTTTGGTATCTAAGTAACTTCTCCATATATACGAGTTTTTGCGTTTTTTGCCTTGTGGTTCTTCAGAATCTATAAAACACTCATTATACACATTTCTCGTAATGTCCTTTTGTTAACCAATATAGAGAGCTTTGCATCCATTTTCACGTTTTTTGTAAGTAAAGAGCTCAAAAACACTCAAAATGTAAATTTTTGGTAATGTTATTATATTTCTTCGTATTGGTTGGTTTGCATCCGTTTTAGCGTTTTTCTACGTAAAACACGAAAAAGACACGCATTCAGTAATTTTGTTTTGGATTCCCACATAGAATTACTTCCATATTAATTATTGTTTTGGTGACTAACATGCTGAAAAACACTCACAACACAGGTATCTCGTAAAGTCGTTTAATTTCCTCATATAGTTAGCTTTCCATGCACTTTAGGGTTTGGTACATAACAGTCCGAAAAAAAAGCTTAAAATATCTTTTTTGATAATGTTCTTTTTTCACATAATTTCCCTGAATTTTGCCAGAATTTTAGCATTTCGGTACCTATGAAGAAGAATAACAAAAAAAATCCAATTTTTTTTTCTCTCCATAAAGAAGTTTTAGCAGGAATTTTTGCGTTTTTTGCGTCGTGGTTCTTTTTAACTATAAAACATTCAATATACACTTTTCTCGCAATGTCCCTTTGTTTCCAAATATAGAGTGCTTTGCATCAATTTTCGCGTTTTTTTGTAGGTAACAAGCTCAAAAACACTCAAAATATACCTTTTAGGTAATGTTGGTTTGCATCTGTTTTAGCGTTTTTCTACGTAAAACACTGAGAAGACACGTTTTCAGAAATTTTGTTTTGGTTTGCCATATGGAGTGAGTTCCTCATTATTTATCGTTTTGGTGCCTAACATGCTGAAAACACTCAAAACACAGATTTCTGGTAAGGTCCTTTAATTTCCTCATATGGGAGGCTTTGCATGCACTTTAGTGTTTGGTACATAACAGTCCGAAAAAAAGCTAATAACAGTCTTTTTGATAATATTCTCTTATCATATAATTGCCCTAATTTTTCCCAGAATTTTGGCATCTCGGTACCTATGAAGGTGAATAACAAAAAAAAAAAAAAGAAAAGAAAATCTTTTATTTATTTATTGTTTTTTTTTTTTTCTAAATAACGAGTGTCATTTGTGGGTTTTAGCTCTTTGGTAGTTAAGGAACTTAAAAACACTCATAATACACTTTTCTCGTAATGTCCTTACGTTTCCCAAACATAAGGTTCTTTGCATGTATTTAAGCGTTTTTATAGATAACATTATCAAAAACACTCAAAATACATGTTTTTGGTAATGTTATTTTGTTTCTCCATAAAGTTTGTTTTCCATGCGTTTTAGCGGTTTAGTATGTAAGGAGCTCAAAAACACATATTGGCAAGTTCTTGGTAAAACTCTTAGTTTTATTCTCATATAATGTGATTACCCTGCTTTTTAGTATTTCATTGCCTAACACGCTCAAAAACAATTAAAAGACACTTCTGGTAATGTGATTTTTTCCCTCATAAAGCTAATTTCGCATGCTATTTTGGGTATTGCTAACTAGGAATATGAAAAACACTCAAAATATAGGCATTTGCTAAGGTTGTTCTGTTTCTGAATTAAGATTATTATTCATGTGTTTCAGCATTTTGGTATCTAAGAAACTTCTTTATATACACGAGGTTTTGCGTTTTTCTACGTAAAACACTGAGAAGATACATTTTCAGTAATTTTGTTTCGGATTCCCATATAGAGTGAGTTCTATATTATTTATCGTTTTGGTGCCTTAAATGCTGAAAAACACACAAAAGACCGATTTCTGGTAAGGTCGTTTAATTTTCTCATATAGGAGGCTTTGCATGCACTTTAGTGTTTGGTACATAACAGTCCGAAAAAAAAGCTAATATGAACTTTTTTGATAATATTCTCTTATCATATAATTGCCTTGAATTTTCCCTGAATTTTGGCATTTCGGTACCTATGAAGATAAATAACAGAAAAAAAAAATTCTTATTTTTTTATTTTTTTTATTATTTTTTTTCCTAAATAAAGAGTGGGTTTTAGGTTTTTTGGTACTTAACAAACTTAAAAACACTTATAATATACGTTTCTCGTAATGTCCTTTTGTTTCCAAAACATAAGGTTCTTTTCATGTATTTAAGCGTTTTTATAGATAACATGATCAAAAACACTCAAAATACATGTTTTTGGTAATTTTATTGTTTTTCCATAAAGTTTGTTTTATATGCGTTTTAGCGGTTCAGTATATAAGGAGCTCAAAAACACTTAAAGGCAAGTTCTTGATAAAAATTGGGTTTATTCAAATGTAATGTGATTGCCCTGCTTTTTAATGCTTTATTGCCTATCAGGTTCAAAAACACTCTAAAGACATTTTTCTGTTAATGTCATTTTTTTTTCTCACATAAAGCTGATTTCGCATGCAATTTGTGGTTTGGTAACCAAAAATGTGAAAAACTCTCAAAATACACGCATTTAGTAAGGTTGTTCTGTTTCTAAATTATAAATGTTATTCATGAGTTTCAGCATTTTGGTATCTAGGAAACTTCTCCATATCCACAAGTTTTGCATTTTTTGCCTTTTGGTTCGTTTGAACTATAAAACACTCATTATACACGTTTCTCGTAATGTTCTTTTCTTTCCTAATATAGAGTGCGTTTCATCCATTATCGCATTTATTATTTTTTTTGTAGGTAACAAGCTCAAAAAAACATCAAAATATATCTTTTTGGTAATGTTCTTCTATTTCTTCGTATTGGTTGGTTTGCATCCGTTTTAGCGTTTTTCTACGTAAATCACTGAAAAGACACGTTTTCAGTAATATTGTTGAAATTGCTGAAAAAACACTCAAAAGACAGGTTTCTGGTAAAGTCGAGTAATTTCTCCATATAGGTGGCTTTGCATGCACTTCAGAGTTTGGTACATTTTTTTATAATGATTTTTTTTTTTACAAAATTTCCCTGAATTTTTCCAGAATTTTGGTATCTCGGTACCTATGAAGATGAATAACAATTTTTTTTTTTCTCTATAAAGTGTTATTTGTAAGTTTTAGCTTTCTGGTACTTAAGGAACTAAAAAAACCCTCATAATACACGATTTTCGTAATGTCCTTTTCTTATAGAAACATAGGGTTCTTTACATGTTTTTATAGGTAACATGATCAAAAACACTCAAAATACATATTTTTGGTAATGTTATTCTGTTTCTCAATAAAGGGTGTTTTACATGCGTTTTAGCGTTTTGATGTGTAAGGAGTTAAAAAACACTTAAAGGCAAGTTCTTCGTAAAAGTTGGTTTTATTCCCAAGTAATGTGATTTTTCTGCTTTTTAGTGCTTTGTTGCATATTACGCTCAAAAACACTAGTTTTCAGTAATATTTTTAAAATTGCTTCTGGTACAGGTTTCTGGTAAACTCGTGTAATTTTCCCATATAGGTGGCTTTGCATGCACTTCAGGGTTTGGTACATAACTCCAGAAAAAAGCTAAAATTATTATTTTTTTCTTTCTTTACGTAACTTCCCTGAATTTTGCCAGAATTTTAGCATCTCGGTACCTATGAACATGAATAACAAAAAAAAAAAAAAATTGTTGTATTAATTTATTTTATTTTTTTTCTCTATAAAGTGTTATTTGTGTGTTTTAGCTTTTTGGTACTTAAGGAACCTAAAAACTCTCATAATACACATTTTTTTTGTAATATCCTTTCGTTTTACAAACATAGGGTTCTTTGCATGTATTTAAGCGTTTTTATAGGTAACATGATCAAAAATACTTAAAATTCATGTTTTTGGTAATGTTATTTTGTTTCTCCATAAAGGGTGTTTTGTATGCGTTTTAGCGTTTTGTTATGTAAGGAGTTAAAAACACTTAAAGGCATGTTTTTGGTAAAAGTTGGTTTTATTCCCATGTAATGTGATTGTTCTGCTTTTTAGTGCTTTGTTGCATATCACGCTCTAAAACACTCAAAAGACACTTTTCTGGTAATGTCATTTTTCCCACGTAAAACTAGTTTTGCTTGTAATTTCGGATTTTCGTAACTAAGAATGTGAAAAACACTCAAAATACTCACATTTGGTAAGATAGTTCTGTTTCTCAATTAAAAGTCTTATTCATGAGTTTCAGCACTTTGGAATGTAAGAAACTTCTTTATATACACGAGTTTTTGCGTTTTTTGCCTTGTGGTTCTTGGGAAACTATAAAACACTCATTATACACGTTTCTCCTAATGTCCTTTTGCTTCCCCATATAGAGTGCTTTCCATCCACTTTCGCGTTTTTTGTAGGTAACAATTTCAAAAACACTCAGTTCTTGTTAAAAATTGGTTTTATTCCAATGTAAAGTGTTTGCCCTGCTTTTTAGTGCTTTACTGCCTAACACGCTCAAAAACACTCAAAAACATTTTCTGGTAATGTCATTTTTTTCCTACATAAAGCTAGTTTCGCATGCATTTTTGGGTTTTGGTAACTAAGAATGTGAAAAGCAATAAAAATACACGCATTTAGTAAGATTGTTCTGTTTCTCAATTAAGAGGTTTGTTCCAGAGTTTCAGCATTTTTTAATGTAAGAAACTTCTCTATATACACGAGTTTTTGCGTTTTTTGCCTTGTAATTCTTGTGAAACTATAAAACACTCATTATGCACGTTTCTCGTAATGTCCTTTTGCTTCCCAATATTGAGTGCTTTCAATCCATTTTCGCGTTTTTTGTAGGTAACAATTTAAAAAACACTCAAAATATACCTCATTGGTAATGTTATTTTATTTCTTCATATTGGTTGGTTTGCATCTGTTTCAGCGTTTTTCTACGTAAAACACCGAAAAGACACGTTTTTCGTAATTTTGTTTTGGATTCCCATATAGATTGACTTTCATGTTATTAATCGTGTTGGTTCCTAACATGCTGAAAAACACTCATAAGACCGTTTTCTGGCAAAGACGTTTAATTTACCCTTATAGGTGGCTTTGCATGCACTTTAGGGGTTTGGTACATAACAGTCCGAAAAAAAAGCTAAATTTGTTTTTTTTGATAATGTTCTTATTTCACATAATTTCCTGAATTGTGCCCGAATTTTGGCATATCGGTACCTGTGAAGATGAATAAGAAAGAAAAAAAAATTATCGTATTTTTTTTTATCTATTTATTGTTTCTCAATAAAGAGTGTTATTTGTGGCTTTTAGCTTTTTTTTAATTAATGAACTTAAAAACACTCATAATACACGTTTCTCGTAATCTCCTTTCGTTTCCAAAAAATACTGTTCTTTGCATGTATTTAAGCGTTTTTATTGGTAACATGATCAAAAACACTCAAAATACATGGTTTTGGTAAAGTTATTCTGTTTCACCATAAAGAGTGTTTTGCATGCGTTTTAGTGTTTTGGTATATAAGGAGCTAAAAAAAACACTTAAAGGCAAGTTCTTGGTAAAAATTCGTTTGCCCCATTGTAATGTGATTACCCTTCTTTTTTTATTGCTTTATTGCCTATCACGCTCAAAAACACTCAAAAGACACTTTTCTGGTAAAGTAATTTTTTTCCCCACAAATCTATTTTCGCATGCAATTTGGGGTTTTGGTAACTAAGAATGTGAAAAGCACTCAAAATATACGCATTTATTAAGGTTGTTCTGTTTCTCAATTAGGAGTGTTATACATGAGTTTTAGCATTTTTGTATCTAGGAAACCTCTCCTTATACACGAGATTTTTTGTTATTTGCCTTGTGGTTCTTTTGAACTATAAAACACTCATTATACACTTTTCTTGCAATGTCCTTTTGTTTCCCAATATAAAGTGCTTTGCATCAATTTCCGCGTTTATTGTAGGTAACAAGCTCAAAAACACTCAAAATATCTTTTTAGTAACGTTTTTCTATTTCTTGATATTGGTTGCTTTGCATCCGTTTTACCGTTTTTCTACGTAAAACACTAAGAAGACACTTTTTCAGTAACTTTGTTTTGGATTCCCATATAGAGTGAGTTCCTTATTATTTATCGTTTTGGTGCCTAACAAACTAAAAAACACTCAAAACACAGATTTCTGGTAAGGTCGTTTAATTTCCTCATATAGGAGGCTTTGCATGCACTTTAGGGATTGGTACATAACAGTCCGAAAAAAAAAAGCTGAAATTAACTTTTTTGATAATATTCTTTTATCATATGATTGCCCTGAATATTCCCAGAATTTTTGCATCTCGGTACCTATGAAGATGAATAAGAAAAAAGAAAGAATCCTATTTTTTATGTTTTTTTTTTTTTTTCTAAATAAAGAGTGTTATTTGTGGGTTTTAGCTTTTTGGTACTTAAGGAACTTAAAAAAACACTCATAATACACGTTTCTTATAATGTCCTTTTGTTTCCCAAACATGATGTTCTTTGCATGCATTTAAGCGTTTTTATAGATAACATGATCAAAAACACTCAAAATATGTTTTTGGTAATTATTCTGTTTCTCCATTAAGTTTGTTTTGCATGCGTTTTAGCGGTTTGGTATATAAGAAGCTGAAAAACACTTAGAGGCAAGTTTTTGGTATAAATTGGTGTTATTCCAGTGTAATATTATTGCCCTGCTTTTTAGTGCTTTATTGCCTATCACGCTCAAAAACACTCAAAAGACACTTTTCTGGTAAAGTCATTTTTTTTTTTCTACAAATATGTTTTCGCATGCAATTTGGGGTTTTGGTAACTAAGAATATGAAAAGCACTCAAAATACACGCATTTAGTAAGGTTTTTCTGTTTGTCAATTAATAGTGTTATTCATAAGTTTCAGCATTTTGGTATCTAGGAACCTTCTCCATATACACGAGTTTTTGTGTTTTTTGCCTTTTGGTTCTTTTGAACTATAAAAAACTCAATATACACTTTTCTTACAAAGTTCTTTCATTTTCTAACATAGAGTGCTTTGCATCAATTTTCGCGTTTTTTTTTTGTAGGTAACAAGCTCAAAAACACTCAAAATATACCTTTTTGGTAATGTTTTTGTATTTCTCCATATTGGTTGGTTTGCATCTGTTTTAGCGTTTTTCTACGTAAAACACAGAAAAAACACGTTTTCAGCAACTTTGTTTTGGATTCTCATATAGATTGAGTTCCTTATTATTTATCGTTTTGGTGCCTAACATGCTGAAAAAACACTCAAAAAACAGATTTCTGGTAAGGTCGTTTAATTTCCTCATATAGGAGTCTTTGGATGCACTTTAGGGTTTGGTGCATAAGAGTCCGAAAAACAAAAGCTAAAATTAACTTTTTTGATAATTTTCTTTGATCATGTAATAGCCCTGAATTTTCCCAAAATTTTGGCATCTCGGTACCAATGAAGATGAATAACAAAAAAAAAAAAAAATTTTTTTTTATTTTTTTACTTTTTTTTTCTAAATAAAGAGTGTTATTTGTAGGTTTTAGCTTTTTGGTATTTAAGGAACTTAAAAACACTTATAATAAACATTTCTCCTAATGTCCTTTCGTTTCGCGAACATAAGGTTCTTTGCATGTATTTAAGCGTTTTTATAGATAACATGATCAAAAACACTCAAAATATATGTTTTTGGTAATTTTATTATGTTTCTCAATAAAAGGTGTTTTGCATGCGTTTTAGCGTTTTGGTATGTAATGAGCTCAAAAACACAAGTTCTTGGTAAAAGTTGTTTTTATTCCCATGTAATGTGATTGCCTTGCTTTTTATTGCGTTATTGCCTAACACGCTCAAAACACTCAAAAGACACTTTTCTGGTAATATGTTTTTTTTTTTTTTCCCACATAAAGCTAGTTTTGCATGGAATTTGGGGTTTTGGTAACGAAGAATGTGAAAAAAAACTCAAAACACAGGCATTAATAAAGTTAATCTATTTCTTAATTAAAAGTGTTATTCACGAGTTTAAGCATTTTGGTATGTAAGAAACTTTTCTAATACACACATTTGGTAAGGTATTTCTGTTTCAAAATTAAAAGTGTTATTCATGAGTTTCATCTTTTTGGTATGTAAGAAACTTCTTTATGTACACGAGTTTATGAGTTTTTTACCTTTTGGTTCTTGTCAAACTATAAAACACTCATACACGTTTCTCCTAATGTCCTTTTCTTTGCCAGTATAAAGTGCTTTCCATCCATTTTTGCATTTTTTGTAGGTAACAAGCTCAAAAACACATCGAAATATATATTTTTGGTAATGTTATTCTATTTCTTCATATTGGTTTGTTTACATCCGTTTTAGCGTTTTTTTTTAAGTAAATCACTGAAAAGACACATTTTCAGTAATATTGTTGAAATTGCTGAAAAACACTCAAAATACAGATTTCTGGTAAAGTCGTGTAATTTCCCCATATAGGTGGATTTGCATGCACTTCACGGTTTGTACATAACTCCGGAAAAAAGTTAAAATTATTTTTTTCATAATGATTTTTTTTTTATTTCCATGAATTTTGACAGAATTTTGGCATCTTGGTACCTATGAAGATGAATAACAAAAAAAAAAAGTTTTTTTTCTCTATATAAAGAGTGTTATTTGTGGGTTTTAGCTTTTTGGTACTTAAGGAACTTAAAAACACTCATAAAACACGTTTCTCTTAATATCCTTTCGTTTCCCAAACATAAGGTTCTTTGCATGTATTTAAGCGTTTTTATGAATAACATGATCAAAAACACTCAAAATACATGTTTTTGGTAATGTTACTCTGTTTCTACATAAAGGGTGTTTTGCATGCGTTTTAGCGTTTTGGTATATAAGGAGTTAAAAAAAATTAAAGGCAAGTTCTTCGTAAAAGTTGTTTTTATTCCCATGTAATGTGATTTTTTTTTTTTTTTTGTAGGAAGGATACTGGCCAAGGGCAACAAAAATCTAATAAAAAAAATGCCCACTGAAATGCCAGTCCCTAAAAGGGTCAAAGCAGTGGTCAAAAATTGGTGGATAAGTGTCTTGAAACCTCCCTCTTGAAGGAATTCAAGTTATAGGAAGGTGGAAATACAGAAGCAGGCAAGGAGTTCCAGAGTTTACCAGAGAAAGGGATGAATGATTGAGAATACTGGTTAACTCTTGCGTTAGAGAGGTGGACAGAATAGGAGTGAGAGAAAGAAGAAAGTCTTGTGCAGCGAGGCCGCGGAAGGAGTGGAGGCATGCAGTTAGCAAGATCAGAAGAGCAGTTAGCATGAAAATAGCGGTAGAAGACAGCAAGAGATGCAACATTGCGGCGGTGAGAGAGAGGCTGAAGACAGTCAGTTAGAGGAGAGGAGTTGATGAGACGAAAAGCTTTTGATTCCACCCTGTCTAGAACAGCAGTATGAGTGGAACCCCCCCAGACATGTGAAGCATACTCCATACATGGACGGATAAGGCCCTTGTACAGAGTTAGCAGCTGGGGGGGTGAGAAAAACTGGCGGAGACGTCTCAGAACACCTAACTTCATAGAAGCCGTTTTAGCTAGAGATGAGATGTGAAGTTTCCAGTTCAGATTATAAGTAAAGGACAGACCGAGGATGTTCAGTGTAGAAGAGGGGGACAGTTGAGTGTCATTGAAGAAGAGGGGATAGTTGTCTGGAAGATTGTGTCGAGTTGATAGATGGAGGAATTGAGTTTTTGAGGCATTGAACAATACCAAGTTTGCTCTGCCCCAATCAGAAATTTTAGAAAGATCAGAAGTCAGGCGTTCTGTGGCTTCCCTGCGTGATATGTTTACCTCCTGAAGGGTTGGACGTCTATGAAAAGACGTGGAAAAGTGCAGGGTGGTATCATCAGCATAGGAGTGGATAGGACAAGAAGTTTGGTTTAGAAGATCATTAATGAATAATAAGAAGAGAGTGGGTGACAGGACAGAACCCTGAGGAACACCACAGTTAATAGATTTAGGAGAAGAACAATGACCGTCTACCACAGCAGCAATAGAACGGTCAGAAAGGAAACTTGAGATGAAGTTACAGAGAGAAGGATAGAAACCGTAGGAGGGTAGTTTGGAAAACAAAGCTTTGTGCCAGACTCTATCAAAGGCTTTTGATATGTCCAAGGCAACAGCAAAAGTTTCACCAAAGTCTCTAAAAGAGGATGACCAAGACTCAGTAAGGAAAGCCAGAAGATCACCAGTAGAGCGTCCTTGACGGAACCCATACTGGCGATCAGATAGAAGGTTGTGAAGTGATAGATGTTTAAGAATCTTCCTGTTGAGGATAGATTCAAAAACTTTAGATAAGCAGGAAATTAAAGCAATAGGACGGTAGTTTGAGGGATTAGAGCGGTCACCCTTTTTAGGAACAGGTTGAATGTAGGCAAACTTCCAGCAAGAAGGAAAGGTAGATGTTGACAGACAGAGCTGAAAGAGTTTGACTAGGCAAGGTGCAAGCACGGAGGCACAGTTTCGGAGAACAATAGGAGGGACCCCATCAGGTCCATAAGCCTTCTGAGGGTTTAGGCCAGCGAGGGCATGGAAAACATCATTACGAAGAATTTTAATACGAGGCATGAAGTAGTCAGAGGGTGGAGGAGAGGGAGGAACAAGCCCAGAATCATCCAAGGTAGAGTTTTTAGCAAAGGTTTGAGCAAAGAGTTCAGCTTTAGAAATAGATGTGATAGCAGTGGTGCCATCTGGTTGAAGTAGAGGAGGGAAAGAAGAAGAAGCAAAGTTATTGGAGATATTTTTGGCTAGATGCCAGAAATCACGAGGGGAGTTAGATCTTGAAAGGTTTTGACATTTTCTGTTAATGAAGGCGTTTTTGGCTAGTTGGAGAACAGACTTGGCATGGTTCCGGGCAGAAATATAAAGTGCATGAGATTCTGGTGAAGGAAGGCTTAAGTACCTTTTGTGGGCCACCTCTCTATCATGTATAGCACGAGAACAAGCTGTGTTAAACCAAGGTTTAGAAGGTTTAGGACGAGAAAAAGAGTGAGGAATGTACGCCTCCATGCCAGACACTATCACCTCTGTTATGCGCTCAGCACACAAAGACGGGTCTCTGACACGGAAGCAGTAGTCATTCCAAGGAAAATCAGCAAAATACCGCCTCAGGTCCCCCCAACTAGCAGAGGCAAAACGCCAGAGGCACCTTCGCTTAGGGGGATCCTGAGGAGGGATTGGAGTGATAGGACAAGATAAAGATATGAGATTGTGATCGGAGGAGCCCAACGGAGAAGAAAGGGTGACAGCATAAGCAGAAGGATTAGAGGTCAGGAAAAGGTCAAGAATGTTGGGCGTATCTCCAAGACGGTCAGGAATACGAGTAGGGTGTTGCACCAATTGCTCTAGGTCATGGAGGATAGCAAAGTTGTAGGCTAGTTCACCAGGATGGTCAGTGAAGGGAGAGGAAAGCCAAAGCTGGTGGTGAACATTGAAGTCTCCAAGAATGGAGATCTCTGCAAAAGGGAAGAGGGTCAGAATGTGCTCCACTTTGGAAGTTAAGTAGTCAAAGAATTTCTTATAGTCAGAGGAGTTAGGAGAGAGGTATACAGCACAGATAAATTTAGTATGAGAATGACTCTGTAGTCGAAGCCAGATGGTGGAAAACTCGGAAGATTCAAGAGCGTGGGCACGAGAGCAGGTTAAGTCATTGTGCACATAAACGCAGCATCCAGCTTTGGATCGAAAATGAGGATAGAGAAAGTAGGAGGGAACAGAAAAGGGGCTACTGTCAGTTGCCTCAGACACCTGAGTTTCAGTGAGGAAAAGAAGATGAGGTTTAGAAGAGGAGAGGTGGTGTTCTACAGATTGAAAATTAGATCTTAGACCGCGAATGTTGCAGAAGTTAATGAAGAAAAAGTTGAGGGGGGTGTCAAGACACTTACGGTCGTCGACGGAAAGGCAGTCCGACCTGGGGACATTTATGGTCCCCTCCCCAGATGGGGACTCCGAGGCTGGTGTAGGAGTCGCCATGATTTTAAAATTTTTTGAGTGAAGGGTGTGTGTGTTATTAGGTGCTTGTAGTTTTGTGTGGAGGAAGAGAGTTGTCTTTAGAGGGCAGGCTGTGACTACCCCCTTGTGTTGTGAGACACAAAGGGAAACGTTCAGTGAGGTCACAGCTGGGTTTAATGATAAGTTCACAGCACCCCCTGAACAGTGCTTTAGACCTCACTGGGAGTAATTATCGTTTCGGCAGGTGTCTACTGCCTCCTCCTGCTTTTTATTGCTTTATTGCCTAACACGCTCAAAACACTCAAAAGACACTTTTCTGGTAATATGTTTTTTTTTTTCCCACATAAAGCTAGTTTTGCATGGAATTTGGGGTTTTGGTAACGAAGAATGTGAAAAAAAACTCAAAACACAGGCATTAATAAGGTTAATCTATTTCTTAATTAAAAGTGTTATTCATGAGTTTAAGCATTTTGGTATGTAAGAAACTTTTCTAATACACACATTTGGTAAGGTATTTCTGTTTCAAAATTAAAAGTGTTATTCATGAGTTTCATCTTTTTGGTATGTAAGAAACTTCTTTATGTACACGAGTTTATGAGTTTCTTACCTTTTGGTTCTTGTCAAACTATAAAACACTCATACACGTTTCTCCTAATGTCCTTTTCTTTGCCAGTATAAAGTGCTTTCCATCCATTTTTGCATTTTTTGTAGGTAACAAGCTCAAAAACACATCGAAATATATATTTTTGGTAATGTTATTCTATTTCTTCATATTGGTTTGTTTACATCCGTTTTAGCGTTTTTTTTAAGTAAATCACTGAAAAGACACATTTTCAGTAATATTGTTGAAATTGCTGAAAAACACTCAAAATACAGATTTCTGGTAAAGTCGTGTAATTTCCCCATATAGGTGGATTTGCATGCACTTCACGGTTTGTACATAACTCCGGAAAAAAGCTAAAATTATTTTTTTTATAATGATTTTTTTTTTATTTCCTTGAATTTTGACAGAATTTTGGCATCTCGGTACCTATGAAGATGAATAACAAAAAAAAAAAGTTTTTTTTCTCTCTATAAAGAGTGTTATTTGTGGGTTTTAGCTTTTTGGTACTTAAGGAACTTAAAAACACTCATAAAACACGTTTCTCTTAATATCCTTTCGTTTCCCAAACATAAGGTTCCTTACATGTATTTAAGCGTTTTTATGAATAACATGATCAAAAACACTCAAAATACATGTTTTTGGTAATGTTACTCTGTTTCTACATAAAGGGTGTTTTGCATGCGTTTTAGCGTTTTGGTATATAAGGAGTTAAAAAAAAATTAAAGGCAAGTTCTTCGTAAAAGTTGGTTTTATTCCCATGTAATGTGATTTTTCTGCTTTTTAGTGCTTTATTGCATATCACGCTCAAAAACATTCAAAAGACACTTTTCTGGTAATATTTTTTTTCCCACATAAAGCTAGTTTCGCATGAAATTTTGGATTTTCGTAACTAAGAATGCGAAAAACACTCAAAATACACACATTTGGTGTGTTATTCATACATTTCAGCATTTTGGTATGTAAGAAACTTCTTTATATACACGAATTTTTGCGTTTTTTGCCTTGTGGTTCGTGTGAAACTACACGTTTTTCGTAATGTTCTTTTGTTTCCCAATATAGAGTCCTTTCCATCCATTTTCGCATTTTTTTGTAGGTAACAAGCTGAAAAACACTCAAAGTATATATTTTTGGTAATGTTATTCTATTTCTTATTATTGGTTGGTTTGCACCCATTTTAGCGTTTTTCTTCGTAAATCACTGAAAAGACACGTTTTCAGTAATATTGTTGAAATTGCTGAAAACACTCAAAGGACAGATTTCTGGTAAATTCGTGTAATTTCCCCATATAGGTAGCTTTGCATGCACTTCTGGGTTTTGTACATAATTCCGGAAAAAAGCTAAATTTTTTTCAATTTTTTTCTTACATAATTTCCCTGAATTTTGCCTTGGCATCTTCATACTTATGTAGATGAATAACAAAAAAAAAAATTATTTTTTTTAGTTATTTTTTCTCTATTTGTGGGTTTTAGTTTTTTGGTACTTAAGGAACTTAAAAACAATCATAATACACGATTTTCGTAATTTCCTTTCGTTTCACAGACATAGGGTTCTTTGCATGTATTTAAACGTTTTTTTAGGTAATATGATAAAAAACACTCAAAATATATGTTTTTGGTAATGTTATTCTGTTTCTCCATAAAGGGTGTTTTGAAAGCGTTTTACTGTTTTGGTATGTAAGGAGTTAAAAACACTTAAAGGCAAGTTCTTCGTAAAAGTTGGTTTTATTCCTATATAATGTGATTATTCTGCTTTTAAGTGCTTTGTTGCATATCACGCTCTAAAAGACTCAAAAGACACTTTTCTGATAATGTCATTTTTTCCCCAAATAAAGCTAGTTTCGCATGTAATTTGGGATTTTCGTAACTAAGAATGTGAAAATCTCTCAAAATACACACATTTGGTTAGGTAGTTCTGTTTCTCAATTAAAATTGTTATTCATGAGTTTTAGCATTTTGTATATAAGAAAGTTATCTATATACACGAGTTTTTGCGTTTTTTGTCTTGTGGTTCTTGTGAAACTATAAAACAATCATTATACACGTTTTTCTAAATGTCCTTTTTTCTTCCAAATATAGAGTGCTTTTACATCCATTTTCGTGTTTTTTGTAGGTAAGAAGCTCAAAAACACTTTTTGGTAATGTTATTCTATTTCTTTATATTCGTTGCTTTGCATCCGTTTTAGCGTTTTTTCTACGTAAAACACTGAAAAGATACGTTTTCAGTAATTATGTTTTGGATTCACATATTGGCTGACTTCCATATTATTTATCGGTTTGGTGGCTAACATGCTGAAAAACACTGAAAAGACAGGTTTCTGGTAAAGTCGTTTAATTTCTTCATATAGGTGGCTTTGCATGCACTTTAGGGTTTGGTAAATAACAATCCGAAAAAAAAGCTATAATTAACTTTTTTGATAATGTTCTGTTTTCCACATAAATTCCCTGAATTTTTGCAGAATTTTTTTATTATTTTTTTTTTCTCTTTAAAGAGTGTTATTTGTGGGTTTCAGCGTTTTGGTACTTAAGGAACTTAAAAATAGTCATAATACACGTTTCTCGTAATGTCCTTTCGTTTCCCAAAGATAGGGTTCTTTCCATGTATCTAAGCGTTTTTTATAGGTAACATGATCAAAATCACTTAAAACACATGTTTTTGTAATGTTTTTCTGCTTCTCCATAAAGGAGTGTTTTGCATGCGTTTTAGCGTTTTGGTATGTAAGGAGCTCAAAAATACATAATGGCAAGTTTTTGGTCAAAGTTGGTTTTATTCCCATATAATGTGATTGCCCTGCTTTCTAGTGCTTTATAGCCTAACACGCTCAAAAACACTCAAAAGACACTTCTGGTAATGTCATTTTTTTCCCACATAAAGCTAGTTTCGCATGCTATTTGGGATTTTGCTAAGAATGTGAAAAACACTGAAAATACACGCTTTTGGTAAGATTGTTCAGTTTCTCAATTAAGATTGTTATTCATGAGTTTCAGCATTTTGGTATCTAAGAAACTTCTTTATATAAACGAGTTTTTGCGCTTTTTGCCTTGTGGTTCTTGTGAAATACAAGTTCTTTTGCTTGAAAATGATAAGACACTCATTATACACGTTTCTCGTAATGTCCTTTTGTTTCCCAATAGGGAGTGCTTTGCATCTAATTTCACCTTTTTGTAGGTAACAAGCTCAAAAATACTCAAAATATAGCTTTTTTATAATGTTATTCTATTTTCTTTTTTCATATTGCTTGGTTTGCATCCGTTTTACGTTTTTCTACGTAAAACACCGAAAAGACACGTTTTCAGTAATTTTGTTAAGGATTCCTATATAGAGTGACTTCCATGTTATTTATCGTTTTGGTGCCTAACATGCTGAAAAACACTCATAAGACAGTTTTCTAGCAAAGACGTTTGATTTCCCCATATAAGTGGTTTTGCATGCACTTTAGGGTTTGCTACAAAACAGTTGAGAAAAAATAAAGCTAAAATTAACTTTTTTGATAATGTTCTTATTTCAGAAAATTTCATGAATTTTGCTTGAATTTTGCCAACTCGTTACCTGTGAAGATGAATAAGAAAGAAAAAAAGATATCGTATTTTTTCATTTCTTTATTTTTTTTTCTCAATAGAGTTATTTGTGGCTTTTAGCTTTTTGGTACTTAATGAATTTAAAAATACTCATAATACACGTTTCTCGTAATGTCCTTTCGTTTCCCACAAATAGGGTTCTTAGCATGTATTTAAGCGTTTTATTGGTAACATGATCAAAAACACTCAAAATACATGTTTTTGGTAATGTTATTCTGTTTCTCCATAAAGTGTGTTTTGCATGCGTTTTAGTGTTTTGGTATATAAGGAGCTCAAAAACACTTAAAGGCAAGTTCTTGGTAAACATTGGTTTTATTCCCATGTAATGTGATTGCCCTTCTTATTAGTGCTTTACTGCCTATCACGCTCAAAAACACTCAATAGACACTTTTCTGAAAATGTCGTTTTTTTTTTTTTTTACCACATAAAGCTGGTTTCGCAATCAATTTGGGTTTTGGGTAACTAAGAATGTGAAAAACACTCAAAATACTCGCATTTAGTAAGGTTTTTCTGTTTCTCAATTAAGAGTGTTATGAGTTTCGGCATTTTGGTATCTAGGAAACTATTTAGTTTCGCATGTAATTTGGGATTTTCGTAACTAAGAATGTGAAAAACACTCAAAATAAACACATTTTGTAAGGTAATTCTGTTTCTCAATTAAAAGTGTTATTCATGAGTTTCATCATTTTTGTATCTAAGAAACTTCTCTAGATACAGGAGTTTTTGCGTTTTTTGCCTTTTGGTTCTTGTGGAACTATAAAACACTCATTATACACGTTTTTAAGAATGTCCTTTTGTTTTGCAATATTTTGCATCCATTTTTGCATTTTTTTTAGGTAACAAGCTCAAAAACATTCAAAATATACATTTTTTCGTAATGTAATTCTATTTCTTCATATTGGTTGGTTTGCATCCTTTTTAGCGTTTTTCTACGTAAAACACTGAAAAGACACGTTTTCAGTAATTTTGTTTTGGATTCCCATATTGAGTGACTTCCATGTTATTATCGTTTTGGTGCCTAACATACTGAAAAACACTCAGAAGTAAGGTTTCTCGTAAAGTCGTTTAATTTCCTTATGTAGGTGGCTTTGCATTCACTTAAGAGTACATAACATTCCGAAAAAAAAAGCTAAATTTAACTTTTTTGATAATATTTTTTATCACATAATTGCCCAGAATTTTCCCAGAATTTTGGCATCTCGGTACCTATGAAGATGAATAACAGAAAAAAAAAAAATTTCCGTTTTTTTATATATTTTTTTATTTTTTCTTTATAAAGAGTGTTATTTGTGGTTTTTAGTTTTTTGGTTCTTAAGGAACTTAAAAAAAAAAACTCATAATACACGTTTCTCGTAATGTCCTTTCGTTTCCCAAACATTGGGTTCTTTGCATGTATTTTCGAGTTTTTATAGGTAGCATGATCAAAAACACTCAAAATACATGTTTTTTGGTAATGTTATTCTAATTCTCCATAAAGGATGTTTTGCATTCGTTTTAGCGTTTTGGTATATAAGGAGCTCAAAAAAAAATTAAAGGCAAGTTCTTGGTAAAAGTTGGTTTCATTCCCATGTAATGTTATTGGTGAAATTGTTCTTGGTAAAATTTTGTTTTATTTCCATGTAATGTGATTGCCCTGCTTTATAGTGCTTTATGGCCTAACACGCTCAAAAACACTCAAAAGACACTCTTCTGGTAATGTCATTTTTTTTTTCCACATAAAGCTAGTTTCGCATGCAATTTGGGGTTTTGGTAACTAAGAATGTAAAAAACACTCAAAATACACGCATTTGGTAAGGTTGTTCTGTATCTCAATTAAGAGTGTTATTCATGAGTTTCAGCGTTTTGGTACCTAAGAATCTCAAAAACACTCATAATGCACGTTTCTCGTAATGTCGCTCTTTTTCTTCATATAGGGTGCTTTGCATGCATTTTGGCATTTTTTCACGTAACAGCTGAAAAACACTGAAAATACACGCTTTTGGTAATAAGAACATAAGAACATAAGAAATAAGTAAATCTACAAGAAGAATCTGCTATTATTGACACCATTATTTTACATTCAACAGAAGTTAAGCTGACAGGTTAGACGTTAAAGTTTTATCTCCTTTCTTAAAGGTAGGTACTATATTCGCCTGCCTCCAAATTACCGATACCTCACATGACTAAAGTGATTTCCTAAGGACAGAAACTAACAGATTACTTATAACCTTTTTCCTTTCCTTAAATACTGTGGAATATATTTCATCTGGTCCTGGTGACTTGAACTTTTCAACTTATCCATCTCCTGTTCCACTATCTCTTTTAGTTATGGTAATATCTGTCAGCTTCTCATCCTCTTCTACTCTAAATATCTTCTCACTATTCGGCAAATCCTGCATGTTTTCCTGGGCAAAGACAATTAAAAAATACTCGCTCACAATTTTACTAATCTCCTCTCAACAACTAATCAGGTCCCATTCTGCTGTCTTTAAGGAACTATTGTTTCTCTATTTTTTGTCTTATATGCCTGATAAAATCCCTTGAGGTCCATCTTCGCTTGGCTGGCTACCTTTAATTCATAACTATTTTTAGCTTTCCTTGTTAAACTCCTGACTTTTCTAATTCATTATATTATGGCCTTAAAACCACTTCCCCTGTCTTTAATCTCATATATACTTCTCCTTCGCAGTATGTAGTGTTTTAACCTCAGTCATCCATTTAGGATCATTCTTCTGCGATCTTTTTCTTCTGTAAGGCATGTTCCCTAACTTTCCTGAATGTAATTTATCAACGAAATATTTATTTCGCTTCTCCATAAAGGGTGTTTTGTATGGGTTTTAGCGTTTCTGTACATAAGAACCTATAAAACACGTTTTTAGTAATGTTGTTTTGTATTCCTTTATAGAGTGCTTTCCATGCTTTTTAGCGTTCTGGTGTCTAACACGTTGAAAAACACTCAAAAGGCACGTTGATGATAATGTCGTTTCGTTTCCCGATAAAGGGGGCTTCCAATGCATTTTGTCTTTTGGTACTTAACAATATGAAAAAGAGTTTAAGTAAAAGTTTTCGGTAGAGTTGTTTTTCCATATAAAGTGATAATCATGTGTTTTTGAGTCTTGGTACCTAAAAAGCTCAAAATCTCTCATAATACATTTTTCTCGTAATGTCCTTTGTTTTCTCCATGTAGGATGCTTTGCGTGTAATTTGGCATTTTTGTACTTAACAAGCACAAAAACAATCAAAATACAAGTTTTTGGTAATGTTATTCTGTTTCTCCATAAAGGTTGTTTTGCATGCATTTCAGCAATTTTGGACGTAAGAAGGTCAAAAACACTCTAAAGATACTTTCTTGGTAATGTTATTTTATATTGCCAAATAAGGTGCTTTCAATGCTTTTTAGCATTTTGATTCCTAACACTCAAGTAAACACTCAAAAGACACGTTTCCTGTAATATAGTTTTGCTTCTTCATATAGGGATCTGCATGCATTATGACGTTTTGCTACATAATATGAGAGACGCTCAAAATAAAGGTTTCAGGTAATGTTGTTCTTTTTCTCTATATGGGGTGCTATTTATGCGTTTTAGCGTTTTGGTACTTAGGAAGCTCAAAAACACTAACAAAACTTGTTTATCCTAATGTCTTTCTATTTCCCCATATAGGATTCTTCGTATGTTTTTTGACGTTTTGGTACATAAGGTAAAAAAAAAAAAACACTAAAAAACACATTTTTGGTGATGTTCTGTTTCTCCATTAGGAGATATAGGATATATTCAATTTTCATTCTGGCGGTTTAGTGTTTGGTACCTAAGAGACTCAAAACACTGATAATGCACGTTTCGCGTAATGTCCTATCGTTTCCACATACAGGGTGCTTTACATGCATTTTTAAGTTGATGTACGTAACAGACTGAAAAAGACTCAAAATACACGTTTTTGGTAAGGTTTTTCTATTTGGTAGGTGTTTGTTGCACGTGGTTTAGCGTTTTGGAACGTAAAAAGTTTAAAACACTTAAAAGACATGCTTTTAGTAATGTTATTTTGCATTTCTATATAAAGTGCTTTCCATGCTATTTAGCGTTTTCGTGCATAACACGCTGAAAAACACATAAAATCACATTTCTTACATTGTTGTTTAATTTTCTCGTATAGCGAGCAAGCATTATGATGTTTTGCTACCTGACAATGTGAAAAAAAACATTCAAATTACACGATTTTGGTAATGTTTTTCTCTTTCTCCATACAGTGTGCTTCTCATTTATTTTAGCGTTTTGGTACCTGAGAAGCTGAAAAAAAAAACTCATAATACACGTTTTTTGTCATGTCCTTTCATATCCTCATATAGGCTCTTTTTGGTGCTTTGGTACCTAACAGGGTGTTTGCATGTATTTTGACATTTTAGTTCGTAAGAACCTAAAAAAATACTCTAAAGAGACGTTTTAGTAGTTTTGCATTCCCCTATAGGGTGATTTCGTTGCTTCTTACTGATTTGGTGCCTAACACGCTCAAAAAATAACAAAAGACAAGTTTCTAGTGATTTCGTTTCATTTCTTCATATAGGTTGCTTTACATGCATGTTGGCATTTTGGTAATTATCAATGTAAAAAAATACACGTTTTTGGTAAGTTTGTTCTTTTTCTTCAGAGCACTATTGAAGCTTTTTACTGATTTGGTACTTAAGAGAGTAATAAAAAAAAAAAACATAACAAACGTTTCTCGTAATGTCCTTTCATTTCCATATGCAGGGTGTTTTGTTTGATGATAGGCGATTTTGTACATAATAAGCTCAAAGACACTCAAAATACACGTTTTTGGTAAATGTATTCTGTTTCTCCATATAGGGCATTTTCATGCGTTTTTGATGTCGTTTCATATATCTATATATGGGTCTTTGCATGCATTTTGGCTTTTTGGTAACTAACAATGTCATAACACTCAAAATGCACGGTTTTTTTTGGCAATATTGTTCTTTTTCTCCATATAGAGCGTTATTCATGCGTTTTACCCTTTTGATACTAAGAAGGTCAAAAAACACTCATAATACACGTTTCTCGTAATGTCTTTTGATTTTTCCCATATATGGTATTTTCGATTCATTTAGTCATTTTTTTAATGTAACAATCTTATAAAACATTAAAAAGATACTTGTTTTTGGTAATGTTATTCTGTTTCTCCATAAAGGATTTTTTCTATGTTTTTTTTTTTTATCGTTTTGGTACGTAGGACACTCAAAAGAAACGTTTTCTTAATGTTGTTTTGTATTCCCATATCAGGTGATTTGTATGCTTTTTAGCATTTTTGTGCCTAACACGCTGAAGAACATATTTTAGATACGTTTCTGAAATCTCGTTTCCTTTCCCCAAATAAGGGGCTTTACATGCATTATGGAGTTTTTATTCATAACAATGTGAAAACACTGAAAATATACGTTTTTGGTAATGTTATTTCATATAGAGTGTTATTCATGCATTTTAGCGACTTCGTACCTAATAAGTGAAAAAAAAAAAAAAACAATAGCACACATTTAAGTAACGTCTTTTCATTTTCCCAGTTAAGATACTATATATGCATTTTGGCGTTTTTCTACTTAACTAACTCAAAAACATTCGAAATATTTGTTTTTGATAATATTATTTCTCCATGTTTTTTTGTTTTTTTTTCATGCGATTTAGCGTTTCGGTAGGTAAGAAAATAAAAAACACTGAAAACTGACGTATTTGGTTAAGTTGTTTTGTTTTCCTTTATAGGGTGCTTTCCATGCTTTTTAGCGTTTTGGTGCCTACCACACAAATAAACATTCAAAAGGCACTTTTCTGGAAATCGCGTTTCCTCTCCTCATTTAGGGTACAAAAACATGTATTAGTAGTGTTTTCGAAAACGCCGAAGTGCATACAAAGTAAGCTATACTGGAGAAACAAACAAAAACGTATCTTTTGAGTGTTTTCATCTTTTTACGTACCAAAACACTATAATGCATAGAAAAGAAACTTCATGGAAAAACAGAATAATATTGCCAAAAACGTGTATTTTGAATGTTTTTCAGCTTATTACGTACCAATACGCAAAAATTCATCCATTTCACCCTCTATAGGGTAAAGAGACGACATTCCCAGAAAAAAATGTTATTTCGGGGCTTTTCAGCGTTAGGCACCAAAACTCTAAATAGCATGGAAGACACTCTATATAGAAATCAAAACAACATTATCAAAATGGTGTCTTTTGAGTGTTTTTGAGCTTCTTACGTTCCAAAATGCTAAAACGCGTGCACAATAGCCTTTATCGGGAGACATTACCAAAAACGTATGATTTAAGCGTTTTCCAGCTTTTTAGAAACCAAAACGCCTAAATGGATGTGCTAATCACGTGTTTCAGTATTTTATTACCTAAGAAGCTCAAAAACACTTATAATATACGTTTTTGGTAATGTTCTGTTTTTTATATATGGTATTCTCTATAGATTGCCGTACCTAACATGAGGAAAAAAAAACATTTGTTTGGTTAATGCTTTTTTCTCCATATAGAGTGATATTCACGTGTTTTAGTGTTTTCGTACATAAGATGTTGAAAAACACTCATAATAATATTTTTTCTTAATAACTTTTCGTTTCTCAATGTCCGTTAATTTGTGTGCATTTTGGCGTTTTCGTACCAAACAAGCTCAAAAACACTCAAAACACACATTTTTGGTAATGTTCTATTTCACCATAAAGGATGTTTTGCACGCTTTTTAGAAATTCGGTACGTAAGAAGCTCAAAAACATTCAAAAGACACGTTTTCGATGTTATATATATTTTTTTCCTATATAGAGTGTTTTCCATATTCTTTTTTTTTTTTTTTTTTTTTTGTGGGGTTGGTTTCTAATATGGTCAAAACACTCAAATGACACGTTTCCGGTAATATAATTTCTTTACATCAAATAGTGTGCTGTCTGCATTTTGGCGTTTTAGTAGCTAATGATCGGGAAAACTCTCAAAACACGCGTTTATAGTAATGTTGTCCTCTTTCTCCATAAAGGGTGTTTTTCATGTGTTTTAGAGTTTTAGTACGTAAGAAACTGAAAAACACTCAAAAGACAAGTTTTTGTTAATATTGATTGCTTTTCCTATACAGGTTGTCTTGCATGCACTTTGGTGTTTTTGTATCTAACAAGCTCAAAAACACTCACCATACAAGTTTTTCGTAATGTTGGTCTGTTTTTTTTTTTTTTTTTATATGTATGGTGTTCACTATGCTTTTAGGCGTTTTGGTACCTATCATGGGAAAAAAAAAAAAAACTCATAAAGTACGCGTTTGGTAATGTTGTTTTCTTTCTGCAAATATAGTATTATTCACGTGTTTTAGACTTTTGGTATCTATGAAGCTGAAAAAGACATAATACACCTTTATGTTAATATCGTTTCTTTTACCTATATAGGGTAATTTGCATACATTTTGGAGTTTTGTTACCTAACAAGCTAAAAAAAAATCTCAGAACATACGTTTTTGCTAATATTGTTTTGGACGCCTTTTATCGTTTTGGTACGTAAGAAGCTAAAAAACACTAGATTATGTTAATGTTATCTTGTTTTCCCATATAGGGTGTTTTCCTTGCATTTTTTTTTTTTTTTAGCGTTTTGCTGCCTAATACGCTCAAAACACCTAAAAGACAAGTTTCTGGTGGTTTTGCTACTGGTTTTGTTAATGTTTTTTTTTTTTTTCTCTCTCATATAGAGTAATATTTACGTGTTTTATCGTTTTGGTACATAAAAAAATAAAAATAAAAACACTCATAATACACGTTTCTGTTAATATCGTTTCGTTTCCTTAAATAGGGTTCTTTGCATGCAATATGGGGTCTAGTACCTAACAAGTTAAAAGACACTGAAATAAGAATTTTTTTGCTAAAGTTTCCCATAAATGTTTCTTTGCTCACATTTTAGCGTTTTGTACGCTGAAAAACACTAAAAAGAAACGTTTTTGACAATGTTGTTTTCTTTTCTCATATAGAGCTATTTCCATGCTTTTTAGCTTTTTGTTGCCTAATTTGCTCAAAAATTCCCAAATGGCACGTTGCAGGTATTACCTTTTAGTTACTCCAGACAAGGTATTCTACATGCATTCTGTCGTTTTGGTACCTAACTTAAAAACACTTAAAACACACGTTTTTGTTAATGTTCTATTTCTCAGTAAAGTGCGTTTTGCATCACTTTTAGAGTTTCGGTGCGTACGAAGCTGAAAAACACTTAAAAGATATGTTTTTGGTAATGTTTTTTTTTCTCTCTCTTCTTCTATAGGATGCCTTGCATGTACTTTGGCGTTTTGATAATTAACAAACACAAAAATATTCATAATACATGTTTGTGATCATGTCGTTCTGTTTCTTCACATAGGGTGCTTTATATGTATTTTGGCGTTTTGGTCCCTAACATGGGGAAAAGCACCCATAATACACGTTTTTCGTAATGATGTTCTGTTTCTTCATATATAATGCTATTTACGTGTTTTAGCGTTTCGTTACATATGAAGCTGAAAAACAGCGTTAATATCTTTTCTTTTCCCCATATCTGAAACTTTGCATGCATTTTGGCGATTAGTTATCTAACAAGCTCAAAAACACTCAAACACACGTTTTTTGCTAATATTGTTTTTTTTTTCATAAATTGTTATCGTTTTGGTACGTAAGAAGCTCAAGAGCACACAAAGGACACGTTTTTGTTGAAGTTGTTTTGTTTTCCTATATAGGGTATTTTCCATGTATTTTTTTTTTTTAGCGTTTTGGTGCCTAATACCTTAAAAAAAAAAAAACACCTAAATGACACGTTTTTGGAAATGTCGTTTCGTTACTTCATATAGGGCGCTCTGCATTCATTTTGGCGTTTTACTACTTATTACGCTGATAATACACATTGTTGGTATTTTTTGTCTCCACAAACAGTGTTTTCCATGCGTTTTACCGTTTTAGTACGTAAGCTGGAAAACACGTTTTATGGGGATACATTACAAAAAAAAAAGTGTTATTTGAGCGACTTCCAACTTGTTAGGAACCAAAACGTCAAATTCAATGAAAATATCAAGATATTGGATAAAAAAAAAAAGGATATTGAAAGAGTATTATGAGTATTTTCAGCTTCTTAGGTTAAAAAAGAAAAAACGCTAAAAAACGTCAATAGCACACTATATCTAGAAACAGAACAACATTACTAAAAACGTCTTTTATATGTTTTTTTAGCTTCTTAGGTGCTTCTTAGATATATATATATATATATATATATATATATATATATATATATATATATATATATATATATATATATATATATATATATATATATATATATATATATATATATATATATATATATATATATATATATATATATATATATATATATATATATATATATATATATATATATATATATATATATATATATATATATATATATATATATATATATTTCCATACAGGGTGCCTTGCATGCACTTTGGTGATTTAGCACCTAAGAAGCTCAAAAACATATAAAAGACGTTTTTAGTAATGTTGTTCTGTTTCTAGATATAGTGTGCTATTGACGTTTTTTAGCGTTTTTTTTGTTTTAACCTAAGAAGCTGAAAATACTCATAATACTCTTTCAATAAACTTTTTTTTTTATCCAATATCTTGATATTTTCATTGAATTTGACCTTTTGGTTCCTAACAAGTTGGAAGTCGCTCAAATCACACTTTTTTTTGGTAATGTATCCCCATAAAACGTGTTTTCCACGCGCTTTAGCGTTTTGATACATAAGAAGCTCAAAAACACTCAAAAAATATCTTTCTGGTAATGTCGCTCCGTGCTTTGCATGCATTTTGCAGTTTTGGTAGATAAGAAGCTCAAAACACTCAATAAACACGTTTTATGCAATGTTTTTTTTTTTCTGTTTATAAAGGGTACGTAAGAAGCTGAAAACACTAAAAATACATGTTTTTGGTTATGTTGTTTGCTTTTCCAATATAGAACGTTTTGGTACATAAGATTTTCAAAAACACTCAAAAAGAGCTGTTTTTTTGGTAATCTCGTTCGGCTACTAAAATGGTGATTTCATTAATTTTGCAGTTTTGATAGCTAAGAAGCTCAACAACACTCAATATGGTCTTTTTTTGCAATTTTTTTTCTTTCTCCATGAAGGATTTTTTGTATGCACTTTTAGCGTTTTGGTAAATAACAAGCTCAAAACACTTATAATACACGTTTTAGATAATGTCCTGATTTCTTTATGTAGGGTGTTTTGTATGCATTTTGGCGTTTTAGCACTTAACATAGAGAAAATTACCCATAATAAATGTTGTTCTGTTTCTCCTTATAGATTCCTATTCATGTGTTTTAGCGTTTTGGTACATAAGGTAAAAAAAAAAAAACGCTCATAATACACGTTTCTGTTAATATCGTTTCCTTAAGATATATCAAATCATTCATTTTGGCATTTTAATACCTAAACCTAACAATCTGGAAAACACACAAATCATACGTTTTTGGTCATATTTTTCAGTTTCTCTGTAAAGGGTATTTAACACGTGTTTTAGCGTTTTGTTACGTAAGAAGCTTAAAAAAAAAAAACACAAAATACACAGTTTTGATATTTTATAATGAATGTTTTTCTTCCTTTTTACCGTTTGTTGCCTAATATCCTCAAAAAAAAAAAAAAAACCTTTTGACACGTTTCTGGGAATGTCGTGTTCTAACCCTGAATAGGGTGATTTGTATATATTTTGGAGGGATGGTATCTAATAAGCTGGAACTACTGAAAAGATGTTTTTGGTATTGTTATTTTCTATTCACATATAGGGTAATTTGCGTGCATTTTGGCGTTTTGGTACCTAACAATCTTAATAACACTCATAATACACCATTATAGTAATCTTTTTTTTTTTTTTTTGTCATATAGGGTGCTTGTCTGCATTTGACGTTTTAGTACGTAACATGGCGATAACACTCATAATACACGTTTTTGGTAATGTTGTTCTATTTTTCCATATAGAGAGCGATTCACGTAATTTAGTGTTTTGGTATTAATAATGTTGAAAAACACTTATAACACACGTTTCTGTTAATATCGTTTCGTTTCCCAGTAACGGATACTTTGGATGCATTTTGGCGTTTGTTACCTAAATAGCTCAAAAACACTCAAAACACACGTTTTTCTTAATATAGTTTTGTTTCACCTTAAAGGGTGTTTTACATATGTTTTAGCGTTTTGGTACGTAAGAAGCTTAAGATTTCTTAAAAGACACGTTGTTGATAATGTTGCTTTGTTTCCCTCTGCTTTCTAGCGTTTTCGTGCCTAATATGCTCAAATCACAAATTACACGTTTCTGGTGATGTCGATTCGCTACCCAAATAGGGTGCTTTGCATGCATTTTCACGTTTCGGTACCCAACAAGTTGGAAAACAAAGAAAAGACAAATTCTCGGTTATGTACTTCTGTTTCTCCATAAACAACGTTTTGTATGCGTTTTCGCGTTTTGGTACTAAGAAGCTGAAAAACGTTGAAAAGACACGTTTTTGTTATTGTTATTTGTTTTTGCCTTATTGGGAGTTTGCATGCACTTTAGCGTTTTGGTAAAAACACACATAATACACATTTTTGTAATATTATTCTGTGCTTTATATGCATTTTAGCATTTGGTACTTAACATTGAGAAAAGCACTCATAATTCAAGTTTTGATGATGCTGTTCTGTTTCTCAATATAGTGATATTCACGTGTTTTTAGCGTTTTGTTACTGAAGAAGTTGAAAAACAATTATAACACACGTTTCTGCTAATATCGTTTCGTTTCCCCATATCGGGTGATTATCATGGACTTTGGGGTTTTGTTACCTAACAAGCCCAAAAACAATGAAGAAACACATTTTTTGGTAATGTTGTTCTGTTTCTCTATAAACAGTGTTACACTGTTTAAGCCTTTTCGTTCGGAAGAAGCTCAAAAACACTCAAAAGACGTGTTTTTGATAAAGAGTGTTTTCAATGTTTTTAATAGCTTTTTTTGTGGCTAATATGCTCAAAAAACACAGAAATGACACATCTCTGGGAATGCCGTTTCGTTACCTCAAATAGGATGCTTTGCATGTGTTTTGTTATTTTGGTACCCAGCATATTGGAAAAAACAAGAAAAAAAAATTAAAACACGTTTTTGGCAACGTTGCTCTGTTTCTCCATAAAGAGCGTTTCGCATGTTTTAACTTTTTTGGTATGTTACAAGCTTAAAAAAAAAAAAAAAATCATAGCGCACGTTTTTGTATCCAAAATGCATATAAAGCAATTTGTATGAGTGCTTTGTATGCATTTTGGGGTTTTGGTACCTAAACACAAAGAAAAACACTCACAGTAGGTTTTTGGTAAAACTATTCTGTTTCTCCATATATATAAATATTCGCGCGTTTTAGCGTTTTGGTACATAAGAAGATAACCCTCAAAATACACACGATGATAATGTTATTTTGTTTTCCCATGTAGGGTATTTTTCATGCGTTTTAGAGTTTTGGTGCTTAATATGCTCAAAAACATCCAAATGGCACGTTTTCTGTAAATGTCGTTCTAGTATCTAACCAGCTGGAAAATACTAAACACACACACGTTTTCGGTAATGTTGTTAGGTTTCTCAATAAGATAATAATAATAATAATAATAATAATAATAATAATAATAATAATAATAATAATAATAATAATAATAATAAGATAACAATAATAAGTTTGTTTTTCTCAAATAGGGTGCTTTGCATGCACATTATCGTTTTGGTAAATAACAAGCTCAAAAAACAATCTTAATAAACTTTTCTGTTAATATCGTTTCATTTCAAAATATCTGGTAATTTGCATGCATTTTGGCGTTTTGGTACCTTTCAAGCTTGAAAACACTCAAAACACCCGTTTTGGTAATGTTCTGTTCCTCCATAAAGATTGTTTTGGAGCGTTTTAGAGATTTGGTACGTAATAAGCTCAAAAACACGCAAAAGACACGTTTTTGATAATGTTTTATTTTCCCATGTATAGTGTTTTCCATTCTTATCAGCGTTTTGATGTAAAAAAAAAAAAAACACCCAAATGACACGTTTCTGGTAAAATCGTTTTATTACCCCAAATAGGATATTTTGGATGCATTTTGTCGTCTTTGTACCTAACAAGATGGTAAACGCTTAAAACACACAAGTTCGTAATGTTATTCTACTTGCCGATGAATGGTGTTTTGCATGCATTTTAACGTTTTAGTACGTAAGCAGAAAAAATAAAACATTCAAAAGAATGTTCTTTATTTTTCCCATATAGCGTGCTTTGCATGCACTTAAGCGTTTTGGTACCTAACAAGCACAAAAACACTCATAATATTTTTTTTTCTAATAAATTTGTTCTGTTTCTTCATGTTGGCTACTTTGTATGCATTTTGGCGTTTTAGTACCTAACATAGGGGAAAAAACTCATAATACACGTGTTTGGTAATGTTCTGTTTCCTCGATAGGGTGATTTGTATGCATTTTGGAGTTTTATTATCTAACATTGCGAAAAAAAATCTCATAATACACGTTTTGGTAACGTTGTTCTGTTTCTTTATATAGAATGTTATTCATATATTTTTGAGTTTTGGTGAAAATCTCATAATGCACTTCTCTGTTAATATCGTTTCATTTCCTAATATCGGGTAATATGCATGTATTTTGGTGTTTTTCGATCTAAAAAAGCTGAAAAACATTCAATACAAATGTTGTTTCTATATAAAAATAAAAAGTTATTTTCCACGCGTTTGAGCGTTTTGGTACGTAAGAAGCTAAAACAAAAAAAAAAATTCAGCGATATGGTGCTTAATATACCCCAAAACAACCCATATGACAATTTTCTGGTAATGTCGTTCCGTTACTGCATCGAGGGTTCTTTGCATGTATTTTGGCATTTTGGTACTTATGAAGCTCAAAAACACTCAAAATACACGTTTTTGGCAATGTTGTCCTGTTTCTCCATTAGACGTTATTTTGTATGCGTTTTAACGTGTTTGTACATAAGAAATAGAAAAAAAAAAACATTTTTTTTAATTTTTTCCCATATAAGGTGCTTTGCTTGCACTTTGTCATTTTGGTACCTAACAAGCTCCAAAATTTTCATAACACACGATATTGGTAATGTTGTTCTGTTTCTTCATTTAGGGTTCTTTGTATTTTGTCGTTTTGGTACCTGACATGGGGAATATCGTTAATATCGTTTCGTTTCCCTATATAAGGTATTTTGCATCAATTTTGGCGATTTATTACCTAATAAGCTCGAAAAAAAATCAAAACACTTTTTCCTAACGTTCTTCTGTTTCTTTAATAAAGGGTGGTTTCGACGCATTTTAGAGTTTCGGTACGTAATAAGCTCAAAACACACAAAAAAGTTTTTTGATAAAGTTGTTTTGTTTTCCTATATAGAGTATTCTCCATGTCTTTCTTTTTTTTTTCTAGCGTTAGGTGCCTACTATGCTTAAAAGTAACAAAACAACACGTTTCCAGGAATGTCGTTTCGTTGCCCGAAATAGGGTGCTTTACATATATTTTGAAATTTTTGATTATAACAAGCTGGAAAACACTCAAAGCACACGTTTTTTGGTAATGTTGTTCTGTTTCTCAATAAAGGGCGTTTTGTATGCGTTTTAGCGTTTTGGTTTGTCAGTAGCTGATAAACATCCAAAAGAGACGTTATTGGTAATCTTGTTTTCTTTTCCCATTTAAGGTGCCTCTCATGCTCTTGGGCGTTTGAGTACCTAAGTTAAAAAAAAAAAAAAAACACTCGATATACACGCTTTTTGGTAATGTTGTTTCTCCGCATAGAGTACTATACGCTTGTTTTAGCGTTTTGTTACCCAAGAAGCTGAAAAAGACTCATAATACACGTTTCCGTTAATAATGTTTCATTTACTCATATCAAGTACTTTGCATGCGTTTCGATATTTTACTAAAAAGCTAAGAAAAAAAAAAAAAAAAACCTGTTTTTTTTTTTTTTTTTCTGTTTCTCCATAAAAGGTGTTTTGCACACGTGTTACCGATTTCGTACGTAAGAAGCTCATAAACACTCAAAAGACACGTTTTTGATAATACGTTTCTTAATGCCGGATGCTTTGTCTGCATTTTGGCGTTTTGTTGCCTAACATTTGGAAAATATCTCATAAAACACGTTTTTGGTAAAGTTCTTGCTTCTCGATATAGAGTGCCCTTCACGTGTTTTAGAGGTTTAGTACGTAAGAGACTGGAAAAGATTCATAACACAATTTTCTGTCAATATCGTTTCATTTCCCCATATCGGGTACTTTGCTTTGGCTTTTTTTTTTTTTTGGTACCTAACAAATTCAAAATCACATAAAACGCAGTTTTTTTTTTGCTAATTTGGCTCTGTTTTGGACGCATTTTAACATTTTGGTCCATAAGCTTAAAAACAAAAGACACGTTTCTGATAATGTTTTGTTTTCCTATTTAGCGTGCTTTCCACTCTTTTAAACAAAAACACCCAAATGACACATTTCACGTAAAGCTGTTTTGTTACCCCATAGACGGTGATTTGCATGTATTTTGGCGTTTTGGTAATTAGGAAGTTCAAAAACAGTGTTGTCCTGTTTGTATATAAAAGCTGTTTTGCATGTGTTTTAGCGTTTGGTACGTAAGAAGCTCAAAACACTCAAAAGAGTAACTTTTTTTTTTTCTCAAAAATACCCATAATACAAATTCTTTGGTAATATTGGTATGTTTCTTTATATAGGCTGCTTTGTATGTATGTTAACGTTTTTGTACCTAACATGAGGACAAACAGTATAAATACTCGTTCTTTTTTCTCCATATAGAGATCTATTCATGTGATTTAGCATTTTGGTACGTAAGAAGCTAAAAAAATACTCATAATACACTTTTCTTTTAATATAATTTCGTTTCCCCATATCCCGCGTGTTCTTTGCATGCATTTTGGCGTTTTTTTTACCTAAAAGCTCAAAAACTTTCAAAACACCCTTTTTGCTAATGTTGTTCTGTTTCTATATAAAAATCGTTTCAGTCGCGTTTTAGCTATTAAGTACGTAAGAAGATCAAAAACACTCAAAAGACACGTTCTTCATAGTTATTTTCCCCCATATATAGTATTTTGCATTCTTTTTAGCGTTTTGGAGCATAATATGCTCAAAAAACACAAAATAACACGTTTTTGTTAAAATCCTTTCCTTTCCCTGTATAAAATACCTTGCATGCCTTCTGGGGTCTTATATAAGAAGCTCTTATGTAAGAAGCTCAGAAACACATACAAGACCTGTTTTTTTTTTTTTTTTTTTTAATATTGTTTGATTTCCCAAGTAGGGTATTTTCCATGCTTTTTTTTTTTATCGTTTTAGTGCCTATTAGGCATAAAATAAAAACATGTTTATGGTAATGTGTATGGTGAAATAGGATGTTTTACATATATTTTGACATTTTGGTACCTGTTAAGATCAAAAACTCTCAAAATGCACGTTTGGGGTAATGTTATTATTTTCCTTAATAAATTGTGTTTGGAATGCGTTTTAGAGTTTTGGTATGAAAGAAACGAAAAAAAAAAAAACTCAAAAGACACGTTTTTAATAATGTTGTCTTCTTTTCCCATATAGGGTACTTAAGCAAACACTTAGGCGATTTGGTACCTAAAAAGCTCAAAAACACTCAGAAGACACTTTTCTGGTAATGTTTCCTTTTCCCATATGCCTCTCATTGAATTTTGGTATGTAACAAGTTTTAAAAGATACAATATGAACGTTTTTTGGTAATGTTGTTTTGTTTTTCCATACAGGGTGCTATTCGTGTTTTTTAGCATTTTATTATCTAAGAAGCTAAAAAGCACTAATAAAAAGCATTCCTGTTAATATCGTTTCGTTTCCTCACATAGGGTCCTTTGCATGGATTTTGGTGTTTTTGTACATGACAAGGTAGGAAACACTCTAATCATACACTTTTGGGTAATTTTCTTGCACTTTTCCACGTCTTTTCATAGACGTCCAACCCTTCAGGAAGTAAACATATCACGCAGGGAAGCCACAGAACGCTTGACTTCTGATCTTTCTAAAATTTCTGATTGGGGCAGAGCAAACTTGGTATTGTTCAATGCCTTAAAAACTCAATTCCTCCATCTATCAACTCGACACAACCTTCCAGACAACTATCCCTTCTTCTTCAATGACACTCAACTGTCCCCCTCTTTTACACTGAACATCCTCGGTCTGTCCTTTACTTATAATCTGAACTGGAAACTTCACATCTCATCTCTAGCTAAAACAGCTTCTATGAAGTTAGATGTTCTGAAACGTCTCCGCCAGTTTTCCTCACCCACCCCCCAGCTGCTAACTCTGTACAAGGGCCTTATCCGTCCATGTATGGAGTATGCTTCACATGTCTGGGGGGGTTACACTCATACTGCTCTTCTAGACAGGGTGGAATCAAAAGCTTTTCGTCTCATCAACTCCTCTCCTCTAACTGACTGTCTTCAGCCTCTCTCTCACCACCGCAATGTTGCATAGCTAGCTGTCTTCTACCGCTATTTTCATGCTAACTGCTCTTCCGATCTTGCCAAGAGTTAACCAGTATTCTCAATCAGTCATCCCTTTCTCTGGTAAACTCTGGAACTCCCTGCCTGCTTTTGTATTTCCACCTTCCTATGACTTGAATTCCTTCAAAAGGGAGGTTTCAAGACACTTATTCATCAATTTTTGACCACTGCTTTGACCCTTTTATAGGACTGGCATTTCAGTGGGCATTTTTTTTATTAGATTTTTGTTGCCCTTGGCCAGTGTTCTTCCTACATAAAAAAGAAAAAATACTAAAACACATGCAAAACACCAATTATGGAAAATAGAACATCATTGCCAAAAAAAAAAGAAGAAAAAAGTGTATAATGAGTTTTTTTTTCAGATTCTTAGGTATTAAAATGCGAAAATGGATGCAAAACACCGTCTATGGGGTAACAGAACGACATTACCAGAAAAAAAAAAATTCATAATATACGTTTTTGGTAATGTTGTGTTTCTCGATATTGACTGCTGTTCATGTATTTTAGGATTTTGGTAAAAAAAAAAAAAGAAGCTAAAAAAAACATTAATAATACACTTTTCTGTTAATATCTTTTCGTTTCCCAAAGTTGGTTAAGGTTTTGTTCTCCCATATAGAGTGTTTTCCATACTTTCTAGCGTTTTGATTACTAATATACTGAAAAAACACCCAAATGACAAATTTGTGGTAATGTTGTTCCGTTATCCCAAACAGGGTGGTTTGGCTGCATTTTTTTGGTTTTGATATATAGCAAGATGAAAAACATTTAAAACACACGTTTTTAGTAATGTCATTCTGTTTCTTCATATATGCTTTATATGCGTTTTGCCGATTTGGTATCTAACATGGGGATAAACACTCATAATACACATTTTTAATAATGTTGTTCCGTTTCTCAATGCAGACTGGTATTCACAAGTTTTAGCCTTTTGGTACATAAGAAGCTGAAAAAAGCTCATAATACACGTTTTCGTTAATATCCTTTAATTTCCAAATATCATGTGATCTGCATGGATTTTTACATCTTGGTACCTAACAAGCTCAAGGTATTAAAGATATTAAAATGCGAAAATGGATATAAAACATCGTCTATCGGGTAACGGAACGACATTACCAGAAACTTATCATTTGGGTGTTTTTTTTTTTAGCTTCTTACGTACCAAAATGCTAAAACGCGTCCACTGTATATTGAGATACATAACAATATTGCCAAAAACGTGGATTTTAAATGTTTTGAGCTTCTTAGGGACCAAAACACCAAAATGGTAAAGGTACATTTTTTTTTTCTTTTTACTTGTTAGGTACCAAAATCCCAAAGTGAATGCAAGACACCTTCTATGGGAAAAGAATACAACATTATTATAAACGTGTCTTTTTTTCGAGGGGTTTCCTTCAGAGGTATTAAATCGCCAAACTCCATGCAAAGTACCCTATATCGGAAGAAAACAACTTTATTAAAAACGTCAATTTTGAATGTTTTGTTTTTAGTTCCTTACGCAACAAAACGCTAAAACGCATGGAAAATAACCTTTATGGAGAAAAAGAACATTACCAAAAACATGCATTTTTAGAGTTTCTAAGCTCCTTAGGTAACAAAACACCAATAAGCATGCAAAACACCCTCAATCGGGTAACGGAATGACTTTAACAGAAACGTGTCATTTGGGAGTTTTGAGCATATTAGATTAAATCCTTGGAGAACACTCCATTTGGGAAAAGAAAAGAACATTATTAAAAATGTGTCTTTTGAAACTTTTTTGAGTTTCTTACGTACCAAACGTGCTAAAACGCATGGATAACACCATTTATGAAGAAACAGAACAGCATTACCAAAAACGGGTGTATTGAAAGTTTTGAGCTTGTTAGGTACGAGAACGCCAAAATACATGCATTACATACTGAGAAACGAAACGATATTACATAAATATGTATTATAAGTGTTTTTGAACTTCATAGGTAAGAAAATGCTAAAACATGTGAATAGCACAACATATGGAAAAACAGAACAATATCACCAATAACATGTATTATGAATATTTTTGAGTTTGTAAGGTACCAGAACGGTAAAGTTCATGCAAAGCACCCTATATGAAGAAATAAAACAACATTACCAAAAATGTGTATTAACAATAATTTTGAGCTTGTTAGGTATCAAAATGCTAAGGTACATGCAGAGCATCCTGCATGGGAAAAGCAAACATTACAAAAAATTTGTGTTTTGAGTATCTCTCAGGTTCTTACTTACCAAAACACTGAAACGCATACAAAACACTCTTCATGGAGAAACAGAAAAACATTAGCAAAAAAGTGTACTTTGAGATTTTTTAGAGCATGTTAGGTAACAAAACACCAAAATGCACGAAAATCACCGGACATTGGGGAACAAAACTATATTAACAGAAACTTCTATTATGAGTGTTTTTTTCAGCTTTTTATGTAACAACACGCTTAAACACGTGAATAGCACTCTATATATAGAAATAAAACATTACCAAAACTTTTATTATGAGTGTTTTTCCTCATATTAGGTACCAAAATGCAAAAATGCATACAAAGCACCCTGTATGAAGAAACAAAGCAACATTACCAAAAATGTGTATTGAGTATTTTTGAGGTTGTTAGGTACCAAAACGCTAAAGGGCATTATTATAAAAGTGTCTTTTAAGTGTCTTTTGAGGTATTTTGCACGCGTTTTAACTTTTTGGTACGTAAGAGGCTTTTTGAGCCTCTTACGTACCAAAGAGTTAAAACGCGTGCAAAATACCCTGTATGAGGAAAAAGAATTACATTACTAAAAACGGAAGTTTTGAAAGTTTTGAGCTTGTTAGGTGAGACAACGCCAAAATGCATGCAAATTAACTGATATTGGGAAGTGAAACGATATTAACACAAAAGTGTTTTATGATTGTTTTACAGCTTATGTAGCAAAACACTAGAACGCTAGAAGCTTTATTCAGCTTCTTATGTGCTAAAAGGCTAAAACTTGTGAATATCAGTCTATATGGGGAAACCGAATAACAATACCAAAAACGTTTATTATGAGTTTTCCCCCATATTGCGTACCAAAACGACGAAATACATGCAAAGAACTCTATGAAAAAAAAAAAAAGATTACCAAATATCATGAATGTTTTTGATCTTGTTAGGTACCACAAATTCCAAAGTGCATGCAAAGCACCCGATATGGGAAAAGAAGAGAACATTGCCAAAAACGTGTCTTATCAGTTTTTTTTTTTTTTTTTTCCTTTTTAGCTTCTTACGTACCAAAACGCTAAAACGCATGGAAAACACCCTTTATGGAGAATCAGAACAACATGACCAAAAACATGTGTTTCGAGTTTTTCTTGCTTGGTATTTACCAAAACTCCAAAATGCTTGCAAAACACCCTATTTGGGGTAACGAAAGGACTTTACCAGAAACGTGTCATTTGGGTGTTTTTGAGCGTATTAGGCAACAAAACGCAAAATAGTATATAAAACACTATTTGGGAAAAAGAAAACATTAAAATAAACGTGACTTTTGAGTATTTTCAGCTTCTTACGAGTATGTACCAAAACAATAAAACGCGGGCAAAATATCCTTTATGGGGAAACTTTACCCATAACATTAGTGTTTTCCAGCTTAATAGCTACCAAAACGCAAAAATGCATGCAAATGTCCCGATATGGGGAAACGAAACGATATTAACAGAATTTTGTTTTATGAGTATTTTCCACCTTCTTAGGTAACAAACCGATAAAACATATGAATAGTAATCTATAGGGAGAAACAGAAAAACACTACGAAAAACGTGTTATTTTCTTAGGTACGAAAACGCAACTGTTCATGCAAGGCATTTTATATGGGAAAAGAGAACAGCATTACTAAAAAGGTGTCTTTTCAGTGTTTTTATATGCAAAGCACCTTATATGTAAAAAAATAAATAAATAAAAATAAATAAATAAAAACATGTTTTTGAGTGTTTTTTTTGTTTTCTTTTACCTTGCGTACTAAAGCGCTAAAATGCATTCAAAACATCCTTTATGAGGATTTTTTTTTTTTACAAAAGCGTGTACTTTGAGATTTTTCAGCTTATTAAATAACAAAACATTAATATGCATGCAAACCACTCTATTTGGAGTAACAACGTGTAATTGAGGTGTTTTTGAGCGTATTAACCATCAAACGCTAAAATGCATTAATGCAACATTATCAAAAAAGTGTGTTTTAATTGTTTTGAGGTTCTTAGATAACAAAACGCCAAAATCCATGCAAAGGGCCCGATATGGGGAAACGAAACGATTCTAACAGAAATGTGTATTATGATACCAAAACCCCAAAACGCTCTATATGGAGAAGCAGCATTACATAAAACGTGTATTATGAGAGTTTTTCCAGTTATTCCAAAACGCCAAAATGCAAACAATGCACCCTATAAAAAGAATTACAACAACCTTACCAAAAACGTATACGAGTATTATAAGTGTTTTCGAATTTCTTAGGTACCAAAACGTCAAAGTGCATGCAAAGCATCCTATATGGGAAAAGAATAAAAACATTACCTAAAACGTGTGTTTTTAATGCTTTCAGCTTCTTAGGTACAAAAACGTATCTAAAACATCCATCATGGAGAAACAGAACAACCTTACCAAAAACGTATGTTTCGAGTGTTTCCCAGCTTGTTAGGATCAAAACGCTAAAATGCTTGCAAACCACGCTAATTTGGACAACGAGACGATATTACCAAAAACGTGTCATATTTGTGTTTTTGACAATATTAGGCACAAAAACGCTAAAAAGGCATAGAAAATACTATACGAGTACATGGGAAAACAAAACATTATCAAAATGTCTTGATTTTTTTTTTTTTTTTTTTGAGCTTCTAATGCACCAAAACCCTAAAACGTTTGCAAAATACCCTTTATGGAGAAACAGAATAGCATAACCAATAACGGGTGTTTTGAGTATGCATGCAAAAATGCATGCAAATCACATGATATTTAGAAATTAAACGATATTAACGAAAAGAAGTATTATGAGCTTTTTTCAGCTTCTTATGTGCCAAAAGGCTAAAACTTGTGAATACCAGTCTGCATTGAGAAACAGAACAACATTGCCAGAAATGTGTATTATGAGTGTTTATCCCTATGTTACATACCAAATCGGCAAAACACATATAAAGCATATATGAAGAAACAGGACGACATTATTAAAAACGTATGTTTTAAGTGTTTTTCATTTTGTTATGTAGCAAAACCAAAAATGCATGCAAACCACCCTGTTTGGGATAACGGAACATCACCACAAACGTGTCATTTGGGTGTTTTTCAGTATATTTTTAATCTAAGCGCTAGAAAGTATGGAAAACACTCTATATGGAAAAAGAAAACACTACCCAACTTCGGGAAACGAAAAGATATTAACAGAAAAGTTTATTATTATTGTTGTTTTTATTTAAGCTTCTTTTTTACCAAAATCCTAAAATACATGAACAGCAGTCAATATCGAGAAACACAACATTACCAAAAACGTTTATTATGAGATTTTTTTTCCAGATGTTAAATATTAAAACTCCAAAATACATACAAAGTACCTTATATGAAGAAACAAGAATATTACCAAAAAAAAAAATATATATATATTACCAAAAAACATGTATTCTTTTTAAGGTTGTCAGGTACCAAAACGCCAAACTGCATGCAAAAAAATCTGTATTGAAAAAGAAAAGAACTTTACCGAAAACTCTTATGAATGTTTTTTTTTTTACTCATTTTCTTACGTACGAAAACTCTAAAACGCATGCAAAACGTCTTTATTGACAAATAACGTGTGTTTTGAGTGTTTTTCAGCTTATTAGGTACCAAAACGACAAAATACATGCAAAACACCCTACTTTGTGTAATGAAACGACATTACCTGAAACGCCCCATTTGAGTTTTTTTTTTTTTTTTTTTGCATATTAGACACCAAAAGGGTAAAAAGAATACAAAACAACGACAAAATACATGCAAAACACCCTACTTTGTGTAATGAAACGACATTACCTGAAACGCCCCATTTGAGTTTTTCTTTTTTTTTTTTTTTTGCATATTAGACACCAAAAGGGTAAAAAGAATATAAAACTTATATTACCGGAAAAGAAAAGAAACCAACATTATCAAAAACGTGTCTTTTGAGTGTTTTGAGCTTATTACGTACCAAATCGCTAAAACGCTCAAAAACTCAATGGGAAAACAGAACATCATTACCAAAAACTGGTATTTTGAGTGTTTTTTAACTTGTTAGGTACTAAAACGCCAAATTACATGCAAATTAAATGATATTGGGAAATGAAAAGATATTATTATTTTTGTGCTTGTTACTTAACAAAACACTAAAGTGCATGCAAAGAACCGTATTTGGGACAATCAAACAACATTATAAAAAAACTTCTTTTGTGTGTTTTCTGCTTCTTATGTACCAAAACGTTACAACGCGTGGAAAACACCACTTATGGAAAAACAGAACAACATTAACAAAATCATGAGTTTTTTTTTTTTTCCACAAAGTTAAGAAGCAAAACCCGAAAATGCATGCAAATCACCTTATTTGGGGTAAGGAAATAACATTACCAGAAACGTGCTTTTTATTATTATTATATAAGGCATCAAATGCTAAAAAAAAAAAAAAAAAAAACGTGGAAAACACTCTATATGGAAAAATAAAAATGCTTGATTAAAAACGTGTCATTTGAGTGCTTCTTACGCACCAAACTGCTAAAACGCATCCAAAACACCGTTTATGGAGAATCAAAAACATCAGCAAAAAATATTTCTTTTGAGTGTTTTTGAGCTTGTTAGGTACCAAAACACCAAAATGCATACAAAATACCAGATATTGGGAAAAGAAACGATTTTAACAGAAATGTTATGTCTTTTCAACTTCTTATGCAATAAAATGCTAAAATATATGAATAACACTATATGGAGAAACGGAGTAACATTATGAAAAACTTGTATTATGAGGGTTTTTCCACATATTAGATACTAAAACTCGAAAATGCATTCAAAGAAACATATATAAAGAAGCAGAACAACATTACCTATGTTGTAATGTACTATGTAATGTACATGTACTATGAGTGTTTTTCCTCATGTTAGGTAGGAAAACGCCAAAATACATACATGAAGAAACTCTACATGAAGAAAAAAAAATGAACATTAACCAAAAACGTGTATTAAAATTTTTTTGAGCTTGTTAGGTACAAAAGCGCCAAAGTGCATGCAAAACATCCTTTATGGGAAAAGAAAAGAACATTACTAAAACTTGTCTATTGAGTGTTTTACGACTTCTTGCGTACCAAATCGCTATAACGCATGCAAAGCGCCTTTTTTTTTTTGTATGGAGAAATAGAACATTACCAAAAATGTGTATATTGAGTGTTATCCAGCTTTTTAGGTACTAAAACGCCAAAATGCACGTAAAGCACTCTATTCGAGGTAACGAAATGACATTACAGGAAACCTGAGTATTTTCTAGCTTATTTTTACCAAAACGCTAAAGTGGATGCAAATCACCCTATTTGGGGAAAACAAACAACATTGTAAAAAACGTGTCGTTTGAGTGTTTTTCTTCTTACGTATCAAAACGCTAAAATGCATACAAAACATCCTTTATGGAGAAACAGAACAAGATTACCAAACCTGTGTTATAAGTGTTTTACAGCTATTTAGCAAAACTCCAAAATGCATGCAAAGCAACTTATTTGGGTTAAGGAAACGACACCACCAGAAACATGTTACATGCGTGTTTTTTTAAGCATATTAGGCAACAAACGATAAAGAGCATGGAAAACAATCTATATTTGAAAACAAAACATTATGAAAAACGTGTCTTTTGAGTGTTTTTTTTTTCTTCTTTTTTTAGTTTCTTACGTACCAAAACGCTAAATCGCGTCCAAAACACCTTTTATTGGGAAAAAAAAAAACAGCAAAAATGTGTTTTTTTTCATCTTTTTTTTTTAGCTTGTTAGTTAACAAAACGCCAAAAATGCAAGCAAAGGAACCGATATGGGGAAACGAAACGATATTAACAGAAACGTGTATTAGGAATTTTTTCGGATTTTTAGGTGAGAAAAGGCTAAGACAAGTTTATGGCATTCTATATGGATAAGCAAAACAACATAAAAGAAAAAAAAACGTGTATATTGAATGTACTTAAAGGCCAAATTCCATGCACGACACATTTAATGGTAAAAGAAAACAACGTTACCAAAAACGTGTCTTCAGTTTTTTTTTTTTTTTTTAAGCTTGTTTGGTACCAAAACACCGGTGTATACAAAAATTCTCTTTATAGGAGAAGAAAACACAATACTAAAAAAAACGTATCTTTTCTTTGTTTTTTTCAGCATATTACGTATAAAAACGTTAAAACGCATGCAAAACGCCCTTCATGGAGAAATAGAAAAGCATTGCCAAAAACGTGTTTTGAATTTTTTTTTTTTATGATTGTTAGGTACTAAAACGCAAAAAATGCATGCAAAGCACTCTATTTAACGGTAATGAAACGATATAACAAGGAACGTGTCATCTGGGTGTTTTGAACATATTATGCACCAAAAAACTATATATATATATATATATATATATATATATATATATATATATATATATATATATATATATATATATATATATATATATATATATATATATATATATATATATATATATATATATATATATATATATGTGTGTGTGTGTATTTTGAGTGTTTTCAGCTTCGTATGTACCAAAACGTTAATGCACGTTTCGTTTCCTTTCCACATGTAGTATGGTTTGGATGCACTGAAAATACATGTTTTTGGAAATGGTGTTTGGTTTTTCCACATAGCAGGTATTCACACATTTTAGCGTTTTGGTACCAAAGAAACTCAAAACATACATAATACACGTTTCTCATAAATTCCTTTCTTTTCTCCATATGGGGTGATTTTCAAACATTTTAGCGTTTTGGTACATAATGTGAAAAAACACTAAAAAAGCATATTTTTGATAATTTTATTATCTTTCATCCTTTTTAGCGTTTTGGTATCTAAAAAGCTCTAAAAATATCATAATACATGGTTCTTGTATTTTTTTTTTTCGTTTCCTAATAGTGCTTTCCATGCAATTTATTTTTTTTTTCTACGTAACAGGCTCAAAAACATTCAAAATACAATTTTTTTTTCTGTTTCTCTGTCAAGCGTGTTTTGCATGTGTTTCAGGGTCTTAGTAGGTAAGTAGCTCAAAAACACTCAAAAGTTACATGGTTTAATTTCCTATATAGTGAGCTTTCTATGCTTTTTCGCGTTTTCGTGCCAAGCATGGCTATAAACATTCAAAAGACATGTTACTGGAAATGTCGTTTCGTTGCCCAGTACATGGTGCTTCACATACATTTAAGCGTTTTAGTACATAACTGAAAAAAAAACTCAAAATGCACTTTTTTGGTAATTTTGATCTTTTTATTCATATAGAGTGCTATTCGTATTTAGGTACCTAAGAAGCTCTAAAACATCAAATTACTCGTTTCTCGTAATATCTTTTCGGTTCATTATATAGGATACTTTGCATCCATTTTGACGTTTTTCTATGTAACAAGCTCAAAAACTCTAAACACACGTTTTTTGATAAAGTTGTTCTTTTCCCCATAAAGGGTATTTTACATGTGTTTTAGCGTTTTGGTACATAACTAGCTCAAAAACACTCAAAATACACGTTTTTGGTTAAGTCGTTTTGTTTTTCCATATTTGGTGCTTTGCATTCTTTTAGTCTTTTGGTATTCAACACGTTCATAAACACTGAAAAGATACGTTCCTTTAACAATGTTAAAAACGCTTAAAAACATGTTTTTGATAATGTTGTTCTGTTTCTCGATGAAGAGTGCTATTCACAAGCATTAGCGTTTTGGTACCTAAGAAACTAAAAAAAAATAAATAAATAAATAAAAAAACAATGCACATTTCTCAAAATATACTTTCTTTTTTCCATATATGGTGCTTTGCAATCATTTTGGCGTTTTTTTTTTTAGATAACAAGCTAAAAAGACTCAAAATTCACGTTATTGTGTTTCTCCACAAATTTTGTATGCGTTTTAACGATTTGGTACGTAAGAAGCTCAAAAACACTCAAGAGACATTTTCTTGATGTTTTTATTCCCATATAGGGTTATTCCCCTGCTATCTGGCGGTTTGGTGCCTACCACTCTCAAAAACATTCAAAACACATCTTTTCTCGTAATGTCCTTTCGTTTCTGCACATACGAGCCCTTGGTCCTATAATAATACACGTGTCTCGTAATGTCCTTTTGTTTCTCCATATAGAGTGCTTTCCATGCATTCTGGCGTTTTTGTAAGGAAAAGAAAAAAAAATTCTTTTTTTTGTAATGTTATTCTTTTCTCTATACTCGTAAAGGGTGTTTTACATGCGTTTTAAGGATTTTGAAAATATTCAAAAGACACGTTTTTGGTGATGTTTTGTATTCCCATATCCGGTGTTTTGAATGCTATTTAGCGTTTTGTTGCTTAACACGCTAAAAATCACGCAAAAGACGTTTCTGGAATTATAGTTTCATTTCCCTATATAGGGAATTTTGCATCCATTTTGGCGTTTTGGTACCTAACACTGTAAAGAATATTTTAATTACACGTTTTTGGTAATGTCATTTTTCTCCATAGAACGCTATTTATGCGTATTAACCTTTTGGTACCTAAGAAGTTCTAAAACACTTATAATACACGTTTTTCGTAATGTCCTTTGGTTTCGCCATATAGGGTGCTATGCATGCATTTTTAGTGTTTCGTTACATAACATGGTGAAAAAACACTCAAAAAACACGTTTTTGGTAATGTTATTATGTTTCTCCATTAAGAGTGCTATTCAGTTGATTTAATGTTTTGTACTTTAAGAAACTCAGACACTCATAATACACGTTTCTCGTAATTTCCTTTCGTAATTTCGTAATTTCGTAATTTCCTTTCCTTTTCGTTTCCCCTTTGCATGTTTTTTGGTGTTTTTGTATGTAACAAGCCCAAAACACTCGAAATACACGTTTTTGGTGATGTTATTCTGTTCCTCCATAAAAGGTGTTTTGGATGTGCTTTAGCATTTTGGAACGTAAGAAGCAAACGCTTAAAAGACACGTTTTTGGTGATGTTATGTTGTATTTTTATATAGGATACTTTCCATGCTAATTAGGATGTGTTGAAAAAATACAAGACATTTTTCTTGTCATGTCGTTTCATTTACCCCTGAAGAGGAATTTGCAAGCACTTTGGCATTTTATAACGTAACAATGTGAAAAACACTCAAATTACACGTTTTTTTCGTAATTATGTACGGTTTCTCCAAACAGTGTGCTACTCATGCGTTTTAGCGTTTTCGAGCCTAAGAAGCGCAAAATCACTCATAATACACGTTTCTCGTAATATATTTTCGTTTCCCCATATAGGATGCTTTTGCATGTATTTTGTCGTTTCGGTACCTGAGATGGTTAAAACTACACACACACACACACACACACACACACACACACACACACACACACACAAAAAAAAAAAAAAAAAATTAAAAAATAAAAAATAAAAAATTTTCTCCATTAAGAGTGCTGTTCACGCTTTGTAGCGTTTTGGTACCTAAGAAACTCAAAAACACTCATAATACGTGTTTTTGTAATGTCGTTTTCCTTCATCATATAGGGTGCTTTGGATGCATTTTGGTCTTTTTGTACGTAAGAAGCTGAAAAACACTAGAAATAGCCGTTTTTTTATTTATTTTTTTTTATTTATGAAATACACGTTACTTTATGATGGTTGTTTTGCACGCATTTTAGCATTTTGGTACATAAGGTCAAAAATACTCTATAGACGCGTTTTTGCTATTTTTTTTTTTTTTTTTCAAATATGGTGCCTTTTTTAGTGATTTGGTTTCTAACACAAAAACAACAGAAGAAACGTAATGTCGTTTCGTTTCATCATTAAGAGGGCTTTAGATGCATTTTGGTGTTTTGGTACGTAAGTGCGAAATACAGTCAAAATACTCTTTTTATGTAATGTTGTTCTGTTTGTCCATATAGACTACTACTGAGCCGTTTTAGCGTTTTGGCACTCATTATACACGTTTCTCGTAATGTCCTTTTGTTTCCTTATAAAGGATGCCTTGTATGCTTTAGATGCATTTTGGTGTTTTGGTACCTAAGTGCGAAATACAGTCAAAATACTCTTTTTATGTAATGTTGTTCTGTTTGTCCATATAGACTACTACTGAGCCGTTTTAGCGTTTTGGTACTCATTATACACGTTTCTCGTAATGTCCTTTTGTTTCCTTATAAAGGATGCCTTGTATGCTTCTTTGGCGATTCGGAACCTAACAAAGTGGAAAACACCAAAAACACGTTTTTTTTGCGTTTTGGTGCCTAAAAACTCAAAAAACACTCGTAATACACTTATCACTTATTGTCCATACGTCTATTCATAGAGTGCTTTGCATGCATTTTGACGTGTTTTTTTTTTCTCTTAGTAGGAAGTTCAAAACACTGAAAATAAACGTTTTGGGCAATGTTATTCTGTTTCTCCAAAAACGGGTTTTTGCATGTGATTTAGCGTTTTTTTTTTTATGTAAAAATGTAAAAAAAAAGTTTAAAAATACAGGTTTTTGCAATGCTTTTTTTCCCCAAATGGAGTGATTCCACTGCTTTTTAGCGTTTTACTGTTAACGCACTGAAAATAAAAACACTTAAAAGACACGTTTTTGATAATGTCATTTTATTTCACCATATAGCTGGCTTTGCATGCTTTTTTTGCATTTTTGGTAGCTGAAAATGTGAAAAACACTCAAAATATACATTTTTGGTAATGTTGTTCTGTTTCTTAGCGTTTCCGTGCTTACCATGCTCAAAAACACTTAAAAGACATGTTTCTGGTAATGTTTCGTTTCCCCATATAGGGTGCTTTACCTCCATTTTGCGGTTTTAGTACCTGATGATGTGAAAAACACTCAAAATACACTTCTTTGGTAATGTATTTCTCGCTTTAGAGTGATATTTATGCATTTTAGCTTTTTTATACCTAAAAATCTAAAAACTACAATGCACGTTTTTCGTAATGGCTTTATATTTCCCCATATAAAGTATTTTTCATGAGTTTTTTTTTTTATTTTTCTATGTAACAAGCTCAAAAACACTCAAAATACACGTTTTTGCTAAAGTTATATTGTTTCTCCTTAAAGGATTTTTTGCATGTGTTTCAGCGTTTTGGTACGTAAGATCCCTCAAAACACTTATGAGACGTTTTCTTTATAATATTGTTTTGGTTTCTCATATAGGGTGCTTTCCATGAACACTCATGAAACTTAAATGACACGTTCCTGGAAATTTCGTTTCCTTTGGGTGTTTTGCATGCATTTTGGCGTTTTGGTACCTAACAAAGTGAAATACACTCAAAATACACGTTTTTGGTAATGTTGCTCTGTTTCTCCATATAAAATGTTATTCACTCTTTTCAGTGTTTTTGGTACTTCCAAACGGAAAAAAAAATTATATATATATATATATATATATATATATATATATATATATATATATATATATATATATATATATATATATATATATATATATATATATATATATATATATATATATATATATATATATATATATATATATATATATATATATATATATATATATATATATATATATATATATATATATATATATATATATATACACACGTCTCTCGTAATGTCATTTTGTTTCCCCAAATAGGGTACTTTGCAAGCATTTTAGCGCTTTTTTTACGAAATAACCCCAAAACACTTAAAATACTTGTTTCTAGTTATGTTATTCTGTTTCAACATAAAGGGTAATGCATAAAAAACCTCTTATATGTTGAAACGAAATGACATTACAAGAAAAGTTTCTTTTGAGTCATTTCTCTGTATTAGGCACTAAAACGCTAAAACGTATGGAAAGCAGCCTATGCGGGAATAGATAAGAACATTACCAAAAATGTTTTTTTTTTTTTTTAGTGTTTCCAGTTTCTTGCGTATCAAAACGCTAAAAAAAAAAAAAAAAAAAAAAACATGCAAAAGAACCTATGGAAAAACAGAACATTACCAAAAATAGGTATTTTGAGTGTTTTTTTTTTATCTTGTTACAAAAAACGCCAAATGCATACAAAGAAATAAGGGGAAAGGATAAGAACATTACGAGACACGTGGATTTTTTTGACAAAATATGGAAAAACAGAAAAAACATTATCAAAAACGTTTATTTTCAGTGTATTTCACATTGTTTGGTAGCAAAACTTCACAATGCATGCAAAGCATCCTATATCGGAAAAGAAACGACATTTCCAGAAAAGTGTGTTTTGGGTGTTTATGAGAGTGCAAGGTACCAAAACACTAAAAAGCTTAGAAAACAACTTTTCGGGTTTTTTTTTTTTTTTTACTGAAACGCATGCAAAACACTCATTATGAAAAAAAAAAAATAATAACTTTGCCAAAAACGTGTATTTTGAGTGTGTTTTAATTTGTTGCCTACAAAAACGCAAAAATGCATGGAAATTACCCTATATGGGGAAACGAAAAGAACATTACGAGAAACGACTATTATGAACGTTTTTTGAGCTTCTAAAATACCAAAATGCCAAAATGCATAATTAGTACACTTTATTAAGAAACTGAACAAAATTACCAAAAACGTGTTTTATTGAGCGTTTTTCACATTGTTAACTACCAAAACGCAAAAATGTATGCAAACCATCCAATATGAGGGAAGGAAACGAGAAGTCAATAAACGTGTTTTTGAGTATTTACGAAAGTGCTATACACCAAAACGCTGAAAAGCATGGAAATTACCGTATATGAAAAAAAATAAAATAAAATAAAAACGCTAAAATGTATGCAAAAATCCCGTAATGGAGAAACCATATAACTTTAACAAAAACGTCTATTTTAAGTGTTTTTCATATGCTTAGGTGGAAAAAGTACTTCATATGGGGATACGAAGACATTAAGAGAAACGTACATTGTGAATGTTTTTGTGCTCCTTAGGTACTAAAACGCGAAAACACTTTAAAAGCTCTCTCAATGGAGAAAAAAAAAATACAAAAAAGTATATTTCGAGTGTTTTTGACATTGTTAGGTAGAAAATGGCAAAGTGCATGCAAAAGAACCTACATGTGAAAAAAAAATCCAGAAACACATCTTTTTAGTGCGTATGAGCGTGCTAAGTGACAAAACACTAAAAAGCATCGAAAGCACACTAATGGGAAAAAAAACAGCATTAACATTTTTTGTGTGTGTGTGTGTGTGTGTGTGTTTCTGAGCTGCTCACGTACCAAAACGCTAAAACGCTTACAATTTGAAAAAAAAATAAAATATATATATATATATATATATATATATATATATATATATATATATATATATATATATATATATATATATATATATATATATATATATATATATATATATATATATATATATATATATATATAACAAAAAAACGTGTATTTTGAGTGTTTTTTTTCCACAATGTTAGGTACAAGCATGCCAAAATGGCTGCAAAGTACTCTATATGGGGAAACGGAAGAACGAGAAACGTCTATTATGAGTACTTTTGAGCTTCTTGGGTACCAAAATGCTGAAAATCATGAATAGCAATCTATATGGGGAAAAAGAACAATATTACCAAAAACGTGCATTTTGAGTGTTAAAAACCTGAAAACAATCAAAATACTTGTTTATGGTAAAATTATTCTGTTTCACCATCAACTGTGTTTTATATGGGTTTATCGTTTCAGTACGTAAGAAGATTAAAAACACTCAAAAGACATGTACGTAACGTTGTTTTGTATTCTTATATAAGGTGATTTCCATGCTTTTAAGCGTGTTGGTGCCTAACACGCTCAAAAACACTGAAAAGACGTTTTTGGTAATGCTGTTTCGTTTCCCCATATATGAACCTTCCTTGCCTCGTGCTGTTTTGCTACGTAATAATGTGAGAAAACACTCAAAATACACGTTTTTGGTAATGTTGTTAGTTTTTCGATATAGAGTACTATTCATTCGTTTTAGGATTTTGGTACCTAAGAATATAAAAAAAAAACTCATAATACACGCTTCTCGTAATTTCTCGTTTCCCCGTATAGAGTAAATTGCATTCATTTTTTACTTTTCAACGTAACAAGCTCAAAACATTTAAAACACATATTTTTTTATGAAGTTATTGTGTTTATGAAGGGTGTTTTTGCATGTAATTTAGAGTTTTGGTACGTAAGCTGAAAAACACTCATAAGATACGTTTTTTTCGTAATGTTTTGAATTTTCATACATAGTGATTTTAAGCACCTTGATGCCTTACATGCTCAGAAACCCTCAAACCACTATTTTTTTTTTCTGAAAAATGTCGCTTCCTTTCCTATTATAAAGGGTTTTGCATGCATTTTGGCGTTTTGGCGGGTAACAATGTGAAACACACTCAAAATACATGATTTCTCTATTTCGAAAAACAAAACATTACATTAATCGTGCCATTTGAGTCTTTTCATCTATTTACGTACCGAAACGCTAAAACGCATGCAAAAAACTTTAATGTAGAAACAGAATAATATTATCAAAATCATAATTTTTTTTTTTTTAGCTTGTTACGTAGAAAAAGCGAAAATGCATGCAAAGTACCCTATATAAGGAAACAAAGACTTCATGAGAAACTTCTATTATGAGTATTTTGAGGTTCTTAGGTACCAAAATGTTAAAGTGCATGAATAACACTGTATATGGAGAAACACAAAAAGCATTATCGAAAACATGTATCTCGACTGCATTTCATATTGTTAGGCAATATGTCTTTTTGGGTGTTTATGAGCGTGCTAAGCACCAAAACCCTAAAATGTATGTAAGCATCCTGTATGAGTAAACAAAATAATATAACTACATACATCTCTTTTCAGTGTATTTTGAGGTATGTACCAAAACGCTAAAATGCATGCAAAAAAAAAAAAAAACGTATAGAGGAATAGTAAAAAGTTACAAAAGAAACGTGTTTTTAGTGCTTTTCAACTCAATACGTAGAAAACGCCAAAATGCATGTAAATTACCCTGTATCTGGTAACGAAAAGATATTAAAAGAAACGTATATTTTTAGTGTTTTTGAGCTTCTTTGGTACCAAAACGAGAAAAGTATGCATAGCACCCTATATAGAGAAACATATTAAGATAACCAAAAATTGGTATTTTGAGTGATTTTTCACATTCTTAGATACCAAAACGCCAAAATGTACGGAAAGTACCTTATATCGGGATAGGAAACGAGATTTCAAGAAACGGGTTTTTTGTGTGTTTGTGAGCGTGCTAGGCACAAAAATGCTAAAAAACAAAAAAAAAAAAACGTAAAACAAACATTAATAAAACATCTTCTGAGAGTTTTTGAGCTACTTACGTCGTAAAATGATAAAACGCATGCAAATGCTTTATGGAAAAACAAAACAACTTTAGCAAAAAACTTGTATTTTTTTTTCTTCACCTTTTTAAGTACAAAAACGCTGAATTGCATGGAAAATAGTTTATAAGGGGAAACGAAAGAACTTTACGAGAAACGTGTATTATGATTGTTTTTGAGCTTCTTAGGTACCAAACCAGAAAAAAAAAAATGTATGAATATCACACTATATAAAAGAAACATAAATCATTATAAAAAACAAAAACTTGTATTTTGAATGTTTTTAACATTGTTAGGTATCAAAACGGTGAAGTGCATGGAAATATCCCTATAAGGGGAAACAGAACTACGTTTCCAGAATCATATATTTTCAATGTTTTTAACGTATTAGCAAGAAAAATGGTTAAAAAAAACGGTAAAAAAAATCCTTATGGAAAATAAGTATCGAGTGTTTTTGAGTTATTTTTTACGTCAAAAACACCAAAATGCATATAAACTATCCTATATGGGGAACCAAAACGACATTACAAGAAACGTTTATTAGCATTATTATTTTTTTTTTTTTTAGCTTCTTAGGTACCAAAACGTTAAAACGCATGAATAGCGCTTTATTTGGAGAAAACGATTAATACCAAAAAAGTGTATTTTAAGTATATTTCACATTATTAGGAGATATAACGAAATGCATGCAAAGCACTCGATATGGAGAAACGAAAAGTCTTGACGAGAAATCTGTTTTTTGAACTTCTTAAGTACCAAACTCTAAAACGCATGAATAACCTTCTATATGAAAAAAAAAAAAAAAAAAAAACAGAATAATAGTACCAAGAACCGTGTCTTTTGAGTGTTTTTTTCAGTATCTTACGTACCAAAAACGCAAAAAACGCATGCAAAACACACTTTATGGAGAAAAAGACTAATATTACCAAAAACAATTTTTTTGGGGGGTATTTTGTGAGCTTAGGTGAAAAAACGCCAAAATACATCCTTCTTAGGTACGAAAATTTTATATGGAGAAACGAAAAGGCATTACAAGAAACGTGTTATGAATGTTTTTGAGCTTCTTAGGTACCAAAACGCAATAAACCACGAATAACATTCTATGTGAAGATACAAAACAACATTACGGAATACGTGTTTTGAGTGCTTTTTTTTTTCACATTCATAGATACCAAAACACCAAAATGCATCCAACGATCCCTATATAGGGAAAAGAAATAAAATTTCTAGTAACGTGTCTTTTATGAGTTTATTAGCGTGTTAAGTACCAAAACGACAAAAAAAAATAAAAATAAAAAAAACACCCTATATGGATAACAAAACGTCACCGAAACCGTCTCTTTTCAGTGTTTTCAGGTAATTACGTATCATAATGCTAAAACGCATGAAAAAAAAAAAAAAAACATTTATGGCGAAACATTATATATTTGCGAAAAAAAAATGTTTTTGAGTTTGTTACAAAAACGACAAAATGCACACAAAGTAAACTATGGGAAAAGAAAGGGCATTACCTGAAACGTGTATTATTAGTGCTTTTGAGCTTCTTAGGTACCAAAATGTTAAAAGGTATTAATAGTACTCAATGGAAAAAAAAAAAAACATTACCAAAAACTTGTGTTTTATGTGTATTACACATTATTAGGTGCCAAAAAGCCAAAAAAAACAGGAAAAATAGGCTATAGTTGGGAAAGAAAATGATATTTCGTGAAACGTGTCTGTTGAGTGTTTATGATCGTGTTAGGCACCAAAATGTTTTGAGCTACTTACGTACCAAAAAGCTAAAACGCACGTGAAACATGATTTATGGAGAAACACAATAAAATTACGAAAAAACAAGTATTTTAAGGGTTTTCAGATTGTTAACTACGAAAAGGTCAAAATGTATGCAAAGTACCTAATATCAAGAAACGAAAAGACATCACAAAAAAAGTGTATTATCAGTGTTTTTAAGCTTTTTAGGTACCAAAACGCTAAAAGACATACATAGTATTACTCTATATGGAAAAAAAAAAGTAAAATAAAAACACTTACCAAAAAACGTGATTTTTGAGTTTTTTTCACATTGTAAGATAGCAAAAACGCCAAAATGCATGCAAAGTGCCCTCTCTAGGGAAACAAAACGACATTTCCAGAAACATGTATTTTTTTTTTTTTTTTTGTGTGTTTATGAGCGTGTTAGGCAAAAAAACGCTAAAAGGCACGGAAAAGTTCCTCTACGGGGAAAGCAAAACAACATTTCTAAAAACGTGTGTTTGGTGTGTTTTTGAGCTATTTATGTACAAAAACCATAAAACGAATGGAAAACACCCTATTAAATAGAAAGAGAATAACCTTAACAAAAACAAGTATTTAAATGCTTTTGAGCTTGTTACGTACAAAATCGCCAAAATGCATGCAATAAATGAGGAAATGAAAAGACATTGTGAGAAATGTGTGTTATGAGTGTTTTTGAGTTTCCTGTCTATGAAAACGCGAAAACCCTGTAATAACACTCTAAATGGAGAAACAGAACAACATCAAAAGAAAAAAACAAACGTTCTTTGTGTATTCTTTTACAATGTTAAGTAATTAAATGCATAAATATATGTAAGGTACCCTATATGAGGGAAAAAAATAAAAAGACATTTCCAGGAACATGTTTTTTGAGTGATTATGATCTTGTTAAGTACCAAAACGCAAAAATGCATGCAAACACTCTTCATGTAGAAAACATGATAATATTACTGAAACCAAGTATTTCGAGAGTTTTTGAGCTTATTACCTAGAAAAACGCCAAAATCCTTGATTACACGATCTGAAGAAACAAAAACGCATTACGAGAAACTTGTGTTATGTGTGTTTTTTTTTTCAGTTTCTTAGGTACTAAAACGCTAAAACGCCTAAATATATGGAGAAAATTAACATTATAAAAACTTGCATTTTGAGTGTATTTCACATGGTTAGGTACCAAAATGCCAAAATGTACGCAAAGCACACTTTATAGGAAAAGGAAACGATATATCCAGAAATGTGTTTTTTGAGTGTGTATGAGCGTGTTAGGCACCAAAACGGTTAAAAAAGCATGAAAAGTACCCTATATGGAAAAAAGAAACATCATTACCAAAAACGTTTCTCTTCGGTCTTTTTGAGCGAAATAGACTCAAAATATATGTTATTAATAATGTTATGTGTCTTCATATAAAGTGTTATTCATGTGTTTTAGCGATTTTGTACCTAAGAACCAAAAACTTTCATAATACACGTTTCTCGTAAAGTCTTTACGTTTCGAAACATGCTTTCTTGTAACAATTTAATTTCCCCATATCAAGGACTTTCCATGCATTTTGGCGTTTCGGTAGCTAATAATGTGAAATATGCTCAAAACACTCGTTTTTGTTAATGTTGTTCTGTTTCTTCATAGAGTGCTGTTTATAGGTTTAGCGTTTCAATACCCAAAATGTTAAAAAAAAAAAAAATTATAATACATGTTTTTCGTAATGTCATTACGTCTACCTATTAAGAGTATTTTGCATCCATTTTGTATGCAACAAACTCAAAAAAACTCTCAAAATACTTGTTTTTGGTAATGATATTCTTCTACATAAAAGGTGTTTTGCATGCTTTTTTAGAGTTTCGGTACGTAAGAGGCTGAAAAACACTCAAAAGACACGTTTTTTGGTAAATTTTTTTTCTATTCCCATTTAGGGTGTTTACCATTCCATTTTAAACACTAAAAAAAAAAAAAACACATTTGTTGAAATGTAGTATCGTTTCCAAATATATTGGTACTTAACAATGTGGAAAAAAAAAAACACTCAAATTACGCGGTTTTTGGTAATGTTGTTCTGTTTCTTTGTATAAGGTGGTATTAACGCGGTTTCGCATTTCGGTACCTGGGAAGCTCAAAAACACTTATAATACACTTTTCTTCTAATGTCTTTTTTGTTTCCCCACATAGTATACTTTTCATATATTTTGGTGTTATTCTGTAACAAGCTCAAAAACACTCAAAATACTTGTTTGTGGTAATGTTATTTTGTTTCTGCATAAAGGGTGTTTTGCATGCATTTTACCTATAAAAACGCTAATTAGATACATGCAAAGAACCTTATGTTTGGGAAACGAAAGAACATTTCGAGAAACGTCTATTATGAGTGTTTTTTATTATTTTTTTTAAGTACCAAAAACCTAAAACCCCAAAATAACACTCTTAAAAGAGAAAAAAAAAAAAATATATATATATATATATATATATATATATATATATATATATATATATATATATATATATATATATATATATATATATATATACTCGTATATATATAAAAAAATTGGATTTTTTTAAATTTTTGTTATTCATCTTCATAGGTACCGAGATGCCAAAATTGTGGCAAAATTCAGGAAAAGTATGTGAAAAAAGAATATCATGAAAAAAAGTTAATTTTAGCTTTTTTTTCGGACTGTTATGTACCAAAACCTAAAGTGCATGCAAAGCCACCTATATTGGGAAATTAAACGACTTTACCAGAAACCTGTCTTTTGAGTGTTTTTCAGCATGTTAGGCACGAAAACGATAAATAATATGGAAGTCACTCAAAATGGGAATCCATCACAAAATTACTGAAAAAGTGTCTTTTCAGTGTTTTACGTAGAAAAACGCTAAAACGGATGCAAACCAACGAATATGAAGAAATAGAATACCAAAACGTATATTATGAATGTTTTTGAGCTTCTTACCTAAAAAAAAAGCGAAAATGGATGGAAAGCAGTCTATATTGGGATACAAAAGGACATTACGAGAAACGTGTATAATCAGTGTTTTATAGTTTCACAAGAACCACAAGGCAAAAAACGCAAAAACTCGTGTATATAAAGAATTTTCTTAGATACCAAAATGCTGAAACTCAGGAATAACGCTCTTAATTAAGAATACAGAACAACCTTACCAAATGCGTGTATTTTGACTGCTTTTCAACTTCTTAGTTACCAAAACCCCAAATTGCATGCGAAACTAGCTTTATGTGGGAAAAAATGACATTACCAGAAAAGTGTCTTTTGAGTGTTTTTGAGCGTGATAGGCAATAAAGCACTAAAAAGCAGGGTAATCACATGACATGGGAATAAAACAAACTTTTACCAAGAACTTGCCTTTAAGTGTTTCTGAGCTCCTTACATATCAAAACGCTAAAACGCATGCAGAACACCCTTTATGGAGAAACAGAATAACATTACCAAAAACATGTATTTTGAGTGGTTTTGATCATGTTACCTATAAAAAAAGCTTAAATACATGCAAAGAACCCTATGTTTGGAAAATGAAAGGACGTTACGAGAAACGTGTATTATGAGTTTTTTTTTAAGTTCGTTAAGTATGAAAAAGCTTTAACCCACAAATAACACTCTTTATAGAGTGCTTTCGTACCTAATATTTTTGGTAATTTTGTTCTTTTCTCTATATAGAGTGCTCTTCAATGCGTCAAATAGGTCTTGGTACCTAAGAAATAAAAAAAAAAACACTCATTATAAAAGTTTCTTCTAAAGTCTTTTCGTTTCCTCATGCAAAGGGTGTTTTGCATACATCTCAGCGTTATGGTACGTAAGTACCTGAAAACACCCAAAAGAAAAATTTTTGGTTGTCTTGTTCTTTCAATGTTTTTTTTTTATAACTTTGGTACCTAACACGTTCATCAACACTCAAAAGACATGTTTCTGGAAATGTCGTTTCATCTCCCAATAGATGGTGCTTTTGAGGCATTTTGACGTTTTGGTACATAAAATTGTGAAAAACACTCAAAATAAACGTTTTTGGTAATGTTCTGTTTCTCCATATACAGTGGTACTAAATAGTTTTTGCGTTTGGTAACTAAGACGCTCAAAGACACTAATAATACATCTTTCTCGTAATATCCATTATTTTATCCATATTGGGTGATTTCCATGCATTTTTGGCGTTTTTGTTACGTAACAATGTGAAAAATACTCAAAATATACGTTTTCGGTAATGTTCTTGTTTCTTCATATATAATGTTATACATTCGTTTGTGCATTTTGCTACCTAAGAATCTCAAAACACTGATAAATGAAGTGTCTTTTTAATTCTTTTCGTATCGCCATTTAGGATACTTTGCATGCATTTTTGCTTTTTTTTTTATACGTAAGATAAAAAAAAAACTCAAAATACACGTTTCTGGTAATGTTATTCTGTTTCTTCATAAAATGTGCTTTGCATGCATTTTAGCGTTTTGGTACGTAAGTAGCTATTAAAAACTCTCAAAAGACACGCTTTTGGTAATGTTTTGCTTTTCCAAATAGAAAGTTTTCGTTGCTTTTTAGCGTTTTGGTATCTAATATTGTTGTGTTTCTCCAAAGAGAGTATTATTCATGCATTTTCGCGTTTTGGTACCTGAGAAGCTCAAAAACGCCCTTAATATAAGTTTCTCATAATGCCTTTGGTTACTTTTTATGTTTTTTTGGGGGGGTTAAGAAGCTCAAAACATTGAAAATACACTTTTTTTTTGGTAATGTTATTCAGTTTTTCCAAAAAAAAGGCGTTTTGGATGCGTTTAAGTGTTTTTGTATGTAAGTAGCTCATAAGCACTGAAATGAAAAGTTTTTGTAATCTTTTGTTTTCTCCTATAGGGTGCTTTCTTTGGTTTTTAGCTTCTTGGTACCTAACACGCTCATAAACACTGAAAGGACATGTTTCTGGAAATGTTTCCTTTCCCCATATAGTATTCTTTGCATGCATTTTCGCGTTGCGGTACCTAATAACGTGAAAAAAGCCTTAAAACACATGTTTTAGTTAATCTTGTTCTGTTTCTCCATATAGAGCATTATTCATACGTTTTAGTGTTCTGTTACCTATGAAGCTCAATTACCACTCAAAATATACGTTTCTTTTAATGTTTTCTTTTTCCCTTTTAGGGTTATTTGCATGTATTTTATCGTTTTTGTACGTAACAGGTGCAATATTTCTCAAAATGCATGTTTTTGGTAAAGCTGTTGAGTTTCTCCATAAAGTGTGTTTTGCAACCATTTTAACGGTTTGTTACGTAAGTAGCTCAAAACAATGTTTTCCCATTTACGGTACTTCCCATGCTTTTTAAGAGCTTTTTGTGCCTAACACACTCATAAACTCTCAAAAGACATGTTTCTGGAAATGTCGTTTATTTTCCCCATATTGGGTATGCATTTTGGCGTTTTGATACCTACCAACACTAAATATACTTAAAATACACGGTTTCTCAATACAGAATGCAAATCATACGTTTTATTGTTTTGGTACCTAATAAGCTAAAAAAAAAAAAAAAAAAAACTCATAATACTGGTTTCTCTTAATGTCTTTTCGTTTTCTTATATAGGGCACTTTATATGCATTTTGACGCTTTTGTACATAACAATCACAAAAATCGCTGAAAATGCTCGTTTTTGGTAATGTATTATGTTTCTGCAGGATGGGTGTTTTGCTTGTTTTATCGTTGTGGTACATTATAAATTTGAAAACTTCCAAACACGTGAAAAGTCACTTTGTTGGTTATTTCTTTTTCCCTTCCAACATAGTGCTCTTTTCATACTTCTTAGTGTTTTGGTGCCTACACGTAGAAACACTCTCAAAACATAGGTTTCTTGTAATGTCGTTTTGTGTCGTCTTTTATAGGTCTTTGCATGTATTTTTGCGTTTTGGTACCTAATAATATGAAAACCACTCAAATTATATATTTTCATTCGTGTTGTTTTGTTTCTCCATATAGAATACTATTAAGGTGCCTTTGTGTTTGGTACCTAAAAAGCTGAAAAGCTCTCATAATACACGTTTCTCGAAATGTCTTCGTTTCCCGGCATAGGGTACTTTGCATACATTTCGGCGTTATTCTACTTACATACCTCAAAAACACTGAAAATATATATTTTTTTGTATTGTTATTTTGTTTCTCCATAAAGCGTGTTTTGCGTCTGTTCAAACGTTTTGATATAGAAGTAGCTCAAAAACACACAAAAAAATACTATTTTTTTTGTAATTTTGCTTTGTATTCCCATATAGGATGCTTTCCATTTTTATTCTTTAGAGTTTTAGTGCCAAACACGCTCATAAACACTCAAAATTCACGTTTCTGGAAATTTCGTTTCGTTTTTCCCATAGATTGCACTTTGCATGAATTTCGACGTTTTGGTACATAACATTGTGAAAACAAACAAAATACACGTTTTTATTAATGTTGCTCTGTTACTCCATATAAAGTGGTATTCATGCATTTTCGTATTTTTAACCTAATAAGGTGTAAAACACTTATAATATACGTTTCTCGTAATGTCTTTTCGTTTCCCCATATTGGGAACTTTACATGAATTTTGAATTTTTTTTTACGTAATTAGCTTAAAACATTAAAAATACACGTTTTCTTTTTTCTCCGTAAAAGGTGTTTTGCATGCGCCTTTGCGTTTTAGCATGTAAGTAGCTCAAAACAATAAAAAAAACATTTGTAATGTTTTTTTTTCCCATGTATGGTTCTTTCCATGCTTTTTAGCATTTTGGTACCTAATACGCTTACGAACACTGAAAAAACACGTTTCTAGAAGTGTCGTATTTTCCCTCATATATGATGCTTTGCATGCATTTTAGCGTTTTTGTTTCTCCATATAGAGTGCTATTCACTCGCTTTAGCGTTTTGGTACCTAATAAGTTGAAAACACTCATACTGCACGTTTCTCGTAATGTACTTTCGTATCCATATATAGTGCACTTTGCATGCGTTTTGGCACTTTTGTACGTGACAAGCTTAAGAAATAAAATGAAATACTAGTTTCTGGTAAGGTTATTTGTTTTTTCCATGAAGGGTATTTTGCAAGCATTTCAGCGTTTTTGTACGTAAGTAGCTGAGAAATACCCCCAAAAATACGTTTTTTGGGGAATGTTGTTTTTTGCTTTTCCAGTATAGGGAAGTTTTCATGCTTTTTACTGTTTTGTGGTTAACAAGTTCGTATACACATATACATGGAAAAAAAAAAAAACTATTTTGCCAATAACGTGACTTTTGAGTTTTTTTTTTTCAGCTTCTTACGTACCAAGAGGGTAAAATGCAGGAAAAACACCCTTTATGGAAAAACAGAATATCACCAAAAAGAAATCATTTGAGTGTTTTTGAGCTTGTTAGGAAGAAAAACGCCATAATATATGCAAAGTATTCTATATGAAGAAAGAAAAAGACATTACGAGAAACGTGTATTATGAGTAAATTTGAGCTTCTTAGGTAGCAAAATGTGAAAACGCATGAATAGCACTCTGTATGGATAAACATAACATCACCAAAAACGTGTATTTTGAGTGATTTTTTTTTTCATATTGTTAGGTGCCAAAACGCCAAAATGTATGGAAGCCAACTAACTAACAAACGAAACTAAATTTAATGAAACGTGTCTTTTGGATGTTTATGAATCTGCTATGTACCAGAATGCTAAAAAGTATGGAAAGATCACCATATGGGAATAAAACACATTATCGAAAACATGTCTTCAATCTTTTTGAGCTTCTTACGCACCAAAACGCTAATACGTTTGCAAAACACTTTTTATGGAGAAAGAGAATAAAATTGTCAAATACAAGTATTTTATGTGTTTATGAGCTTGTTACATTGTTACATAGAAAACGCAAAATTGCATGCAAAGTAACCTTTATGAGGAAATGAAACGATGTTTCCAGAAACGTGTCTTTGGAGTGTTTAGACACTAAATCGATATAAAGCTTGGAAATCACTTGATTTGAACAACAAAAGAACACTAAGGAAAACGTGTCTTTTAAGTGTTTTTGAGCTTATTAAATACCAAAAACCTAAGCTGCATGCAAAAAAACAAAAAAAAAAATCGTCATCGAGAAACATAATAACATTACCAAAAACTTGTAATTGGAGTGTATTTCTCATTGTTAAGTACACATGCAAAGCATGTAAAAGGAAACTAGTTTTCTAGAAAGGTGTCTTTTGAGTGTTTATCAGTGTTCTAGCTCCAAAACAATGAAAAGCATGGAAATCACACTATAATGGAAAACAAAACATTAACAAAAATGTCTCTCTTCAGTACTTTTGAGCAACTTAGGTATCAGAACGCTAAAACGCATGTAAAACACCGTTGATGGAGAAACAGAATAACATTACCAAAAACAAGTTTTTTTTAATTGATTTTGAGGCTGTTACGTGAAAAACGTCATAATACATTCCATGTACCCTATTTGGTTAAATGGAAAAAAAAATATTACGAGAAAGGTTTTTTTTTACTTCTTAGGTAACAAACCGCTAAAAGGCATCCATTTTCGCGTTTTTGTAAGTAAAAAACTCAAAAACATTCAAAACATACCTTTTTGGTAATCTTATTCTATAGCTTATTCTATTGGTTGGTTTCCATCCGTTTTAGCGTTTTTCTACGTAAAACACGGAAAAGACACGTTTTCAGTAATTTTGTTTTTGATTCTCATATAGAACGACTTCCATATTATTTATTGTTTCGGTGACTAACATGCTGAAAAACAATCAAAACACAGGTTTCTAGTAAAGTCGTTAATTTTCCCATATAGTTGGCTTTGCATGCACTTTAAGGTTTGGTACATAACAGTCCGAAAAAAAAGCTAAAATTAACTTTTTTGATAATGTTCTTTTTTCACATAATTTCCCTGAATTTTGCCTGAATTTTTGCATCTTGGTACTTATGAAGAAGAATACCCCCCCAAAAAAAATCCTTTTTTTTTATTTGATTTTCTTTCTTTATAAAGAGGTTTAATTTTTTTGGTACTTTTGGAACTTAAAAACATTCATAATACACGTTTCTCGTAATGTCCTTTCGTTTCCCAGACATAGGGTTCTTTCCACGTATTTAAGCGTTCTTAGAGATAACATGATCAAAAACATTCAAAATACCAGTTTTTGGTAATGTTAATCTGTTTCTCCATAAAGGGTGTTTTGCATGCGTTTTAGCGATTTCGTATATAAGGAGCTCAAAAACACTTAAAGGCTAGTTCTTGGTAAAAGTTGGTTTTATTCCCATGTAATATGATTGCCCTCCTTTTTAGTGCTTTATTGCTTAACACGCTCAAAAACACTCGAAAGACACTTCTCTGGTAATGTCATTTTTCGTCCCACATAAAGCTAGTTTCGCATGCATTTTGGGGTTTTGGTAACTAAGAATGTGAAAAACACTTAAAATACACGCATTTAGTAAGGTTATTCTGTTTTTTAATTAAAAGTGTTATTCAGGAGTTTCAGCACTTTGGTATCTAAGAAACTTCTCCATATACACGAGTTTTTGTGTTTTTTGCCTTGTGGTTCTTGTGAAACTATAAAACACTCATTATACACGTTTTTCGTAATATCTTTTTGTTTCCCAATATAGAGTGCTTTGCATCCATTTTCGTGTTTTTTTTTTTTTTTGTTGGTAACAAGCTCAATAACACTTAAAATATACCTTTTTGGTATTGTTATTCTTTTTCTTCATACTGGTTGGTTTGCATCCATTTTAGCCTTTTTCTACGTAAAACACTGAAAAGACAAGTTTTCAGTAATTTTGTTTTGGATTCCCATATAGATTGACTTCCATATTATTTATCGTTTTGGTGCCTAACATGCTGAAAAACACTCAAACGACAGGTTTCTGGTAAAGTCGTTTAATTTCCCCATATAGGTGGCTTTGCATGCAATTTAGGTTTTTTTACATAACAGTCCGAAATAAGCTAAAATAACTTTTTTGATAATGTTCTTTTATCCACATAATTTCCCTAAATTTTGGCAGAATTTTGGCATCTCGGTACCTATGAAGAAGACTAACAAAACGAAAAAAAAAATATTACTTTTTTTTTTTTTTTTTATAAAGAGTGTTGTTATTTGTGGGTTTTAGCTTTTTGGTACTTAAGGAACTTAATAATACACGATTCTCGTAATGTCTTTTCGTTTCCCAGACATAGGGTTCTTTGCATGTATTTAAGCGATTTTATAGGTAACATGATCAAAAATACTCAAAATACATGTTTTTGGTAATGTTATTCTGTTCTCCATAAAGGATGTTTTGCATGCGTTTTAGCGTTTTGGTATGTAAGGACGTCAAAAACACTTAAAGGCAAGTTCTTGGTTAAAGTTGGTTTTATTTCTATGTAATGTGATTGCCCTGCTTTTTAGTGTTTTATTCCCTAACACGTACAAAAACCCTTAAAAGACACCTTTCTGGAAATGCCTTTTTTTTTCACATAAAGCTAGTTTCACTTGCAATTTGGGGTTTTGGTAACTAAGGATGTGAAAGACACTCAAAATACACGCATTTGGTAAGGTTGTTCTGTTTCGCAATTAAGAGTTTTATTCATGAGTTTTATTCAGCGTTTTGGTATCTAAGAATCTGAAAAAAACACTCATAATGCACGTTTCTCGTAATGTCCCTTTTTTACTCATTTAGGGTGCTTTGCTTGCATTTTGGCATTTTTTTTTCACGTAATAGCTGAAAAACACTGAAAATACACGCTTTTGGTAATAAGAATATAAGACCATAAGAAATAAATAAATCTGCAAGAAGGCATCAGGCCTACACATGGCAGTACTTGTATGAAATATGCCTACCTATTCCCACCTATCACCCCCATTCATAAATGTCTAATTTTCTCTTACAGTTCCCAAATGCCTCAGCACTAACAGCTTGATTACTAAGTCCGTTCCAATCATCTACTACTTTATTTGAGAACCAGTTCCTTCTTGTCTCCTTTTTGAACATCAAGTTTTCAGGCTTGATCTCATTTTTCTTGTTCTATCATGGTTACAGATTCTAAGAATTTTCCTTATGTTGCCCTTGTTATAACCCATATAGACTAAAAAGTAAAGACTTCTATCAGGTCCACTCTTAACCTACGTCTCTCTAAAGAATGTAAATTTAACAGCTTGAATCTCGCTTCGTAAGGAATACTCCTCATCCCCTGTATCCTTTTAGTCTTTCTCCTTTGTACTGATTCTAATAGACCTTTATCTTTCCTGTGATGTGGTGACCAGAATTGGACAGCGTAGTCTATATGAAGTCTGACCAGCGCCAAATGTAACATTAATATTACTTCGGGAGTTCTCCTTTTAGCACTCATGAAAATGAATCATGATACACTATTTGCTTTGTTTCTGGCCTCTTTGCATTGCTTTCTTAGACGGAGTTCAAGGCTAACTTTAAATCTCAAATCTTTTTCTTACCCTGAACCTACCAGAACTTGGTTGTTCATTGTGTAACTAATGTGTGGGTTTCTTCCACTTACGCTAAGTGCTTTCAATTTGTTGATATTAAACTGCATTTGCCATCTGTCTGTCCATTCGTTCATCCTATCCAAATCTGCCTGCAAGGCGATGGTATGCGATTCAGACCTAATTAATCTACATACTCTCGTGTCATCCGCAAATTTACTAACAACACTACTAATTCCCCGTGACGGTTCATGGGCCTACTCCACATGAACAAGGAACTGTGTAACTTTGAAGAAGTGTCGCGGCTTACCCTAACCTGCAGGCTTGCCCGGGGACTAGTAGGAGATTCCCTGTAACCAGTTGGGGGCAATAAGCAGCAGGAAAGGACTAATTAACAGTTCCGAAGAGCCAGGATAGGCTGAAGAAACGCAGAACGTGCCTCGGAATCGGACTGACCAAAGGGTAACGAACCGGAATGGAACTGGACATGAAAATAGGAAACAAAAGACAATAAAGATTGCAACGATAAACTTGGCAACATTCAAGGATAAAGAAGAGGAAATAATAGAGATGATGAAGGAAAGAAAGCTGGAAATCGTTGGATTATGTGAAACTAGAATCAAAGGGAAAGGAGAAAAAACATTACATGAAAATTATAAGATCATGTATAGTGGTAATGAGGATGGAAGACATGGGGTTGCTATAATGATGTCACCACTGATGGCAGAAAGGATAGACAGTATGGACTGCAGAAATGAGAGAGTGATGGGTATAACGTTAACTATAGATCAGACAAAAATTAGCATTATCCAAACATATGCTCCACAACAGGGCAGAAGTCTGAGGGAGAAAGAGCAGTTTTATGAAACTCTATAGGAAATGACAGAAACAATAAGACCACGAGAATGTCATTGTCATGGGAGACATGAATGGACATGTCGGACAGAATAGAGATGGAGTAGAGCACGTCATCGGAGAGTTTAGCATTGGCGAAAGGAACCATGAGGGAGAAAGAATAATAGATTATTGTGTGATGAATAACATGTCCATTATGAATACTTATTATAAACATCAGGAGAGCCATAAATGGACATGGTATCGGTGGAATGAAGCACAACAAGGATATACTGAGAGGTCAATGATTGACCTGTTTCTCACCAACAAGAAAAACATATTTAAAGATGTTAGGACCATACCATCTGTGTCCTTAGACTCTGACCACAGGTTGGTGGTGGCTAAATTAAAAATTGTAAAACCAAAGGAAAAAGTCAAGAAAAAGCAAAAGAGATTCAAACTGGAAAACCTCAAGGACGAAGAGAAGAAGCAAGCACTACGGCAACTGGTAACATTACGAAAACCAACCGAACTGGAATTGGAAGAAATGAACATAGAAGAACAATGGAATAAATTCAAGAACACTGTGTATGGGGCAGCTGAGGAGACAGTTGGTATTAAAATCAAATATGGAACCAAAAAGAAAAGTACTGCATGGTGGACTTATGATGTTAAGGAAACAGTCAAAGAAAAAACAAGATCTTTCAGAAAATGGATGAAAACAAGAAACATTGAAGATAGAGAAGATTACGTAGATAAACGAAACAGTGCAGAAGCAACCAAAAGAGCAGCCAAGGAGGACATGTGGATCAAGATTGGTCAAGATCTAGAGAGAGACGTAGAAGGAACAAGAAAATTATTGTATAGCATGGCTAAGAACTATAGGAAAGGAAATAACGAATCAACATAATAAATTATGCAATAATGAATAAAACAGGAGAATTACTAACAAAACCACAGGAGATTGAAGAAAGATGGAGAGAATACTTCCAAGAACTTCTAAATGTGGAGGATGTGGAAGTGGATGAAGAGCGGAATCTAGATATACAGGAAGAACAAGGAGAGAACCCAAATGAGATCAGTACAGAGGAAGTGAAGGAGGCACTAAAGAAGATGAGAAGCGGCAAAGCCCCGGGGGACGACGAGCTCCCTATAGAGCTATTTAAAGCTGCTGGGGAAGAATGTGTAGAGTGGATGAGGTACATTTTCAGTAATGCGTGGAAAGAGGAGAAAGTGCCCCATGACTGGCACAAAGCAATAGTATGTCCAATATATAAGAAAGGCAGTAGAACAGATTGTGCAAATTATAGAGGTATATCCCTGTTATCTCATGTTGGAAAATTGTATGAAAGAATAGTTGAGAAAAGATTAAGAACCTGTGTCGAGGAGAAACTAGGAATATGGCAGTATGGTTTCAGGCCCAATAGGAGCACGACAGATCTAGTGTTCACTTTAAAGATGATAATGGAGAAGAGTTGGGAGTGGAGCATTGATAAATATGTGGCTTTTATAGATCTGGAAAAAGCCTTTGATAGAATTAGAAGAAATTGCTTGTGGAGAGTCTTACAACATCAAGACTACGGCATAAACTCTAAACTGATACGAGTAATTAAGAGTATATATAAGAACACGGAGAGCAGAGTCAAGAACAGAGAGCTGGAGAGTGAATGGTTTAGCATTAAGACAGGAGTGAGACAAGGGGGAGTGCTCTCTCCTTTGCTATTCATCATATACATGGACAGATGCCTGAAGGAAGTGTGTGTAAGGGAGGATAAAGAGATCACGCTGGCCTATGCAGACGATGTCGCTGTCGTGACAGGAAGCCAACAAGATCTTCAAGAGGCCATGACAAGATGGAATGATGTCTTAAATAGGGAAGGAATGAGAATGAACAAACAAAAAACAGAAATAATGAAAGTTGGCAGAATAAAGGAGGAATGTAATATTTACATAGAAAACGTTAAACTGAAGCAGACCGACAAATTTTGTTATCTGGGAGTACTTTTCGACGAGGAAAACAGACAGAATATAGAAATTTTAAATAGAATACAGAAGTACAATGCAAATGTCAGTGCACTGTATCCCATACTTAAAGATAAGAATATTCCAACAAAAGCTAAAACCATAATATTTACAACAATACTAAGACCAGTACTTCTATATGGGTCAGAAACTTGGACACTGACAACAAGAACATCTTCACAAATACAAGCAGCAGAAATGAGAGTTCTGAGAATGATCCGAGGTGTGACCAGACTTGATAGAATTAGAAATGAAGAAACCAGAGAGAGATTAGGGATAACATCTATACTGAAGATAATTGAAAAGAACAAATTGAGATGGTATGGACATGTCCGAAGAATGGAAGATACAAGATACGCAAGGAAGTTTCTGGAATGGGTTCCTCTAGGCAGGAGGCCGGTGGGACGACCTAGGAAGCGATGGATGCAGGGAGTTGAAGAAGCTACTGAACGAAGAAGAAGAAATCTACAAGAAATAACCAGAGATGAGGATTTCATGGATAGAGACCTTTGGAGAAGATTCGTAGAGGCCGGACACTGACAGGCATTGCCTACCTTGCGTCTGGTGAGAAAGGTGAGAAACTACTAATTCCACTATCCAAGTCATTGACATATATAACAAACAACATCGGCCCTAATACTAATAATTCCTTTGTCACCCCACTAATTACTTGACCCCACTCGGATTTAGAGCCGTTTATTACAACACTCTGTCGCCTGCCGCTTAGCCATGACCTTATCCAATCTAAACACCTCATCTCTCTCGTGCGCCCTAACCTTTCTCAGTAGCCTCTGATTGGGTACCTTGTCAAATGCTTTACTAAAGTCCTGATATAGGATGCCATAACTATCACCATTATCTGCCTCCACATTACCGATACCTCACATGACTAAAGTGATTTCCTAAGGACAGAAACTAACAGATTACTTATAACCTTTTTCCATTCCTTAAATACTCTGGAATATATTTCATCTGGTCCTGGTGACTTGAACTTTTCAGCTTATTTATCTCCTGTTCCACTATCTCTTTAGTTATAGTAATATCTGTCAGCTTCTCATCCTCTTCTAGTCTAAATATCTTCTCACTATTCGGCAAATCCTGCATGTTTTCCTGGGCAAAGACAATTAAAAAATACTCGCTCACAATTTTACTAATCTCCTCTCAACAATTAAGCAGGTCCCATTCTGTTGTCTTTAAGGAGCTTTTGTTTCTCTATTCTTCGTCTTATATGTCTGATAAAATCCCTTGGGGTCCATCTTCGCTTGGCTGGCTACCTTTAATGCATAACTATTTTTAGCTTTCCTTGTTAAACTCCTGACTTTTCATATTCATTATATTATGGCCTTAAAACCACTTCCCCTGTCTTTAATCTCATATATACTTCTCTTTCGCCCTATGTAGTGTTTTATTATCAGTCATCCATTTAGGACCATTCTTCTGCAATCTTATTCTTCTGTAAGGGATGTTCCCTAACTGTCCTGAATGTAATTTATCAACGAAATATTTATTTCACTTCTCCATAAAGGGTGTTTTGCTTGGGTTTTAGCGTTTCTGTACATAAGAGCCTATAAAACACGTTTTTAGTAATGTTGTTTTGTATTCCGTTATTTGTTTTTTTGGTAAATAAAAAGCTCAAAAATACTTATAATACACTTTTCTCGTAATGTCTTTTTGTTTTCATTTAGGGTAATTTCATGATCTTGTCATTTTTCTACGTATGAAACTCAAAAACACTCAATATAAACGATTTTTTTAAGGGGGTAATTTTATGTATATTTTTCTATTACATACGTTTTAGCGTTTTAGTACGTAACTTTATAAACATTGAAAAGACACGTTTTTGGTAATGTTGTTTTGTTTCCATAAACACTAAAAAGACGTTTCTTAAGATATCGTTACTTTTGCCAAATATAGGGTGCTTTAAATGCATTTTGGCTCGTTTTGTTACCTAAAAAGCTGAAAACAGACTCAAAATGTACAATATAAGTAATGTTGTTTCGTTTTCCCATATAAGGTGTATTCCATTATTTTTAGCATTTTCGTGCCTAACATGCACAAAAACACAAAAAAATACATTTCTTGTAATGTTGCTTCGTTCCTGAATATAAAGAGTTTTGCATCCATTTTGTCGTTTTGATATCTTACAGTACGAAAAACACTTAAAATACACGTTTTTAGTAATGTTGTTGTGTTTCTGAATAGGAAGTGTTATTCCTGCTTTTCCTCATTTTTGGTACCTAAAAAGCTGAAAACATCCATTATACATGTTTTTCGTAATGCATTTTTCTTTCCCCATATAGAATACTTTGTATGCGTTTCTGAGTTTTCCAAGTAACAAGCCGAAAACACTCAGAACACTTTTTTTTTTTAATGTTATTCTGTTTCTCCATAAAAGGTGTTTTGCATGAGTTTTAGCATAAAAAGTAAAAAAGACTCGTTTTTCGTAACGTTTTGTATTCCGCTATAAGGTCATTTTCCATGCTTTTTAGCGTTTTGTTGCCTAACGTGCTGAAAGACACATAAATACACGTTTCTCGTTTCTTGTAATTACGTTTCATTTTCGTATATAAAGGCTTTTCAGGTATTTTAGTAATGTAAAAAGCACTCAAAATGTGTGTTTTTAGTAATGTCGTTCTGTTTTTCCATATATAATTTGTCACACACGTGACTACTCTACCACGGAACCAGGTGCCTGCCTCTCATCTCGTGGCGCTGCCACGTGTATAGCTTGAGGCATACTGGATACGTGACCTCTAGCAGGCTACCAAGCCGATAACGAGGGGTGGAGTTCCATCGAGCTTCAGTCTCCTCCAAGGGTCGCTACAGCTCTGAGGTCGCCTTGGCATACGCTGGGAGCCTCATATACACTCGAGAGCGGTGGTAAAAGTTACACCAGTGTTACACACCCACACACACACACACATAAACACACACACACACACATAAACACATTTATATTTATTTTCTATTATGTATATGTAAAGGTGTTTATTTTTGTAATTTGTATCTATATGCATTTACTAACTTGGCTTAAGTTATTTACTGAACCAGTCTTTTAAGTTATTCAGTCCAGTTCAGATTGCCACTCCTTGTTACTTACTTTTACTTACAAATAATCTTCAATTTTGTATTGTTACTTAATTTAAGGGTTAACTTTAAGATATTAAATAGCAGTTAAAATGTCTCCTTTACTCTTTTCTCTTAACCCATCCATTGTTAGTGTGAGCAACACCCCTTCATGGTCCATCCCCTAGAGTTCAGTGTATGCTCACACGTAACAATTGGGGGCCCGTCCGGGATATTACACATGTTTACACATACATATAACTACACTAGTTCCTTTCCTGCTCTCGAGTGTATATGAAGTTGTGCTTATTTCTTTGTTGGTGAATTTTTGCGTTTTTCCGCTTTAAAAGTACGCGAGGTACCGGCGTCTAGTCATAAAAGCGTTAAAACCTAACAATTGATTTCCTCAGTGTTGCTTTAGTGTCGGTTCGATTCCCCCTAGTAGTGACCTTCACCCCGAACTCCGAGACTCCTTAAAACTTGGGAACTTGCGTTCCACTCTTTGCTTGAAAGCAGCGAATACGGCAAGCCATTACAAGTGCTTAAGTGTTAGTTCTATGGTAGTCATTTTGGGGCAGTGATTATCGCTACATTTCTTCGATTCGTTGCCTCTTCAGAAGCACAGTTAAGGCGTTGCTAACCTTAACTCAACTAGACTCAAAAACGAGTCTCTGTCGATGCACGCGGGTCAACTCATTTCCCTCCGACTCGTGGTTTCGAACCTGTCGTTCACGCGGGTCCTTCCGACTCGTGGTGGCGAACCTAGGTCTTGGATCAGGTTTCAGTGTAGGGCTCAGACACACTTGATTTGGTTCAAATGACCTCACGCTCATTAATCATGTCGCATGAGTTAAACTTGGACGCATTTTGCAGTAATCCTTCTGTGGCGGAGCTACAAACTGCCAAAGTGACAAAGGATGATTTAAAGTACATAGCCCGACAGTTTGATCTCTCATATCCGTCTGACATTCGGAAGGAAGAACTCCGAACTCAAATCCTAGTTCACCTTGGAGGTGAAGCCACTAGTGCTGCTTCACAGCACGACGCCAGTTTAATGCTCGAACTCGAAAAGCTGAAACTAATGGCAGCAAGAGAAGAGAGAGAGGCAGCAAGAGAGAGAGAGAGAGAGAGAGAGAAGAGAGAGAGGCAGCAAGAGAAAGAGAGAGAGAAGAGAGAGAGGCAGCAAGAGAAAGAGAAAGAGAGAGAGAAGAGAGAGAACTAAGGCGAAAAGAACTAGCTTTTCAAAAAGAAAAAGCGGAAAGAGATCTGGCATATGTAAAAGAAAAGGAGGAAAAAGAAAGAGAGGAGAGAGAAAAAGAAAGAGAGGAGAGAGAAAAAGAAAGAATCCACGAGACCCAACTCACACAATTAAAATCTCGATCAACCACCACAGCTGACCTCAAACAAAAGTTAACTAAATATCTCTCACTACTCCCTCAGTTCTCTGACAAAGACCCCGAAACTTTCTTTGGACAGTTCGAGGACACAGCAGTACATTTTGAACTCCCCCGAGAAGACTGGCCTTGGCTTCTTAAACCCAAACTCAGCCAAAAGGCTTTAACTATTTTGAACGGCCTCGAAAACAACACGGATTACGACTGTGTCAAACAGGGCATCCTAGCGGCGTACTCCATTACCACAGAAGGATACCGTCAGTCTTTTCGAAAAATGTTCAAAACTCCGCAACAAACCTATCTAGAGTTTGCCTCAGAGAAACTGAGGGCTCTCAAGCGTTGGCTTAAGTCAGCCGCGATAACCACGTACGACGAATTAGTAAATCTCTTAGCCTTAGAAGAGTTCATGCGTAAGCTCCCTTACTCAGTAATGTTGCACATCACCAACAAAGAAGAAACAGATCTTCTCAAAGCCGCTCAGTTAGCGGACCTTTTCTCCCTGGTGAATCGCAAGGCAACCTCAGACAAGCTGACCGAGACTCCTAGTGGTAAGATAAACTCAGGTAACTCAGGGGTTGGTAAAATGACCGGCAGTAGTACTCGACCACCTCTATTTTGTGCTTTTTGTAAACAGCCGGGGCACCTCATAAAGAACTGTCCTAATCCCAAGTGCAAGGTAGCTCAAACATATCCTGCCAAGCCAGTTGCTTCCATACAAGCTCTTCCCTCCTTCCCTGAACCTAAAGACTTATTTGAGCCTTTCAGGTCTGTAGGCACCATCAGCATTGATAAAAAGGATCACCCAGTTAAGATTGTCAGAGACACCTGTTCAGCTCAGTCCCTAGTGCTGAAGTCAGCAGTCCCTGGTATTGAACAGTGTTACACAGGTGAAAAGGTATATTTAAAAGACTTCCATGACCCCTTCCCCATTGCATTAGCTAAGGTACATCTTGATAGCCCACTAGTAAGAGGTGAAGTGATAATAGGAGTTAGTGAAGAACCAGCCTTACCCATCCCTAATGCTCAACTACTCCTCGCTAATGACCTAGCTGGCAGTAAGGTGACTCCCCCTTTGGTAATTAGTGACACAATGCTGATGGATAACCCCACTGTACAGTTAGAAGAGCAACAACCAGGCTTATTCCCTGTTTGTGTCACTACTCGTGCACAAGCAAGGAAATCTGATCAGTCTTTCTCACTTCCAAAGAAGAGCCCATCCCCACTTGAACTCAATCAAATATTTTCTGAAAAACTTCTCACTGAGGCTCAACAGGAAGGCACTACTTTGACTCAATTTCATGACAAGGTTATCCCTCCAGATCAAATTACTCATTACCCTGCCTTTTACAAACAGGATGGAGTTCTCATGAGAGTGTTCCGGCCCTCTAAGGTCCCAGATGATGATGAGGTAGTGGAAAAGGTAGGAGATAACAACTACATCATAAACACTCCAGACCGCCGAAAGGCAACACAGTTAATACACGTTAATCTCTTAAAAATGTATAAATGTAGAACCCCTGTGACTGGCGCCCAACCAACCCCTAGAGTAGCTTCCTGTGGTATCATTGAACCCCAGGAGGCTGACTCAGAGTTAAAACCTGCCTCTGTGTGTTCATTGATGTATGATAAATGTATTACCACTGAGATTGACACAAACACCATACATCCCAAGGACACGCAAAACAACACCTACATTATCCAACACTTAGATGATCAGCTCCGTCATCTTTCATCCTCTCGAGCACTGGATATCTCAATATTGATCTCTCAGTATGACGTGTTCGGTGACCATCCTAAAATCTGTAATGTCCTCCGCCATGATGTGAAGGTGCTTCCAGGGACCTTCCCTATCAAGCAGTCTCCCTACAGAGTCAACCCCCGGAGACGAGAACAGATGCAGAAGGAGATCCAGTACTTATTAGAGCAGGGCTTGGCTATACCCAACAGCTCCCCATGGGCATCACCCTGCCTCCTAGTACCCAAGGAGGACGGACAACTGCGATTCTGCACGGATTACCGACGGGTCAACGCCGTCATCATTCCTGACGGCTATCCTCTGCCTCGGGTAGACGACCTGATAGATGAAGTGGGTCAAGCCAAATTTGTTACTAAGCTGGACCTATTAAAAGGGTATTATCAAATAGCCCTTACTGAAAGAGCTCAGATAGTCTCTGCCTTCATCACCCCTTTTGGACTTTTCCAGTATGTAGTAGCCCCATTTGGCATGAGGAATTGCCCCGCTACTTTCCAGAGGGCAATGAACAAGGTAATGCAGGAATTAAAAGGAGTGCTGGTTTACTTAGATGATATTCTTATTTTTTCACATGACTGGGATGACCACCTGTACCAGATCCAGAATGTGCTCAGCCGTCTGCAGGAAGCGAACCTCACCGTGAAGCTGGCGAAGTCTACGTTCGGAGCTGCCACCGTCTCCTACCTAGGACATCAGATTGGACAAGGCTCCGTCCGGCCCAAGACCGCTAACGTCGACGCAGTACTGAAGTACCCAACTCCCACTACTCGACGCGAGCTCCGCCGTTTCCTGGGTATGGCGGGGTTCTACCGGCGTTTCTGTCCAAACTTCGCAGACGCAGCTGGGCCACTTACTAGACTAACTAGTGGGAATGTGGCGTACGAATGGACCCCTGCCTGCCAACATGCCTTCAATCAACTTAAGAACTTGCTTGCTCGGGAACCGGTTTTGTGTGCGGCCGACTTCAGTAAACCCTTCATCATACATACTGACGCCAGTGATCACGCTTCGGGTGCCGCCCTCCTGCAAGAATCTGACGGAATCTTTCACCCAGTCGCCTACCACTCCGAGAAGTTCAACATCCATCAGAAGAATTACAGCACTATCGAGAAAGAACTCTTAGCCATTATCTCTGCCATCAAGAAGTTTGAGTACTATCTTCAGTCCAACACCCAGCCACTCCAAATCTACACTGACCACAACCCTTTGACTTTTCTCAACAGGAACCGCTTCACTAACCAACGTCTGCTACGGTGGTCTCTACAGCTCCAGCCTTACCACATTGAAATGCACCATATTAAGGGACTGGACAACTGCCTTGCTGACACTTTGTCTCGCCTTCCCACTACGCCTCGCATCACTACCCGTCGCGACCCTGAGGACCCTAGGATCCTGTTGCCGGGGATGCAGTCGTGCCTTGTGAACCGGTCGATGGAGGCAGCCGAGGGCCGAGCACTGCCAGAAGAACCATCTACCGGGCCCCAGACTACACACGTTCTGGTGGAATCAACCTTCACGGGACAGGAACCACCTCACTTCTCTAATGACGCAGAGTCATTCCTTCTGCGTCATCCTAAGAAGGGGGGAATGTCACACACGTGACTACTCTACCACGGAACCAGGTGCCTGCCTCTCAACTCGTGGCGCTGGCACGTGTATAGCTTGAGGCATACTGGATACGTGACCTCTAGCAGGCTACCAAGCCGATAACGAGGGGTGGAGTTCCATCGAGCTTCAGTCTCCTCCAAGGGTCGCTACAGCTCTGAGGTCGCCTTGGCATACGCTGGGAGCCTCATATACTCGTACACTCGAGAGCGGTGGTAAAAGTTACACCAGTGTTACACACCCACACACACACACACATAAACACACACACACACACATAAACACATTTATATTTATTTTCTATTATGTATATGTAAAGGTGTTTATTTTTGTAATTTGTATCTATATGCATTTACTAACTTGGCTTAAGTTATTTACTGAACCAGTCTTTTAAGTTATTCAGTCCAGTTCAGATTGCCACTCCTTGTTACTTACTTTTACTTACAAATAATCTTCAATTTTGTATTGTTACTTAATTTAAGGGTTAACTTTAAGATATTAAATAGCAGTTAAAATGTCTCCTTTACTCTTTTCTTTTAACCCTTCCATTGTTAGTGTGAGCAACACCCCTTCATGGTCCATCCCCTAGAGTTAAGTGTATGCTCACACGTAACAAATTGTATTATCGCCTTTTTTGTTTTGGTACCTAAGAAGCTTAAAAACACTTTCTCGTAATGTCTTTTCGTTTCATCATAGAGAGTACTTTGCACGGTTTTTTTCTTTTTTGTACGTAACAAACTCAGAAAACAATTGAAATACAAGTTTAAATAAAGTTATTGTGTTTCTGAATAAAACATATTTATATGCGTTTTAGCTTTTGGAAACGTAAGTAGCTCACAAACACTGAAAAGAGACATTTTTTTGTAATGTTGTTTTGTTTTCCCAGATATAGTGGACATACAAAGCGTTTTCGCTTTTATCGTTTTGGTGCCTAGCACGCTCATCAACATCTGGAAAGACACTTCTGGAAAACTCGTTTCGCCATTTAGGGTGCATTACATAGACAATGGCGTTTTGGTACCTAACAATGTGAAATATACTTAAAATACACGTTTTTGGTAATGTTGTTTTGTTTCTCCAAAGAGATCGCTAGTCATGCGATTCTTCGTTTTTGTACCTAAGAAGCCTCCCCCACAAAAAAAAAAAAAAAACACTAAGAAATGGTTCTCGCAATCCCCTTTCGTCTAAACATATAGGGAACTTTGGATGCATTTTGACGGTTTTGTACGTAAAAACCCTGAAAACAGTCAAAATACTTGTTTTTGGTAAAATTATTCTGTTTCACCATGAATTGTGTTTTATATGGGTTTTATCGTTTCATTACGTAAGAAGATTAAAAACACTCAAAAGACATGTACGTAACGTTGTTTTGTATTCTTATATAAGGTGATTTCCATGCTTTTAAGCGTGTTGGTAACTAACACGCTCAAGAACACTGAAGAGACACGTTTCTGGTAATGCTGTTTCGTTTCCCCATACATGAACCTTTATTGCCTCGTGCTGTTTTCCTACCTAATAATGTGAGAAAACACTCAAAATACACGATTTTGGTAATATTGTTAGTTTTTCGATATAGAGTAATATTGATTCGTTTTAGGATTTTGGTACCTAAGAAGATAAAAAAAAAAAAAAACTCATAATACACGCTTCTCGTAATTTCTCGTTTCCCTGTATGGAGTAAATTGCATTCATTTTTACCTTTCAACGTAACAAGCTCAAAACATTTAAAACACATATTTTTTTTATAAAGTTATTGTGTTTATGAAGGGTGTTTTTGCATGTAATTTAGAGTTTGGTACGTAAGAAGCTGAAAAACACTCATAAGATACGTTTTTTTCGTAAAGTTTTGAATTTTCATACATGCTTACATGCTCAGAAACCCTCAAAGCACTATTTTTTTTCTGAAAAATGTCATTTCCTTTCCTATTATAAGGGGCTTTGCATGCATTTTGGCGTTTTGGCGGGTAACAATGTGAAACACACTCAAAATACATGATTTCTCTATTTCGAAAAACAAAACAACATTACATTAATCGTGCCTTTTGAGTCTTTTCATTTATTTATGTACCAAAACGCTAAAACGCATGCAAAAAAACTTTAATGTAGAAACAGAGTAATATTATCAAAATCATATATTTTTTTATTTATTTTTTTATAGCTTGTTACGTAGAAAAAGCGAAAATGCATGCAAAGTACCCTATATAGGGAAACAAAAAGACTTCATGAGAAACTTGTATTATGAGTATTTTGAGGTTCTTAGGTACCAAAATGTTAAAGTGCATGAATAACACTCTATATGGAGAAACAGAAAAGCATTATCGAAAACATGTATCTCGACTGTATTTCATATTGTTAGGCAACAAATCACCAAAAGCATACAAAGCGATATTTCCAGAAACGTGTCTTTTTGAGTGTTTATGAGCGTGCTAAGCAGCAAAACCCAAAATGTATGGAAACCATCCTGTATGAGTAAACAAAATAATATAACTACATACATCTCTTTTCAGTGTTTTTTGAGGTATGTACCAAAACGCCAAAATGCATGCAAAAAAAAAGAAAGTATGGAGGAATAGTAAAAAATTACAAAAGAAACGTGTTTTTAGTGCTTTTCAACTCAATACGTAGAAAACGCCAAAATGTATGTAAATTACCCTATATCTCGTAACGAAAACATATTACAAGAAACGTGTATTTTTTTTTTGTGTGTTTTTGAGCTTCTTTGGTACCAAAACGAGAAAAAGTATGCATAGCACCCTATATATAGAAACATAATAAGATAACCAAAAATTGGTATTTAGAGTGATTTTTCACATTGTTAGATACCAAAACGCCAAAATGTATGGAAAGTACCTTATATCGGGATAGGAAACGAGATTTCAAGAAACGGGTCTCTTGTGTGTTTGTGAGCGTGCTAGGCACAAAAATGCTAAAAAAAAAACAAAAAAAAACGTAAAACAAACATTAATAAAACATCTTCTGAGAGTTTTTGAGCTACTTACGTCGTAAAATGATAAAATGCATGCAAATGCTTTATGGAAAAACAAAATAACTTTAGCAAAAAACGAGTATTTTTTTCAGCTTTTTACGTACAAAAACGCTGAATTGCATGGAAAATAGTTTATAAGGGGAAACGAAAGAACTTTACGAGAAACGTGTATTATGATTGTTTTTGAGCTTTTTAGGTACCAAACCAGAAAACAATATGTATGAATATCACACTATATAAAAGAAACATAAATTATTATCAAAAAACTTGTATTTTGAATGTTTGTAACATTGTTAGGTATCAAAACGGCGAAGTGCATGGAAATATCCCTATAAGGGGAAACAGAACTACATTTCCAGAATCATATATTTTCAGTGTTTTTAACGTATTAGCAAGGAAAACGGTTAAAAAAAACATGAATTATATCCTTACGGAAAATAAATAACGAGTGTTTTGAGTTTTTTTTTTACGTCGAAAACACCAAAATGCATACAAACTATCGTATATGGGGAACCGAAACGACATTACAAAAAACGTTTATTATCATTATTTTTTTTTTTTGCTTCTTAGGTACCAAAACTTAACGTTAAAACACATGAATAGCGCTTTATTTGGAGAAAAAGAAGATTAATACCAAAAACGTGTATTGTATTTCACATTATTAGGAGATATAACAGCGAAATGCATGGAAAACACTCGATATTGAGAAACGAAAAGTCTTTACGAGAAATCTGTTTTTTGAGCTTCTTAAGTACCAAAACTCTAAAACGCATGAATAGCACTCTATATGAAAAAAAAAAAAAAACAGAACAATAGTACCAAAAAACGTGTCTTTTGAGTGTTTTTTTTTTCAGTATCTTACGTACCAAAAACGCAAAAAAATGCATGCAAAACACAATTTATGGAGAAAAAGAATAATATTACCAAAAACAAGTTTTTTGAGTGTTTTGTGAGCTTAGGTGGAAAAACGCCAAAATACATCCTTCTTAGGTACGAAAATTTTATATGGAGAAACGAAAAGGCACTACAAGAAACGTGTGTTATGAATGTTTTTGAGCAATAAACCATGAATAACATTCTATATGAAGATACAAAACATTAAAAAATACGTGTGTTTTGAGTGTTTTTTTTCACATTCATAGATACCAAAACACCAAAATGCATCCAACGATCCCTATATAGGGAAAAGAAATTAAATTACTAGTAACGTGTCTTTTATGAGTTTATTAGCGTGTTAAGTACCAAAACGAAAAAAAAAAAATAAACAAATAAAAATTAAAAAAACACTTTATATGGATAACAAAACGTCACCGAAACCGTCTCTTTTCAGTGTTTTTCAGGTAATTACGTATCATAATGGTAAAACGCATGCAAAAAAAAAAAAAAACATTTATGGCGAGACATTATATATTTGCGAAAAAAAAAAAATGTTTTTGAGTTTTACAAAAACGACAATATGCACACAAAGTAGACTATGGGAATCGAAAGGGCATTACCTGAAACGTGTATTATTAGTGCTTTTGAGCTTCTTAGGTACCAAAATGTTAAAAGGCATTAATAGCACTCTCTATAGAAAACATTACCAAAAACTTGTGTTTTATGTGTATTACACATTATTAGGTGCCAAAAAGCCAAAAAACAGGAAAAATAGGCTATAATTGGGAAAGAAAATGATATATCGTGAAACGTGTCTGTTGAGTGTTTATGATCGTGTTAGGCACCAAAATGTTTTTGAGCTACTTACGTACCAAAACGCTAAAACGCACGTGAAACATGATTTATGGAGAAACAATAAAATTACGAAAAAGAAGTATGTTAAAGGTTTTCAGTTTGTTACCTACGAAAACGCCAAAATGTATGCAAAGTACCTAATATTAGGAAACGATGAGACATTACAAGAAAGGTGTATTATAAGTGTTTTTAAGTTTTTGGTACCAAAACGTTAAAAGACATAAATAGTATTACTCTATATGGAAAAATAAATAAATAAATAATAGAAAATTACCAAAAAACGTGATTTTTTAGTTTTTTTTTTCACATTGTAAGATAGCAAAAACGCCAAAATGCATGCAAAGTGCCCTCTCTAGGGAAATGAAACGACATTTCCAGAAACATGTATTTTTTTTTTTTTTTAGTGTTTATGAGCGTGTTAGGCACAAAAACGCTAAAAGGCATGGAAAAGTTCCTCTATGGGGAAAGCAAAACAACATTTCTAAAAACGTGTGTTTGGTGTATTTTTGAGCTATTTATGTACAAAAACCATGAAACGAATGGAAAACACCCTTTTAAATAGAAAGAGAATAACCTTAACAAAAACAAGTATTTAAATGCTTTTGAGTTTGTTACGTACAAAATCGCCAAAATGCATGCAAAGAATGAGGAAATGAAAAGACATTGCGAGAAACGTGTGTTATGAGTGTTTTTGAGTTTCCTGTCTACGAAAACGCGAAAACTCTGTAATAAAATTCTAAATGGAGAAACAGAACAACATCAAAAGAAAAAACAAACGTGTTTTGTGTATTCTTTTACACTGTTAAGTAATTAAATGCATAAATACATGTAAGGTACCCTATATTAGGAAAAAAAAATAAAAAGACATTTCCAGGAACATGTTTTTTGAGTGATTATGATTTTGTTAGGTACCAAAATGCAAAAAAATGTATGCAAACACTTTTCATGCAGAAAACATGATAATATTACTGAAACCAAGTATTTCGAGAGTTTTTGAGCTTATTACGTAGAAAAATGCCAAAATGCTTGATCTGAGGAAACAAAAACACATTACGAGAAACTTGTGTTATGAGTGTTTTATTTCAGTTTCTTAGGTACTAAAACGCTAAAACGCCTAAATATATGGAGACAATTAACATTATAAAAAACTTGCATTTTGAGTGTATTTCACATGGTTAGGTACCAAAACGCCAAAATGTACGCAAAGCACACTTTATAGGAAAAGGAAACGATATTTCCAGAAATGTGTTTTTTGAGTGTTTATGAGCGTGTTAAGCACCAAAACGGTTAAAAAAAGCATGAAAAGTACCCAATATGGAAAAAAAGAAACATCATTACCAAAAACGTTTCTCTTTGGTCTTTTTGAACGACTTACGAAAATGATAAGAAGCATGCAAAACAACTTTTATGGAGAAACAGTATATGTAATAAAATTGTGTGTTTTGAGTGCTTTTTCAGCTTGTTTCGTAGAAAAATGCCAAAATTCATGCAAAAACGAAAAGACATCACGAAAACGCTAAAACGGGTGTAAATAATCTTTATATAGTAACACAACATTCACAAAAGCGAGTATTTTTATTGCTTTTCACATGGTTAAGTAACAAAAAAGCCTAACAATTTAAAATAGACTCAAAATATATATTATTAATGTTATGTGTCTTCATATAAAGTGCTATTCATGCGTTTTAGCGTTTTTGTACCTAAGAACCAAAAACATTCATAATAAACGTTTCTCGTAAAGTCTTTTCGTTTCGAAAGATGCTTTCTTGTAACAATTTCATTTCCCCATATCAAGGGCTTTCCATGCATTTTGGCGTTTCGGTAGCTAATAATGTGAAATATGCTCAAAACATACGTTATTGTTAATGTAGTTCTGTTTCTTAATAGAGTGTTGTTTATATATAGGTTTAGCGTTTTAATACCTAAAATGTAAAAAAAAATAATTTTAATACATGTTTTTCATAATGTCATTACGTCTACCTTTTAAGAGTATTTTGCGTCCATTTTAATGTTTTTGTATGTAAGAAACTCAAAAAACTCTCAAAATACTTGTTTTTGGTAATGATATTCTTCTACATAAAAGGTGTTTTGCATGCTTTTTTAGGGTTTCGGTACGTAAGAGGCTGAAAAACACTCAAAAGACACGTTTTTTGGTAAATTTGTTTTCTATTCCCATTTATGGTGTTTACCATTGCATTTTAGCGTTTTGATGACAAACATACAAAGAAACACTAAAAAAACACACATTTTATCGTTTCCAAATATATTGGTACTTATCAATGTGGAAAAAAAAGACCACACAAATTATGTGGTTTTTTGGTAATGTTGTTCTGTTTCGTCGTATAAGGTGGTATTAATGCATTTTCGCATTTCGGTACCTGGGAAGCTCAAAAACACTTATAATACACTTTTTTTCTGTCTTTTTTGTTTCCCGACATAGTAAACTTTTCATATATTTTGGTGTTATTCTATGTAACAAGCTCAAAAACACTCAAAATACTTGTTTTTGGTAATGTTATTTTGTTTCTGCATAAAGGGTGTTTTGCATGCATTTTACCTTTTTGGTACATAAGAAGTTCAAAAACACTCAAAAAGTCATGTTTTTCGTTAAGTCGTTTTGTATTCCCAAATAAAGTGATTTCCATGCTTTTTAGCGCATGGGTGCTTAACACGCTCAAAAACATTTAAAAGATACGTTTCTGGAAATCTCGTTTTTACCCATATAGAGGATTTTCAATGCATTTTGGTGATTTGCTATTTATTAATGTGAAAACACTCAAAATACACCTTTTTTTTTGGTCTCGATATCGAGTACTATTCTTGAGTTTCAGCATTTTGTTACCTAAGATGTTCAAAAACACTTATAATAGATTTTCTTCGTAATGTCCTTTCGTTTCCCCATATAACGTTATTTTCATGTATTTTTGCATTTTTGTACGCAACACGCTAAAAACACTCGAAATAGTTATTTTTTGTAATATTATTCTTTTTCTCCATAAAGTGTTTTGTATTCGTTATAGCGTTTTCTCCGAAGGAAGCTCTATAACATACAAAAGACACGTTTTTTCGTAATGATGTTTTATATTGCCATATACGTTGCTTTGCATGCATTTTGGCGTTTTGTTAAATACACTCAAAATATATGTTTTAGGTAATGTTTTTTTTTTCATATTAAGTGCTGTCAATGCGTTTTAGCGTCTTTGTACCTAAAAAGGTAAAACAAAAAAAACGATTATAATAGATCTCTCATAATGTCCTTTCGTTTCCCAAAATAGAGGATTTTCCATATGTTTTTGGCGTTTCTTTACGTAACAAGCTCAAAAACACTCAAAATACTTGTTTTTCGTAATATGTATATATATATATATATATATATATATATATATATATATATATATATATATATATATATATATATATATATATATATATATATATATATATATATATATATATATATATATATATATATATATATATATATATATATATATATATATATATATATATATATATATATATATATATATATATATATATATATATATATATATATATATATATACTTTATATATATATGTATATATATAAAGTGTGTTTTGCATGTTTTAGAGTTTTGGTGCTAAAGAAATTCTAAAACCCTGAAAAGACACGTTAGTAATATTGTTTTACAGGTATATTCCCATATAGGATGATTTCCATGCTTTTTAGCGTTATGATACTTAATACGAAAAAAAAAATAAAATAAATAAAATAAAAACCCTTAAAAGACATTTTTCTAGTAATGTAGTTTTATTTCCCTATATAGGTGACTGTGAATACATTATGGCATTTTGGTACCTATTAATAAAAAAAAACTCTCAAAATACAAATTATTGGTAATGTTGTTCTGATTTGTCGCTATAAAGTGCACTATAAAATTCATGCCTTTTAGTATTTTGCTACCTAAGAAACTATAAAATTCTCATAATACACGTTTTTCCTAATGTCTTTTCGTTTAACATTACAGAGTCTTTTGCTTGCATTTTGGCATTTTTCCACGTACTAAGCTCAAAAACAAACAAAAACACGTTTTTGATACTTATACTGTTTCTTCATGTTTTTTTTTTTTTTTTTGCAAGCGTTTCAGCGTTTTTGGTACGTAAGTAGCTCAAAAACACTATAAAGAGACGTTCTGGTAATGTCTTGTTCTACCATATAGGGTACTTTCCCTCCTTTTTTTTTTATAATTTCGGTGTTTGCACGCACATAAATATTAGAAAAAAAAAACACGTTTCTGGAAATTTCGCTTCCTTTCTCCATATAGGGTGCTTTCCAGTGATTTTAAAACCTAACAATATGATATACATTAAAAATAACACGTAATGTAATTCTGTTTCTCTCTATAGAGTGTTATTCATACTCATTCATAGCGTTTTGGTACCTATGAAAGTAATAAAATACTCATAATACACATTTTTCGTAATGTTTATCCATTTCCCCATTTAGAGTACTTTGCTTACTTTTTGGCGTTTTTCTACGAAACAAGTTGAAAAAAACACTCAAAATACTTATTTTCTTAATGTTATTAATAATATTTTGCATGCGATTATAATAGATCTTTCATAATGTCCTTTCGTTTCCCAAAATAGAGGACTTTGCATATATTGTGGCGTTTGTTTACGTAACAAGCTCAAAAAAACTCAAAATACTTGTTTTTCGTAAGGTTATTGTGTGTTTTGCATGTTTTAGATTTTTGGTGCTAAAGAAATTCAAAAACCCTGAAAAGACACTTGTTCGTAATATTGTTTTACATGTATATTCCCATATAGGGTGATTTCTATGTTTTTTTTTTTTTTTAGCGTTATGATGCCTAATACGAAAAACAAAATAAATAAATAAATAAAAAACCCTCAAAAAACATTTTTCTAGTATGTAGTTTTGTTTCCATATATAGGTGACTGTGAATACATTATGGCATTTTGGTACCTAATTACAAAAAAAAAAAAACATCCAAATAAAAAATTATTGTTAATGTTGTTCTGATTTGTCGATATAAAGTGCACTATAAAATTCATGCGTTTTAGTATTTTGCTACCTAAGAAGCTCTAAAACTCTCATAATACACCTTTTTCCTAATGTCTTTTCGTTTAATATTACAGAGTCTTTTGCTTGCATTTTGGCATTTTTCCACGTACTAAGCTCAAAAACAAACAAAAACACGTTTTTTATATTTATACTTTTCTTCATGATTTTTTTTTTTTTTGCAAGCGTTTCAGCGTTTTTGGTACGTAAGTAGCTCAAAAACACTATAAAGAGACGTTTTGGTAATGTCTTGTTCACCCATATAGGATACTTTCCCTCCTTTTTTTTTATCGTTTGGGTGTCTGCACGCACATAAATATATAAAAAAAAAAAACAAGTTTCTTGAAATCTCGTTTCCTTTCTCCATATAGGGTGCTTTCCACGGATTTAAAAACCTAACAATATGATATACACTAAAAATAATACGTAATGTAATTCTGTTTCTCTCTATAGAGTGTTATTCATACTCATTCATAGCGTTTTGGTACTTGTGAAACTAATAAAATACTCATAATAAAGGTTTTTGTAATGTTTATCCATTTCCCCATTTAGGGTACTGTGCTTACTTTTTGGCGTTTTTCTACGAAACAACTTGAAAAACACTCAAAATACTTATTTTCTTAATGTTATTAATAATATTTTACATGCGTTTCAAAGTTTTGGTACATAAGTTGCTCAAAAACAGTGAAAAAAAAAAAACGTTTCTGGTAATGTGTTGTTTTCCCATATAGGGTGCTTTTTTGTTTCTTTTTTTTTTCGTTTTGGTATCTAACACACTCATTAACAATCAAAAGACACTTTTCTTGAAATCTCGTTTTCTTTCACCATATAGGGTGTTTTGTTTGCATTTTGGAGTTTTGGTACCTGACAATGTGAAATACACTCAAATTACATGTTTTTGGAAATATTGTTGTTTTTTTTTTTCTATAGTGCTAATTATTGCCCTTTAGCGGTTTGTTACCTAAGTAAAAAAAAAAAAAAAAACACTTTTCTCGTAATATTTTGTTTTCCATTTAACCAAATAGGGTACTTGGAATGTATTTTGACGTTTTTCACGTAACAGCCTCAAAAACAATAAAAAAAAAACTTGTTTTTGGTAATGATATTCTGTTTCTCCATTAAGGGTGTTTTGCATTTTTTTATTTTTTATTTTCTAAATAAAGAGTGTTATTTGTGGGTTTTTTGCTTTTTGGTACTTAAGGAACTTATAAAATCATGTTATAATACTCGTTTCTCGTAATGTTCTTTTATTTCCCAAACATAATGTTTTTTGCATGTACTTAAACGTTTTTAAAGATAACATGATCAAAAACACTCAAAATACATGTTTTTTGTAATGTTATTCTATTTCTCCATAAAGTTTGTTTTGCATGCGTTTTAGCTGTTTGGTATATAAGGCAAATTCTTCGTAAAAGTTGGTTTTATTCCCATTTAATGTGATTGTTCTGCTTTTTAGTGCTTTGTTGCATATCACGCTTAAAAACACTCAAAAGGCACTTTTCTGGTAATGTCATTTTTTTTTCCCACATGAAGCTAATTTCGCATGTAATTTCGCATTTTCGTAACAAAAAATGTGAAAAACACTCAAAATACACAATTTGGTAAGGTAGTTCTGTTTATCGATTAAAAGTGTTATTCATCCATTTCATCATTTTGGTATGCAAAAATTTCTCTATATACACGAGTTTTTGCGTTTATTGCCTTGTGGTTCTTTTAAAACTATAAAACACTCATTTTACACCTTTCTCGTAATGTCCTTTTGTTTCCTAATATAGAGTGCTTTATATCCATTTTTGCATTTTTTGTAGGTAACAAGCTCAAAAACACTCAAAATATATATATAGGATGGTTTGCATCCGCTTTAGCGTTTTTCTACGTAAAACACTGAAAAGACACGTTTTCAGTAATTTTGTTTTGGATTCACATGTTGACTGATTTTTATATTATTTATCGAATTGGTGCCTAACATGCTGAAAAACACTGAAAAGACAGGTTTCTGGTAAAGTCGTTTAACTTCCCTATATTGGTGGCTTTGCATGCACTTTAGGTTTTGGTACATAACAATAAGAAAAAAAAGCTATAATTAACTTTAATGATAATGTTCTTTTTTCCACATAATTTCCTAGAATTTTGGCAGAATTTTGGCAATTCGGTACCTATGAAGATGAAAGACAAAAAAAAAAAATTCCCATTTTTTTATTTTTTTATTTATTAATTTTTTTTCTAAAAAGTGTTATTTGTGGGTTTTAGCTTTTTGGTACTAAAGGAACTTAAAAAAAACACTCATAATACACGTTTCTCGTAATGTCCTTTTGTTTCCCAAACATAAGGTTCTTTGCATGTATTTAAGCGTTTTTAGAGATAACATGATTAAAAACACTCAAAATACATGTATTTGGTAATGTTATTATGTTTCTCCATAAAATGTATTTTGCATGCGTTTTAACATTTTGGTATGTAAGGACCTCAAAAACACTTAAAGGCAAGTTCTTGGTAAAATTTGGTTTTATTTCCATGTAATGTGATTGCCCTGGCTTTTAGTGCTTTATTGCGTAACACGGTCAAAAACACTGAAAAGACATGCAAAGCCTCCCATATAAGGAAATTAAAGACCTTACCAGAAATATGTCTTTTGAGTGTTTTTCAGCATGTTAGGCACCAAAACGATAAATAATAAGGAACTCACTCTATGTGGGAATCCAAAACAAAATTACTGGAAACGTATCTTCTCAGTGTTTTACGTAGAAAAACGATAAAACTGATACAAACCAACTAATATAAAGAAGCAGAAAAACATTACCAAAAATGTATATTTTGAGTGTTTTTGAGCTTGTTACCTACAAAAAAACGCGAAAATGGATACAAAGCACTGTATATTGGGAAAGAAAGGGACATTGCGAGAAAAGTGTATAATGAATGTTTTATAGTTAAAAAAAAAACACAGGGCAAAAAACGCAAAAACTCGTGTATATGGTGAAACTCATGAATAACACTCTTAATTGAGAAACAGAGCAACATTACTAAATGCGTGTCAAAAACACTAAAAGGCAAGTTTTTCGTAAAAGTTGGTTTTATTCCTATGTAATGTGATTGCAATGCTTTTTAGTGCTTTATTGCCTAACACGTTCAAAAACACTCAGACACTTTTCTGGTAATGTCATTTTTTTCCCACATAAAGCTAGTTTCGCATGGAATTTATTGTTTTGGTAACTAAAAATGTAAAAAAAACACTCAAAATGCACGCATTTTGTTCTGGTTGTTCTGTTTCTTGATTAAGAGTGTTATTCATGAGTTTCAGTATTTTAATATCTTAGAAACTTCTCCATATAGTCGAGTTTTACCGTTTTTTGCCTTGTGATTCTGGTGAAACTATAAAACACTCATTATACTCGTACACGTTTCTAGTAAGTCCTTTTTTTCTTTATATAGAGTGCTTTGGATCCATTTTTGCATTTTTTTTATGTAACAAGATCAAAAAACACACAAAATATACTTGTTTGGTAATGTTATTCTATTTCTTCATATTGGTTGGTTTGCATCCGTTTTTACGTTTTTCTACGTAAATCTTTTAAAAGACACGTTTCCAGTAATTTTGTTTTGGATTTCCATATAGAGTGACTTTCATATTATCTATCGTTTTGGTGCCTAACATGCTTTTTGGTGCCTTTTGCTTCCCAATATAGAGTGCTTTCCATCCATTTTCGCGTTTTTTGTAGGTAACAATTTAAAAAACACTCAAAATATATCTTTTTGGTAATGTTATTCTATTTCTTCATTTTTGTTGGTTTCCATCCGTTTTAGCGTTTTTTACGAAAAACACCGAAAAGACACGTTTTCAGTAATTTTGTTTTGGATTCCCATATAGACTGACTTCCTTGGGTTTTATCGTGTTGGTTCCTAACATGCTGAAAAACACTCATAAAACAGTTTTCTGGCAAAGACGTTTAATTTCCCCATATAGGTGCCTTTGCATGCAATTTAGGGGTTTGGTAAATAACAGTCCGAAAAAAAAGCTAAATTTAACTTTTTTGATAATATTGTTATTTCATATAATTTCCTGAACATTGCCCGAATTTTGGCACCTCGTTACCTGTGAAGATAAATAAGAATGGAAAAAAAAATATCGTATTTTTTTATTTAATTATTTTTCTCAATAAAAGTGTAATTTGTGGCTTTTAGCTTTTTCGTACTTAATGAACTTAAAAACACTCATAATACACGTTTCTCGTAATGTTCTTTCGTTTCCCAAAAATAGGGTTCTTTGTATGTATTTAAGCGTTTTTATTGGTAACATGATCAAAAACACTCAAAATATATGTTTTTGGTAATATTATTCTGTTTCACCATAAAGTGTATTTTGCATGCATTTTAGTGTTTTGGTATATAAGGAGCTCAAATACACTTAAAGGCAAGTTCTTGTTAAAAATAGGTTTTTAAATTTAAAATGTACCAGAACGATAAAATATGCAAAACTCCTTTCCTGCGGAAATATAAAAAAACATTACCAAAAAATAGCATTTTGGGCGATTTCTCAGCTTGTTATGTACAAAAGCGTCAAAATGCATATAAAGTACCCTATATAAGAAAACGAAAAGACATTATGAGAAACCAGTATTATGATTTTTTTTTTTTAGCTTATTAGGTACCGAAACGATAAAACGCACGATTTGCCTTCTGTATGGAGAAAACGTGCATTTTAAGTGTATTTAGCTTTGTTAGGTATCAAAACGCCAAAATGCATGCAAAGCACCCGATATGGGGAAAATAAACGACATTTCCAGAAACATGTCTTTTGAGAGTTTATGAGTGTGTTAAGCACAAAAAGCTCTTAAAAAGCATGGAAAGTGTCGTAAATGGGAAAACATTAAGTGTTTTGAGGTACTTACATACCAAACTGCTAAAACGGTTGCAAAACACTCTTTATGGAGAAACTCAAGAGCTTTACAAAAAACATGCATTTTGAGAGATTTTGCGCCTGTTACGTATAAAAACGATAAAATACATGCAAATAACCCTAAAAGAGGAAAAGAAAACATTAAAAGAAACGTATATTTTGAGTGGTATTGAGCTTCATAGGTACCAGAACACTAAAACGTATGAATAATACTCTATATGGAGAAACGGAACAAGATTAACCAACCCTTTGTGTTTTAAGGCTTTTTTCACGTTATTAGGTACCGCAACGCAAAAATGCATGCAAAGCATACTATATGGGGAAAGGAAACATTTCCAGAAACATGTCCTTTCACTGTTTATGAGCATGTTAGGGTCGAAGAAGCTAAAAACCATGGAAAGCACCATATAGGAGAAAACAAAAGATTACAAAATCTTTTAATTTCAGTGCTTATGAGCTACTTACATACATAAACACTTAAACGCATCCAAAACGCCTTGGAAAAACTGAATAACATTACCAAAAAAGCGTTTATTTTCAATGTTTTGAGCTTGTTACGCAAAAAAAAACAAAAAAAAAAACGACATTATGAGAAACTTATATAAAGAGCGTTTTTGAGCTTCCCAGGTACCAAAACGCGAAAATGCATAAATAATACTCTCTTTAGAGAAACAACAAAATTAGATACCAAAACGCTAAAAACCAACGAAAGCTCCCTATTTGGAAAAGCAAAACATTACCAAAAGCGTGTCTGAGAGTTTTTACAGCTACTTACGTACCAAAACGCTAAAATGCATGCAAAGCACATTTTATGGAAAAACAGAATAACATTACCAGAAATGTGCATTTTGTGTTTTATTTTTTTTATCTTACGTATAAAAAAAAGCAAAAATGCATGCAAAGTATCCTAAATGGCGATACAAAAAGAAATAAAAAGACACTTCATTTATCAGTGTTTTTGAGATTCTTAGGTAGCAAAATGCACAAACGCATATTTAACATTATATATGAAGAAACATTACCGAAAACGTATATTTTGAGTGTTTTTTCACATTGTTACGTAACAAAAACGCCAAAATGCATGAAAATCACCCAATATGGATAAAATAAAGGACATTACGAGAAAGATGCCATTAGTGTTTTTGAGCGTCTTAGGTACCAAACGCGAAAACTATTTAGTACCACTGTATATGGAGAAACAGAACATTACCAAAAACGTTTATTTTGTGTTTTTCACAATTTTATGTACCAAAACGTCAAAATGACTCCAGAGCACCATCTATGGGAAGATGAGACGATATTTCCAGAAACATGTCTTTTGAGTGTCGATTGTTCTTGTTAGGTACCAAAGTTATAAAAAGCATGCAAAGCTACCTATATGAAAGAACAAGTCAACCAAAAATTTATCTTTTGGGTATTTTCAGCTACTTACGTACCATAACGCTGAGCTGTATGCAAAACACCCTTTATTACCATAAACAATTTTTTTTCTTTTTACATATAAAAAGAAACATAAATGCATGCAAAATACTTTGCATGAGGAAACGAAAAGACATCAGAAGAAACTTTTATAATAAGTGTTTTTTTTATTTTATTTCTTAGGTACCAAGACCTATTTGACGCATTGAAGAACAGTCTATATGGATAAAAGAACAAGTTTACCAAAAATGTGCTTTTTGAGTGTTTTTCACATTGTTAGGTACGAAAACACTCTATAAAGAGTGTTATTTGTGGGTTTTAGCTTTCTCATACTTAACGAACTTAAAAAAAAAACTCATAATACACGTTTCTCGTAACGTCCTTCCATTTTCCAAACATAGGGTTCTTTCCATGTATTTTAGCTTTTTTTATAGGTAACATGATGAAAAACACTCAAAATACATGTTTTTTTGGTAATATTATTCTGTTTCTCCATAAAGGGTGTTTTGCATGCGTTTCAGCGTTTTGGTATGTAAGGAGCTCAAAAACACTTAAAGGCAAGTTCTTGGTAAAAGTTCTTTTTATTCCCATGTAATGTGATTCCCGTGCTTTTTACTGCTTTATTGCCTATCACGCTCAAAAACTTTTTGGTAATGTCATTTTTTTCCCACATAAAGCTAGTTTCGCATGCATTTTGTGGTTTTAGTAACTAAGAATGTGAAAAAGCACTCAAAATACACGCATTTGGTAAAGTTGTTCACTATTTTTAATTAAGAGTGTTATTCCTGAGTTTCAGCATTTTGGGGTCTAAGAAAATTCTTTATATACACGAGTTTTTGCGTTTTTTGCCTTGTGGTTCTTGTGAAACTATAAAACACTCATTATACAAATTTCTCGTAATGTCCTTTTGTATTCTAATATAGAGTGCTTTCCATCCATTTTCGCATTTTTTGAAGGTAAGAAGCTCAAAAACATTAAAAATATACCTTTTTGGTAATATTCTATTTCTTCATATTCGTTGGTTTGCATCCTGTTTAGCGTTTTTCTACGTAAAACACTTAAAAGACTTTTTTTCAGTAATTTTGTGATGGATTCCCATTTTGAGTAACTTCCATATTATTTATCCTTTTGGTGCCTAACATACTAAAAAACACTCAAAAGACAGGTTTCTGGTAAAATCGTTTAATTTCCCAATATAGGAGGCTATGGATGCACTTTAGGGTTTGGTACATAACAGTCCGAAAAAAAAGATAAAATTAACTTTTTTTCATAATGTTCTTTTTTCATATAATTTCCCTGAATTTTTCCAGAATTTTGGCATTTCGGTACCTATGTAGATGAATAACAAAAAAAAAATTCCTATTTTTTTTATTTATTTATTTTTTCTCTATAAAGAGTGTTATTTGTGGGTTTTAGCTTTTTGGTACTTAAGGAACTTAAAAACACTCATTATACACGTTTTTCGAAATGTTCTTTCGTTTCTCAAACATAAGGTTCTTTGCATGTATTTAAGCGCTTTTATAGGTAACATGATCAAAAACACTCAAAATACATGTTTTTGGTAATGTTATGATGTTTCTCCATATAGGGTGTTTTGCATGCTTTTTTTTTAGCGTTTTGGTATATAACTAGCTCAAAAAACTTAAAAGCAAGTTCTTGCTAAAAGTTGGTTTTATTCCTATATAATGTGATTGCCCTGCTTTTTATTGCTTTATTGCCTATCATGCTAAAAAAAAAAACACTTAAATGACACTTTTCTGGTATGTCATTTTTTTCCCACATAAAGCTACTTTCACATGGAATTTGGGGTTTTGGTAACTAAGAATGTGAAAAACATTCAAAATACAAGCATTTGGTAAGGTTGTTCTGTTTCTCAATTAAGAGTGTTATTCAGGAGTTTCAGCATTTTAGTATCTAAGAAACTTCTCCATATATACGAGTTTTTTGCGTTTTTTGCCTTGTGGTTCTTCAAAATATATAAAACACTCATTATACAAATTTCTCGTAATGTCCTTTTGTTAACCAATATAGAGAGCTTTGCATCCATTTTCGCGTTTTTTGTAAGTAAAGAGCTCAAAAACACTCAAAATGTACCTTTTTGGTAATGTTATTCTATTTCTTCATATTGGTTGGTTTGCATCCGTTTTAGCGTTTTCTACGTAAAACACGGAAAAGACACGTTTTCAGTAATTTTCTTTTGGATTCCCACATAGAATGACTTCCATATTATTTATTGTTTTGGATTACTAACATGCTGAAAAACACTCACAACACAGGTATCTCGTAAAGTCGTTTAATTTCCTCATATAGTTAGCTTTGCATGTACTTTAGAGTTTGGTACATAACAGTCCGAAAAAAAAAGCTGAAATTAACTTTTTTGATAATCTTCTTTTTTCACATAATTTCCCTGAATTTTGCCAGAATTTTAGCATCTCGGTACCTATGAAGAAGAATAACAAAAAAAAAAAAATCCTATTTTTTTATTTATTTATTTATTTTATTTTTTTCTCTCTCTATAAAAAGGTTTTAGCACGAGTTTTTTTTTTGCGTTTTTTGCCTTGTGGTTCTTTTGAACTATAAAACATTCATCATACACTTTTCTCGCAATGTCCCTTTCTTTCCCTATATAGAGTTCTTTGCATCAATTTTCGCGTTTTTTTTGTAGGTAACAAGCTCAAAAACACTCAAAATAAACCTTTTTGGTAATGTTTTTCTACTTCTTGATATTGGTTGGTTTGCATCCGTTTTAGCGTTTTTCTACGTAAAACACTGAGAAGACACGTTTTCAGTAATTTTGTTTTGGTTTGCCATATAGAGTGAGTTCCTTATTATTTGTTGTTTTGGTGCCTAACATGCTGAAAACACTCAAAACACAGATTTCTGGTAAGGTCGTTTAATTTCTTCATATGGGAGGCTTTGCATGCACTTTAGTGTTTAGTATATAACAGTCCGAAAAAAAAAGCTAATATCAATCTTTTTGATAATATTCTCTTATCATATAATTGCCCTAATTTTTCCCAGAATTTTGGCCTCTCGGTACCTATGAAAGAGAATAAAAATAAATAAATAAATAAATCCTTTTATATATTTATTTATTTTTTATTTTTTTTCTAAATAACGAGTGTTATTTGTGGGTTTTAGCTTTTTGGTAGTTAAGGAACTTAAAAACGCTCATAATACACGTTTCTCGTAATGTCCTTACGTTTCCTTAACATAAGGTTCTTTGCATGTATTTAAACGTTTTTATAGATAACATGATCAAAAACACTCAAAATACATGTTTTTGGTAATGTTATTCTGTCTCTGCATGAAGTTTGTTTTCCATGCGTTTTAGCGGTTTGGTATGTAAGGAGCTCAAAAACACATATTGGCAAGTTCAAGGTAAAAGTTGGAGTTATTCCCAATGCAATGCTTTTTAGTACTTCATTGCCTAACACGCTAAAAAACAATTAAAAGACACTTCTGGTAATGTCATTTTTTTCCCTCATAAAACTAATTTCGCATGCTATTTTGGGTATTGCCAACTAGGAATATGAAAAACACTCAAAATACAGGCATTTGCTAAGGTTGTTCTGTTTCTCAATTAAGATTGTTATTCATGAGTTTCAGCATTTTGGTATCTAAGAAACTTCTTTATATACACGAGTTTTTGCGTTTTTTCTACGTAAAACACTTGGAAGATACATTTTCAGTAATTTTGTTTTGGAATCCCATTTAGAGTGAGTTCCTTATTATTTATCGTTTTGGTGCTTAACATGCTGAAAAACACACAAAAGACAGATTTCTGGTAAGGTCGTTTAATTTCTTCATATAGGAGGCTTTGCATGCACTTTAGGGTTTGGTACATAACAGTCCGAAAAAAAGCAATAATCAACTTTTTTGATAATATTCTCTTAATTGCCTTGAATTTCTCTTAATTGCCTTGAATTTTCCCAGAATTTTGGCATTTCGGTACCTATGAAGATGAATAACAAAAAATAAAAATCTTATTTTTTTAATTTTTTTATTTATTTATTTTTCTAAATAAAGAGTGGGTTTTAGGTTTTTGGTACTTAACAAACTTAAAAACACTCATAATATACATTTCTCGTAATGTCCTTTTCTTTCCCAAACATAAGGTTCTTTTCATGTATTTAAGCGTTTTTATAGATAACATGATCAAAAACACTCAAAATAAATGTTTTTGGTAATTTTATTCTGTTTTTCCATAAAGTTTGTTTTACATGCGTTTTAGCGTTTTAGTATATAAGGAGCTCAAAAACACTTAAAGACAAGTTCTTGATAAAAATTGGGTTTATTCAAATGTAATGTGATTGCCCTGCTTTTTAGTGCTTTATTGCCTATCAGGCTCAAAAACACTCAAAAGACATTTTTCTGGTAATGTCATTTTTTCTCACATAAAGCTGGTTTCGCATGCAATTTGGGGTTTTGGTAACCAAGAATGTGAAAAACTCTCAAAATACACGCATTTAGTAAGGTTGTTCTGTTTTTAAATTATGAGTTATTCATGAGTTTCATCATTTTGGTATCTAGGAAACTTCTATATATCGACAAGTTTTTGCGTTTTTTGCCTTTTGGTTCTTTTGAACTATAAAACACTCATTATACACTTTTCTTGTAATATCCTTTTATTTCCTAATATAGAGTGCTTTGCATCAATTTTCGCGTTTTTTGTAGGTAACAAGCTCAAAAACACACAAAATATATCTTTTTGGTAATGTTTTTCTATTTTTTTTATATTGGTTGGTTTGCATCCGTTTTTGCGTTTTTCTACGTAAAACACTGAGAAGACACGTTTTCAGTAGTTTTGTTTTGGATTCCCATATAGAGTGAGTTCCTTATTTATTTATCGTTTTGGTGCCTAACATTCTGAAAAACACTCAAAAGACAGGTTTCTTTTAAGGTCGTGTAATTTTCTCATATAGAAAAGTCTCTATGACTTTAGGGTTTGGTATATAACAGTCCGAAAAAAAGCTAAAATTAACTTTTTTGATAATTTTCTTTTATCATATAATAGCCTGGAATTTTCCCAGAAGTTTGGCATCTCGGTACCTATAAAGATGAATAACAAAAAAAAAAAAAATAAATAAATCATATTTTTTTATTTTTTTATTATTTATTTTTCTAAATAAAGAGTGTTATTTGTGGGTTTTAGCTTTTTGGTACTTGAGGAACTAAAAAACACTTATAATACATATTTCTCGTAATGTCCTTTCGTTTCCCAAATATAAGGTTCTTTGTATGTATTTAAGCGTTTTTATAGATAACATGATCAAAAACACTCAAAATACATGTTTTTGGTAATGTTATTCTGTTTGTCCATAAAAGGTGTTTTGCATGCGTTTTAGCGTTTTGGTATGTAATGAGCTCAAAAACACCTAAAGGCAAATTCTCGGTAAAAGTTGGTTTTATTCAAATATAATGTGATTGCCCTGCTTTTTAGTGGTTTATTGCCTAACACGCTAAAAAACACTCGAAAGACATTTTAATAATATTATTTATAATGATATTATTAATATTATTTTTTTCCCATATAAAGCTAGTTTCGCATGGAATTTGGGGTTTTGGTAACTAAGAATGTGAAAAACACTCAAAATACGGGCTTTTAGTAAGGTTGTTCTGTTTCTTAATTAAAAGTGTTATTCATGAGTTTCAGCATTTTTGTATGTAAGAAACTTCTTTATGTACACGAGCTTTTGAGTTTTTTGCCTTGTGGTTCTTGTGAAACTATAAAACACTCATTATACACGTTTCTCGTAATGTCCTTTTCTTTCCTAATATAGAGTACGTTTCATCTATTTTCGCATTTTTTTGTAGGTAACAAGCTCAAAAACACATCAAAATATATCTTTTTGGTAATGTTATTCTATTTCTTCATATTGGTTAATTTGCATCCATTTTAGCGTTTTTCTACGTAAATAACTGAAAAGACACGCTTTCAGTAATATTCTTGAATTTGTTGAAAACACACTCAAAAGACAGGTTTCTGGTAAAGTCGAGTAATTTCTCCATATAGGTGGCTTTGCATGCACTTCAGGGTTTGGTAAATAACTCCGGAAAAAAGCTAAATTTTTTTTTATAATACTTTTTTTTCAAAATTTCCCTGAATTTTTCCAGAATTTTGGTATCTCGGTACCTATGAAGATGAATAACAAAATTTTGTTTTTTCTCCATAAAGTGTTATTTGTGAGTTTTAGCTTTTTGGTACTTAAGGAACTTAAAAACACTTATAATACACGATTTTCGTAATGTCCTTTTTTTATAGAAACATAGGGTTCTTTACATGTTTTTATAGGTAACATGATCAAAAACACTCAAAATACATAATTTTGGTAATGTTATTCTATTTCTCCATAAAGGGTGTTTTACATGCATTTTAGCGTTTTGGTATGTAAGGAGTTTAAAAACACTTAAAGGCAAGTTCTTCGTAAAAGTTGGTTTTATTCCCAAGTAATGTGATTGTTCTGCTTTTTAGTGCTTTGTTGCATATATCGCTCAAAAACATTTAAAAGACATTATTCTGGTAATGTCATTTTTTTTCCCACATAAAGCTACTTTCGCATGTAATTTGGCAATTTCGTAACTATGAATGTGAAAAACACTCAAAATACACAATTTGGAAGGGTAGTTCTGTTTCTCGATTAAAAGTGTTAGTCATGCATTTCTTCACTTTGGTATGTAAGAAACGTTTCTATATACACGAGTTTTTGCGTTTATTGCCTTGTGGTTCTTGTGAAACTATAAAACACTCATTATACACGTTTCTTGTAATGTTCTTTTGTTCCCTAATATAGAGTGTTTTCCATCCATTTTTGCATTTTTTGTAGGTAACAAGCTTAAAAACACTCAAAATATATCTTTTTGGTAATGTTATTCTATTTCTTCATATTGGTTGGTTTGCATCCGTTTTAGCGTTTTTCATCGTAAATCTCTGAAAAGATTCGTTTTCAGTAATATTGTTGAAATTGCTTTGAAATTTGGTACATAACTCCGGAAAAAAGATAAAATTATCTTTTTTATGATTTTTTTTCTTTACCTAACTTCCCTGAATTTTGCCAGAATTTTAGCATCTCGGTACCTATGAAGCTGAATAACAAAAAAAAAAAAAATTGTATTTATTTATTTATTTTTTTTTTCTCTTTAAAGAGTGTTATTTGTGTGTTAAAGCTTTTTGGTACTTAAGGAACCTAAGCCAGTTTTCTGGTAAAGAGGTTTAATTTCCGCATATAGGTGGCTTTGCATGCACTTTAGGGGTTTGGTACATAACAGTCCGAAAAAAAGCTAAATTTAACTTTTTTGATAATGTTCTTATTTCATATAATTTCCTGAACTTTGCCCGAATTTTGGCACCTCGTTACCTGTGAATATGAATAAAAATGAAAAAAAAAATCTCGTATTTTTGTATTTATTTATTTATTTTTCTCAATAAAGTGTGTAATTTGTGGCTTTTAGCTTTTTCGTACTTAAAAACACTCATAATACACGTTTCTCGTAATGTCCTTTCGTTTCCCAAAAATAGGGTTCTTTGCATGTATTTAAGCGGTTTTATTGGTAACATGATCAAAAACACTCAAAATACATGTTGTAGGTAATGTTCTTCTGTTTCACCATAAAGTGTATTTTGCATGCGTTTTAGTGTTTTGGTATATAAGGAGCTCAAAAACACTTAAAGGCAAGTTCTTGTTAAAAATTGGTTTTATTCCAATGTAAAGTGTTTGCCCTACTTTTTAGTGCTTTACTGCCTAACACGCTCAAAAACACTCAAAAGACATTTTTCAGGTAATGTCATTTTTTTCCCACATAAAGCTGGTTTTGCATGCAATTTGGGATTTTGGTAACTAAGAATGTGAAAAGCACTCAAAATACACGCATTTAGTAGGATTGTTCTGTTTCTCAATTAAGAGCGTTTTTATAGATAACATGATCAAAAACACTCAAAATACAAGGTTTTGATAATGTTATTCTGTTTCTCCATAAAGTGTGATTTGCATGCGTTTTAGCAGTTTTGTATATAAGGAGTTAAAAAAAACACTTAAAGGCAAGTTCTTGGTAAAAAATGGTCTTATTCCAATGTAATGTGATTGCCCTGCTTTTGAGTGCTTTATTACCTTTCACGCTGAAAAACACTCAAAAGACACTTTTCTTGTAAAGTCTTTTTTTTCGCATGTAATTTAGGGTTCTTGGTAACTAAGAATGTGAAAAGCACTCAAAATACACGCATTTAGTAAGGCTGTTCTGTTTCTCAATTAAGAGTGTTATTCATGAGTTTCAGCATTTTGGTATCTAAGAAACATCCATATATACGAGTTTTTGCGTATTTTGCCTTGTGGTTCTTGTGAAACCATAAAACACTCATTATACACGTTTCTTGTAAAGCCCTTTTGTTTCCCAATATAGAGTGCTTTGCATCCATTTTCGCGTTTTTTTGTGGTTAACAGGCTCAAAAACACTCAAAATATACCTTTTTGGTAATGTTATTCTATTTCTTCATATTGATTGGTTTGCTTCCGTTTTAGCGTTTTTCTACGTAAAACACGGAAAAGACACGTTTTCAGTAATTTTGTTTTGAATTCCCATATTAAGTGACTTCCATATTATTTATCCTTTTGATGCCTAACATGCTAAAAAAGAAAACACTCAAAAGAGAGGTTTCTGATGAAGACGTGTAATTTCCCCATATAGGTGGCTTTGGATGCACATTAGGGTTTGGTACATAACAGTCCAAAAAAAAAAAACTAAAATTAACTTTTATGATGATGTTCTTTTTTCCACATAATTTCCCTGAATTTTGCCAGACTTTCGGCATCTCAGTACCTATGAATATGAATAACAAAAAAAAAATGCTAATTTTTTATTTATTTATTTTATTTTTTCTCTATCAAGAGTGTTATTTGTGGCTTTTAGCTTTTTGGTACTTAAGAAACTTAAAAACACTCATAATACACGTTTCTTGTAATGTTTTTTTTCGTTTCCCAAACATGTATTTAAGTGTTTTTATAGGTAACATGATCAAAAACACTCAAAATACGTGTTTTTGGTAATGTTTTTCTGTTTCTCCATAAAAGGTGTTTTGCATGCGTTTTAGCGTTTTTGTATGTAAGGAGCTCAAAAAATCTTAAAGGGAAGTTCCTGGTAAAAATCGGTTTTATCCCTATGTAATGTGATTGCCCTGCTTTTAAGTGCTTTATTTCCTAACACGCTCAAAAACACTCAAAAAACTTTTTTATGTTAATGTCATCTTTTTCCCACATTTTTATCCCACAATATTTCGCATGCAATTTGGAGTTTTGGTAACTAAGAATGTGAAAAACACCCAAAATACACTCATTTGGTAAGCTTGTTCTTTTTTTTATTCTGCGTAATATTTGGTTTTATTCAAATGTAATGTGATTGTTCAGCTTTTTAGCGCTTTGTTGCATATAACGCTCAAAAACACTCAAAAGACACTTTTCTGGTAATGTCATTTATTTCCCACATAAAGCTAGTTTCGCATGTAATTTGGGATTTTCGTAACTAAGAATGTGAAAAACACTCAAAATACACACATTTTGTAAGGTAATTCTGTTTCTGAATTAAAAGTGTTATTCATGAGTTTCATCATTTTCGTATCTAAGAAACTTCTCTAGGTACACGAGTTTTTGCGTTTTTTGCTTTTTAGTTCTTGTGGAACTATAAAACACTCATTATACAAGTTTCTCAGAATGTCCTTTTGTTTTGCAATACTTTGCATCCATTTTTTTATTTTTTTAGGTAACAAGCTCAAAAACATTCAAAATATATATTTTTGGTAATGTTATTCTATTTCATATTGGTTGGTTTGCATCCTTTTTAGCGTTTTTCTACGTAAATCACTGAAAAGACACGTTTTCAGTAATTTTGTTTTGGATTCCCATATTGAGTGACTTCCATGTTTTTATCGTTTTGGTGCCTAACATACTGAAAAACACTCAGAAGTATGGTTTCTCGTAAAGTCGTTTAATTTCCTCATGTAGGTGGCTTTGCATTCACTTTAGAGTTTGGTACTTAATATTCCGAAAAGAAAGCTAAAATTAACTTTTTTCATAATATTCTCTTATCACATAATTGTCCAGAATTTTCCCAGAATTTTGGCATCTCGGTACCTATGAAAATAAATAAAAAAAAAAATTGCCCTTTTTTTTATATATTTATTTATATATTTTTTTTTTTATGAAGTTATTTTTGGATTTTAGTTTTTTGGTTCTTAAGGAACTTAAAAACACTCATAATACACGTTTCTCGTAATGTCCTTTCGTTTCCAAAACATAGGGTTCTTTGCATGTATTTTCGCGTTTTTATAGGCAGCATGATCAAAAACACTCAAAATACATGTTTTTGTTAATGTTATTCTAATTCTCCATAAAGGGTGTTTTGCATTTGTTTTAGCGTTTTGGTATGTAAGGAGCTCAAAAAAACTTAGACAAGTTCTTGGTAAAAGTTGGTTTCATTCCCATGTAATGTTATTGCCCTGCTTTTTAGTGTTTTATTGCCTAACACGCTCAAAAACACCCAGAGTCACTTTTCTGGTAATGTCATTTCTTACCAACATAAAGATAGTTTAGTATGCAATTTTGGGTTTTGGTAAATAAGATTGTGAAAAACACTGAAAATACACGCATTTCGTAAGGTTGTTATGTTTCTCATTTAAGAGTATTATTCTTGAGTACCAGCGTTTTGGTAACTAAGAAACTTCTCCATATACACGAGTTTTTGCGTTTTTTGCCCTGTGGTTCTTTTGAAGTATAAAACACTTATTATTCACGTTTCTCGTAATATCCTTTTGTTTCCCAATAAAGAATGCTTTTCATCCTTTTTCGCGTTTTTTGTAGGTAACAAGATTAAAAACACTCAAAATATACCTTTTCGGTAATATTTTATTTTTTCATATTTGTTGGTTTGCATCCATTTTAGCGTTTTTCTACCGAAAACACAGAAAAAACACGTTTTCAGTATTTTGTTTTGGATTCTCATATAGAGTGACTTCCATATTATTTATCGTTTTGATGCCTAACAAGCTGAAAATCACTATCTGAAAATCAGGTATATGGTAAAGTCGTTTAATTTCCTCATATAGGTGGCTTTGCATGCACTTTAGGGTTTCGTAAATAACAGTCCGAAAAAAAAGCTTAAAGTAACTTTTTTAATAACAATCTTTTATCACATAATTGCCCTGAATTTTGCCAGAATTTTGGCATCTCGGTACCTATGAAGATCAATAAAAAAAATTAAAAAATTCCTATTTTTCTATTTATTTATTTATTTATTTTTTCTAAAAAAAGAGTATTACTTGTGGGTTTTAGCTTTTTGGTTCTTAAGGAACTTTAAAACACTTATAATACACGTTTCTCTAATATCCTTTCCTTTTCCAAACATAAGGTTCTTTGCATGTATTTAAGCGTTTTTATAGATAACATGATTAAAAAACACTCAAAATACCTGTTGGTTATGTTATTTTGTTTCTATATAAAGTGTGTTTTTCATGCGTTTTAGCGCATATAAGGAGCTAAAAAAAACACTTAAAGGCAAGTTCTTGGTAAACGTTGGTTTTATTTCATGTAATGTGATTGCCCTGTTTTTTAGTGCTTTATTGCCTAACACTCTCAAAAACACTCAGAAGACACTTTTCTGGTAATGTCATTTTTTTCCCCATATAAAGCTATATTCGCATAGAATTTCGTTTTTTTTAACTAAGAATGTGAAAAAAAACTCAAAATACACGCATTTAGTAAGGTTGTTATGTTTGTCAACTAAGAGTGTTTCATAAGTTTCAGCATTTTGGTATCTAAGAAACTAAGAAATGTCCTTTTGTTTCCCAATATAGAGTGATTGGCATGCATTTTCGCGTTTTTTTGTAGGTAACAAGTTCAAAAACACTCAAAATATACGTTTTGGTGTTTTTTTCTATTTCTTCGTATTGGTTTGTTTGCATCCGTTTTAGCGTTTTTCTACGTAAAACACTGAGAAGACATGTTTTCAGTAATTTTGTTTTGGATTCCCATATTGAGCGACTTCAATGGTATTTATCGTTTTGGTGCGTAACATGCTAAAAACACTCAAAAGGCAGGTTTCTTGTAAAGTCGTTTAATTTCCATATATAGGTGGCTTTGCATGCACTTCAGGGTTTGGTACATAACAGTCCGAAAAAAATCTAAAATTAACATATTTTGATAATATTCTTTTTTCCACATAATTTCCCTGTATTTTACCAGAATTTCGGCATCTCTATACCTATGAAGATGAATAACAAAAAAACAAAACAAAAAATGCTATTTTTTTATTTTTTTTTTTCTCTATAAAGAGTGTTATTTGTGGGTTTTAGCTTTTTGGTACTTAAGGAACTTAAAAACACTCATAATACACGTTTCTCATAATGTCCTTTCGTTTCCCAAATATAGGGTTCTTTGCATGTATTTCAGCGTTTTTATAGGTAACATGATCAAAAACACTCAAAATACATATTTTTGGTAATGTTTTTCTGTTTCTCCATAAAGGGTGTTTTTCATGCGTTTTAGTGTTTCAATATGTAAGGAGCTCAAAAACACTTAAAGGCAAGTTCTTGGTAAAATTTGGTTTTATTCCCATGTTTTTTTTTTTTTTTTTATGTAGGAAGGATACTGGCCAAGGGCAACAAAAATCTAATAAAGAAAATGCCCACTGTAATGCCAGTCCCATAAAAGGGTCAAAGCAGTGGTCAAAAATTGGTGGATAAGTGTCTTGAATCCTCCCTCTTGAAGGAATTCAAGTCATAGGAAGGTGGAAATACAGAAGCAGGCATGAAGTTCCAGAGTTTATGTAATGTGATTGCCCTTTTTTTTAGTGCTTTATTGCCTAACACGCTCAAAAACACTCAAAAGACACTCTTCTGGTAATGTCTTTTTTTTTTCCACATAAAGCTAGTTTCGCATACAATTTGGGGTTTTGGTAACTAAGAATGTGAAAAACACTCGAAATACACGCATTTGCTAAGGTTGTTCTCTATCTCAATTAAAAGTATTATTCATGAGTTTCAGCGTTTTGGTACCTAAGAATCTAAAAAACACTCATAATGCACGTTTCTCGTAATGTCGCTCTTTTTCTTCATATAGGGTGTTTTGCATGCATTTTGGCATTTTTTTCACGTAATAGTTGAAAAACACTGAAAATACACGCTTTTGGTAATAAGAACATAAGAACATAAGAAATAAGTGAATCTGCAAGAAAGCATCAGGCCTGCAAGTGGCAGTATTTGTATGAAATATGCCTACCTATTTCCACCTATCATCCCCATCCATAAATGTGTAATTTTCTCTTACTGTTCCCAAATGCCTAAGCACTAACGGCTTGATTACTACGTCCGTTCCAATCATCTACTACTCTATTTGAGAGCCAATTCCTTCCTGTCTCCTTTTTAAACATCAAGTTTTCAGGCTTGAACCCGTTTTTCTTGTTCTATCATATTTACAGATTCTAAGAATTTTCCTTATGTTCCCTTTATTATTACCCATATACCACTAAAAGACTTCTATTAGGTCCACTCTTAACCAACGTCTCTTTAAAGAATGTAAATTTAACAGCTTGAATATCGCTTCGTAAGGAATATTCCTCATCCTCTGTATCCTTTTAGTCATTTTCCTTTGTAATGATTCTAATAGACCTTTATCCTTCCTGTGATGTGGTGACCAGAATTGGACAGTGTAGTCTATATGAAGTCTGACCAGCGCCAAATGTAACTTTAATATTACTTCGGGAGTTCTACTTTTAGCACTCCTGAAAATGAATCATAATACACTATTTGCTTTGTATCTGGCCTCTTTCCATTGCTTTCTTAGACGGAGTTCAGATATAACCTTAAATCTCAAATCTTTTACTTACCCTGAACCTACCAGAACTTGGTTGTTCATTGTGTAACTACTGTGTGGGTTTCTTCTACTTACGCTAAGTGCTTTGCATTTGTTGACATTAAACTGCATTTGCCATCTGTAATTCCATTCGTTCAACCTATTCAAATCTGCCTGCAAAGCGATGGTGTGCGATTCTGACCTAATTAATCTACATATTCTCGTGTCATCCGCAAATTTACTAACAACACTACTAATTTCACTATCCAAGCCATTGACATATATTACAAACAACATCGGCCCTAATACCAATAATCCCTTTGTCACCCCACTAATTACTTGATCCCACTCCGATTTAGAGCCGTTAATTACAACACTCTGTCGCCTGATGCTTAGCCATGACTTTATCCAATCTAAACACCTCATCTCTCTCGTGCGCCCTAACATTTCTCAGTAGCCTCTGATGGGGTACCTTGTCAAACGCTTTACTAAAGTCCTGATATAGGATGCCATAACTATCACCATTATCTGCCGCCTTGTAAACCTTACTGTATAAACTTACCAAGTTTCTCATGTAAGACTCCCCATTCCAGAAGCCGTGCTGTCACTGAGTTATCAAGTTATGTTTGTCTAAATGCTCTTAAATGTTCTTCGCTATTATTGACTCCATTATTTTACATTCAACAGAAGTTAAGCTGACAGGTTAGACGTTAAAGTTTTATCTCCTTTCTTAAAGGTAGGTACTATATTCGCCTGCCTGCAAATTACCGATACCTCACATGACTAAAGTGATTTCCTAAGGACAGAAACTAACCTTTTTCCTTTCCTTAAATACTGTGGAATATATTTCATCTGGTCCTGGTGACTTGAACTTTTCAACTTATCTATCTCCTGTTCCACTATCTCTTTTAGTTATGGTAATATCTGTCAGCTTCTCATCCTCTTCTACTCTAAATATCTTCTCACTATTCGGCAAATCCTGCATGTTTTCCTGGGCAAAGACAATTAAAAAATACTCGCTCACAATTTTACTAATCTCCTCTCAACAACTAATCAGGTCCCATTCTGCTGTCTTTAAGGAACTATTGTTTCTCTATTCTTCGTCTTATATGCCTGATAAAATCCTTTGAGGTCCATCATCGCTTGGCTGGCTACCTTTAATTCATAACTATTTTTAGCTTTCCTTGTTAAACTCCTGACTTTTCTAATTTATTATATTGTGGCCTTAAAACCACTTCCCTTGTCTTTAATCTCATATATACTTCTCCTTCGCCCTATATAGTGTTTTAACCTCAGTCATCCATTTAGGATCATTCTTCTGCGATCTTTTTCTTCTGTAAGGGATGTTCCCTAACTGTCCTGAATGTAATTTATCAACGAAATATTTATTTCGCTTCTCCATAAGAGGTGTTTTGCATGGGTTTTAGCGTTTCTGTAAATAAGAACCTATAAAACACGTTTTTAGTAATGTTGTTTTGTATTCCTTTATAGAGTGCTTTCGATGCTTTTTAGCGTTCTGGTGTCTAACACGTTGAAAAACAAAACCACTAGGCAAAAAACGGAAAATCTCGTGAATATGCAGAAACTCATGAATAACACTTTTAATTGAGAAACAGAGCAATCTTACTAAATGCGTGTCAAAAACACTAAAAGGCAAGTTCTTCGTTAAAGTTGGTTTTATTCCCATGTAATGTGATTGCCCTGCTTTTTAGTGCTTTATTGCCTAACACGCTCAAAAACACTCAAAGACACTTTTCTGGTAATGTCATTTTTTTCCCACATAAAGCTAGTTTCGAAAGTAATTTTGGGTTTTGGTAACTGAGAATGTAAAAAAAACACTCAAAATACACGCAGTTAGTAAGGTTGTTCTGTTTCTTGATTAAGAGTGTTATTCATGAATTTCAGTATTTTGGCATCTTAGAAACTTCTCCATACAGTCGAGTTTTTGCGTTTTTTGCCTTGTGATTCTGGTGAAACTATAAAACACTCATTATACACGTTTCACGTTATGTCCTTTTTTTTTTCCTTATATAGAGTGCTTTGCATATATTTTCGCGTAAAAAGCTCAAGAACACAAAATATATTTTTTGGTAATGTTATTCTATTTCTTCATATTGGTTAGTTTGAATCCGTTTTAGCGTTTTTCTACGTAAATCTTTTAAAAGACACGTTTCCAGTAATTTTGTTTTGGATTTCCATATAAAGTGACTTTCATATTATTTATCGTTTTATTGCCTAACATTCTTTTTGGTGCCTTTTGCCTCCCAATATAGAGTTCTTTCCATCCATTTTCGCGTTTTTTGTAGGTAACAATTAAAAAAAAAAACACTCAAAATTATTCTATTTCTTAATTTTGGTTGGTTTGCATCCGTTTTAGCGTTTTCTACGTAAAACACCGAAAAGACACGTTTTCAGTAATTTTGTTTTGGATTCCCATATAGATTGACTTCCTTGGGTTTTATCATGCTGGTTCCTAACATGCTGAAAAACACTCATAAGACAGTTTTCTGACAAAGACGTTTAATTTCCCCATATAGGTGGCTTTGCATGCAATTTAGGGGTTTGGTACATAACAGTCCGAAAAAAATGCTAAATTTAACTTTTTTGATAATGTTCTTATTTCATATAATTTCCTGAACTTTGCCCAAATTTTGGTACCTCCTTACCTGTGAAGATGAATAAGAATAAAAAATAAATATCGTATTTTTTTATTTATTTTTTTTTATTTTTTTCTCAATAAAGAGTGGAATTTGTGGCTTTTAGCTTTTTCGTACTTAATGAACTTAAAAACTTTCATAATACACGTTTCTCGTAATGTCCTTTTGTTACCCAAAAATAGGGTTCTTTGCATGTATTTAAGCGTTTTTATTGGTAACATGATCAAAAACACTTAAAATACATGTTTTTGGTAATGTTATTCTGCTTCACCATAAAGTTTATTTTGCATGCATTTTAGTGTTTTGGTATATAAGGAGCTCAAAAATACTTAAAGGCAAGTTCTTGGTAAAAATTCGTTTTCCTCCAATGTAATGTGATTGATCTCCTTTTTAGTGCTTTATTGCCTATCACGCTCAAAAACACTAAAAAAGACACTTTTCTGGTAAAGTCATTTTTTTTCCCACAAATCTATTTTCGCATGCAATATGGGGTTTTGGTAACTAAGAATGTGAAAAGCACTCAAAACACACGAATATGTTAAGGTTGTTCTGTTTCTCAATTAGGAGTGTTATACATGAGTTTTAGCATTTATGTATCTAGGAAACCTCTCCATATACACGAGATTTTGCGTTTTTTGCCTTGTGGTTCTTTTGAACTATAAAACAGTCATTATACACTTTTCTTGCAATGTTCTTTTGTTTTTCAATATAGAGTGCTTTGCATCAATTTTCGCGTTTTTTGTAAGTAATAAGCTCAAAACACTCAAAATATACGTTTTTAGTAACGTTTTTCTATTTCTTGATATTGGTTGCATTGCATCCGTTTTAGCGTTTTTCTACGTAAAATACTGAGAAGACACGTTTTCAGTAACTATTTTGGATTCCCATATAGTGTTCCTTATTATTTGTCGTTTTGGTGCCTAACATGCTAAAAAAACACTCAAAACAAAGATTTCTGGTAAGGTCGTTTAATTTATTCATATAGGAGGCTTTGCATGCAATTTAGGGTTTGGTACATAACAGTTCGAAAAAAAAAGCTGAAATTAACTTTTTTTGATAATATTCTTTTATCATACGATTGCCCTGATTTTCCCAGAATTTTGGCATCTCGGTACTATGAAGATGAATAACAAAAAAAAAAAATCCTATTTTTTAATTTTTGTTTTGTTTTTTATTTTCTAAATAAAGAGTGTTATTTGTGGGTTTTAGCTTTTTGGTACTTAAGAAACTTAAAAAAACACTCATAATACACGTTTCTCGTAATGTTCTTTTGTTTCCCAAACATAATGTTCTTTGCATGTATTTAAGCGTTTTTATAGATAACATGATCAAAAACACTCAAAATATATGTTTTTGGTAATGTTATTCTGTTTCTCCATAAAGTTTGTTTTACATGCGTTTTAGCGGTTTGTTATATATGGAGTTCAAAAACACTTAAAGGCAAGTTTTTGGTATAAATTGGTGTTATTCCAATGTAATATGATTGCCCTGCTTTTTAGCGCTTTGTTGCCTATCACGCTCAAAAACACTTAAAAGACACTTTTCTGGTAATGTAATTTTTTTCTCACATAAAGGTGGTTTCGCATGCAATTTGGGGTTTTGGTAACTAAGAATGTGAAAAGCACTCAAAATACACGGATTTAGTAAGGTTGTTCTGTTTCTCAATTAAGAGTATTATTCACGAGTTTTAGCATTTTGGTATCTAGGAACCCTTTTCCATATACACGAGTTTTTGTGTTTTTTGCCTTTTGGTTCGTTTGAACTATAAAAAACTCATTATACACTTTTCTTGCAAAGTCCTTTTGTTTTCTAACATAAAGTGCTTTGCATCAATTTTCCCGTTTTTTGTAGGTAACAAGCTCAAAAACACTCTATAATCTACCTTTTTGGTAATGATTTTCTATTTCTTGATATTGGTTGGTTTGCATCCGTTTTAGCGTTTTTACTACGTAAAACACTGAAAAGACACGTTTTCAGCAATTTTGTTTTGGATTCTCATATAGAGTGAGTTCCTTATTATTTATCGTTCTGGTACCTAACATGCTGAAAACACTCAAAAAAGAGATTTCTGGTAAGGTCGTTTAATTTCCTCATATAGGAGTCTTTGGATGCACTTTAGGGTTTGGTATATAATAGTCCGAAAAAAAAGCTAAAATTAACTTTTTTGATAATTTTCTTTTATCATATAATAGCCCTGAATTTTCCCAGAATTTTGGCATCTCGGTTCCTATGAAGATGAAAAACAAAAAAAAAAATCCTATTTTTTTATTTTCTTACTTTTTTTTCTAAATAAAGAGTGTTATTTGTGGGTTTTAACTTTTTGGTACTTAAGGAACTTAAAAACACTTATAATACACATTTCTCGTAATGTCCTTTCGTTTCGCAAACATAAGGTTCTTTGTATGTATTTAAGCGTTTTTATAGATAACATGATCAAAACCCTAAAATATATGTTTTTGGTAATTTTATTCTGTTTCTCCATAAAAGGTGTTTTCCATGCGTTCTAGCGTTTTGGTATGTAATGAGCTCAAAAACACTTAAAGGCAAGTTCTTGGTAAAAGTTGATTTTATTCCCATGTAATATGATTACCCTGCTTTTTAGTGCTTTATTGCCAAACACGCTGAAAAACACTCAAAAGACACTTTTCTTGTAATATCATTTTTTTCCCACATAAAGCTAGTTTTGCATGGAATATGGTGTTTTGGTAATTAAGAATGTGAAAAAAACTCAAAACACAGGCATTTAGTAAGGTTTTTCTATTTCTTAATTAAAAGTGTTATTCATGAGTTCCAGCATTTTGGTATGTAAGAAACTTTTCTAATACACACATTTGGTAAGGTATTTCTGTTTTAAAATTAAAAGTGTTATTCATGAGTTTCAGCTTTTTGGTATGTAAGAAACTCCTTTATGTACACGAGTTTTTGAGTTTGTTACCTTGTGGTTCTTGTCAAACTATAAAACACTCATATACGTTTCTCGTAATGTCCTTTTCTTTGACAATATAAAGTGCTTTCCATCCATTTTTGCATTTTTTGTAGGTAACAAGCTCAAAAACACATCAAAATATATCTTTTTGGTAATGTTATTATATTTCTTCATATTGGTTGGTTTACATCCGTTTTAGCGTTTTTCTACGTAAATCACTGAAAAGACACGCTTTCAGTAATATTGTTGAAATTGCTGAAAAACACTGAAAAGACAGGTTTCTGGTAAAGTCGTGTAATTTCCCCATATAGGTGGATTTGCATACACTACAGAGTTTGTACATAACTCCGGAAAAAAGGTAAAATTATTTTTTTATAAATTTTTTTTTTTTTTAATTTCCATGAATTTTGCCAGAATTTTGGCATCTCGGTACCTATGAAGATGAATAAATTTTTTTTTTCTCTATAAAGAGCGTTATTTTTGGATTTTAGCTTTTTCGTACTTAAGTAACTTAAAAACACTCATAATACACGATTTTCGTAATGTCCTTTTGTTATACAAACATAGGGTTCTTTGAATGTATTTAATCGTTTTTATAGGTTACATGATCAAAAACACTCAAAATACATGTTTTTGGTAATGTTATTTTGGTAATGTTTCTCCATAAAGGGTGTTTTGCATGCGTTTGAGATTTGGTATGTAAGGAATTAAAAAACACTTAAAGGCAAGGTCTTCGTAAAAGTTGGTTTTATTCCCATGTAATGTGATTGTTCTGCTTTTTAGTGCTTTGTTGCATATCACGCTCGAAAACACTAAAAACACACATTTTTGGTAATGTCATTTTTTTTTCCCACATGAAGGTAGTTTTGCATGTAGTTTGGCATTTTCGTAACTAAGAATGTGAAAAACACTCAAAATACACAATTTGATAAGGTAGTTCTGTTTATCGATTAAAAGTGTTATTCATGCATTTCATCATTTCGGTATGTAAGAAATTTCTCTATATACACAAGTTTTTGCGTTTATTGCCTTGTGGTTCTTTTAAAACTATAAAACACTCATTATACACGTTTCTCGTAATGTCCTTTTGTTTCCTAATATAGAGTACTTTACATCCATTTTTGCATTTTTTTGTTGGTAACAAGCTCAAAAACACTCAAATTATATCTTTTTGGTAATGTTATTCTATTTCATAATATAGGTTGGTTTGCATCCGCTTTAGCGTTTTCTACGTAAAACACTGAAAAGACACGTTTTCAGTAATTTTGTTTTGGATTCACATATTGTCTGACTTCCATATTATTTATCGTTTTGGTGCCTAACATGCTGAAAAACAGTGAAGAGACAGGTTTCTGTTAAAATCGTTTAATTTCCCTATATAGGTGTCTTTGCATGTATTTAGGGTTTGGTACATAACAATCCGAAAAAAAACTATAACTTTTATGGAAATTTTCTTTTTTCCACATAAATTCCCTGAATTTTGGCAGAATTTTGGCATCTCGGTACCTATAAGGATGAATAAAAAAAAAAAATAAAATTTTTTTTTTTTTTTGTATATTATTGTTTTTTCTAAATAAAGAGTGTCATTTGTGGGTTTTAGCTTTTTGGTACTGAAGGAACTTAAAAAACACTCATAATACACGTTTCTCGTAATATCCTTTCGTTTCCCAAACATAAGGTTCTTTGCATGTATTTAATCGTTTTTATAGATAATATGATAAAAAAAAACACTCGAAATACATGTATTTGGTAATATTATTCTGTTTCTGCATAAAATGTATTTTGCATGCGTTTTAGCGTTTTGGCATATAAGGAGCTCAAAAACACTTAAAGGCATGTTCTTAGTAAAATTTGGTTTTATTCCAGTGTAATGTGATTGCCCTTCCTTTTTAGTGTTTTATTGCGTAACACGCTCAAAAACACTCAAAAGACATGCAAGGCCTCGCATATGAGGAAATTAGAGACCTTACCAGAAATCTGTCTTTTGAGTGTTTTTCAGCATTTTATGCACCGAAACGATAAATAATAAGGAACTCTCTCTATGTGGGAATCCAAAAGAAAATTACTGAAAACGTGTCTTCTCAGTGTTTTACGTAGAAAAACGTTAAAACTGATGCAAACCAACCAATATCAAGAAGCAGAAAAACATTACCAAAAATGTATATTTTGAGTGTTTTTGAGCTTGTTACCTACAAAAAAACGCAAAAATTGATACAATGCACTCTATATTGGGAAACAAAGGGACATATCGAGAAAAGTGTATAATGAATTTTTTATTGTTAAAAAAAACCACATGGCAAAAAACGCAAAAACTCGTGTATATGGAGAAGCTTCCTAGATACTAAAATGCTGAATCTCATGAAAAACACTCTTAATTGAGAAACAGAACAACCTTACTAATTGCTTGTCAAAAACACTGATAGGCAAGTTCTTATTAAAAATTAGTTTTATTCCAATGTAATGTCATTGCCCAGCTTTTTAGTGCTTTATTACCTAACACGCTCAAAAACACTCAACAGACATTTTTCTGGTAATGTTAATTTTTCCCCACATAAAGCTGGTTTCGCATGGAATTTGGGGTTTTGGTAACTAAGAATGTGAAAAGCACTCAAAATACACACATTTTGTAAGATTGTTCTGTTTCTCAATTAAGAGTGTTGTTCATGAGTTTCAGCATTTTGGTGTCTACGAAACTTCTTCATATACACTAGTTTTTGCACTTTTTGCCTTGTGGTTCTTTTGAACTATTAAACACTCATTATACACTTTTCTTGCAATGTCCTTTTCTGTCCCATTATAGAGTGCTTTGCATCAATTTTCGTGTTTTTTTTACAGGTAACAAGCTCAAAAACACTGAAAATATACATTTTTGGTAATGTTTTTCTATTTCTTTATATTGGTTTGTTTGCATCCGTTTTAGCGTTTTTCTACGTAAAACACTGAGAAGACACGTTTTCAGTAATTTTGTTTTGAATTCCCATATAGAGTGAGTTCCTTATTATTTATTGTTTTGGTGCCTAACATGCTGAACAACACTCAAAAGAGAGATTTCTGATAAGGTCGTTTAATTTCCTCATATAGGAGGCTTTGCATGCACTTTAGTGTTTGGTACATAACAGTCCGATGAAAAAAGCTAAAATTAACTTTTTTGATAATATTATTTTATCACATAATTGCCCTGAATTTTTACCAGAATTTTGGCATCTCGGTACCTATGAAGATAAATAAAAAAAAAATCCTATTTTTTTATTTTTTATTTATTTATTTATTTTTTCTCAATGAAGAGTGTTATTTGTGGGATTTACCTTTTTGGTACTTAAGGAACTTAAAAACACTCATAATACACGTTTCTCGTAATGTCCTTTCGTTTCCCAAACAAAAGGTTCTTTGCATGTATTTAAGCGTTTTTATAGATAACATGATCAAAAACACTTAAAATACAAGGTTTTGGTAAGGTTATTCTGTTTCTCCATAAAGTGTGTTTTGCATACGTTTTAGCAGTTTTGTATATAAGGAGCTGAAAAACACTTATGGGAAGTTCTTGGTAAAAAAAATATTTTATTCCAATATAATGTGATTGCCCTGCAATCACATTACATTGGAATACATTACATTACACTCAAAAGACACTTTTCTGGTAAATTCATTTTTTTCCCCACAAAGATATTTTCGCATGTAATTTGGGGTTTTTGGTAACTAAGAATGTGAAAAGCACTCAAAATCCACGCATTTAGTAAGGTTGATCTGTTTCTCAATTAATAGTGTTATTCATGAGTTTCAGCATTTTGGTATGTAGGAAATCTCTCCATTTACACGAGTTTTTGCGTTGTTTGCTTTGTGGTTCTTTTCTTGCAATGTCCTCTTGTTTCCCAATATAGAGTGCTTTGCATCAATTTTCGCGTTTTTGTAGGTAAAAAGCTCAAAAACACTCAAAATATACCTTTTTTGGTAACGTTTTTCTATTTCTTGATATTGGTTGGTTTGCATCCGTTTCAACGTTTTTCTACGTAAAACACTGAGAAGACACGTTTTCAGTAACTTTCTTTTGGATTCCCATATAGAGTGAGTTCCTTATTATTTATCTTCTCGGTGCCTAACATGCTAAAAAACACACAAAACACAGATTTCTGGTAAGGTCGTTTAATTTCCTCATAATGGAGGCTTTGCATGCACTTTAGGGTTTGGTACATAAGTCGGAACAAAAAAAGCTGAAATTAACTTTCTTGATAATATTTTTTCTATCACATAATTGCCCTGAATTTTCCCAGAATTTTGGCATCTCGGTACCTATGAAAATGAATAACAAAAAAAAAAATCATATTTATTTTATTTTTTTATTTTTTATTTTCTAAATAAAGAGTGTTATTTGTGGGTTTTAGCTTTTTGGTACTTAAGGAACTTATAAAAACACATAATACACGTTTCTCGTAATGTCCTTTTGTTTCCCAAACATAATGTTCTTTGCATGTACTTAATCGTTTTTATAGATAACATGATCAAAAACACTCAAAATACATGTTATTAGTAATGTTATTCTGTTTCTCCATAAAGTTTGTTTTGCATGCGTTTTAGCGGTTTGGTATATAAGGGGTTAAAAAACACTTAAAGGCAAATTCTTCGTAAAAGTTGGTTTTATTCCCATGTAATGTGATTGTTCTGCTTTTTAGTTCTTTGTTGCATATCACGCTCAAAAACACTCAAAAGACACTTTTCTGTTAATGTCATATTTTTTCCCACATGAAGCTAGTTTCGCATGTAATTTGGCATTTTCGTAACTAAGAATGTGAAAAACACTCAAAATACACAATTTGGTAAGGTAGTTCTATTTATCGATTAAAAGTGTTATTCATGCATTTCATCATTTTGGTATGTAAAAATTTCTCAATATACACGAGTTTTTGCGTTTATAGCCTTGTGGTTCTTTTAAAACTATAAAACACTCATTATACACGTTTCTCGTAATGTCCTTTTGTTTCCTAATATAGATTGCTTTACATCTATTCTTGCATTTTTTGTAGGTAACAAGCTCAAAAACACTCAAAATATATCTTTTTGGTAATGTTATTCTATTTCTTCATATAGGATGGTTTGCATCCGCTTTAGCGTTTTTCTAAGTAAAACACTAAAAAGACACGTTTTCAGTAATTTTGTTTTGGATTCGCATATTGACTGATTTTCATATTATTTATCGTATTGGTGCCTAACATGCTGAAAAACACTGAAAAGACAGGTTTCTGGGAAAGTCGTTTAACTTTCCTATATAGTTGGCTTTGCATGCACTTTAGGTTTCGGTACATAACAATCCGAAAAAAAAGCTATAATTAACTTTCATGATAATGTTCTTTTTTTCCACATAAATTCCCTGAATTTTGGTAGAATTTTGTTAATTCGGTACCTATGAAGATGAAAAAAAAAAAATCCCTTTTTTTTTATTTATTAATTTTTTTTCTAAAAAAAAGTGTTATTTGTGGGTTTTAGCTTTTTAGTACAGAAGGAACTTAAAAAAACACTTATAATACATGTTTCTCGTAATGTCCTTTCGTTTCTCAAATATAAGGTTCTTTGCATGTATTTAAGCGTTTTTATTAATAACATGATCAAAAACAATCAAAATATATGTATTTGGTAATGTTTTTCTGTTTCTCCATAAAATGTATTTTGCATGCGTTTTAGCGTTTTGGTATATAAGGAGCTCAAAAACACTTAAAGGCAAGTTCTTGGTAAAATTTGGTTTTATTCCCATGTAATGTGATTGCCCTGGGTTTTAGTGCTTTATTGCATAACACGCTCAAAAAAAACACTGAAAAGACATGCAAAGCCTCCCATATGAGGAAATTAAAGACCTTACCAGAAATCTGTCTTTTGAGTGTTTTTCAGCTTGTTAGGCACCAAAACGTTAAATAATAAGGAACTCACTCTATGTGGGAATCCAAAAGAAAATTACTGAAAATGTGTCTTCTCAGTGTTTTACGTAGAAAAACGCTAAAACTGATGCAAACCAACCAATATCAAGAAGCAGAAAAACATTACCAAAAATGTATATTTTGAGTGTTTTTGAGCTTGTTACCTACAAAAAAAAAAAAAAAAACGCAAAAAAATTGATACAAAGCACTCTATATTGGGAAACAAAGGGACATTGCGAGAAAAGTGTATAACGAATGTTTTATAGTTCAAAAAAACACAAGGCAAAAAACACAAAAACTCGTGTATATGGAGAAGTTTCCTAGATACCAAAATGCTGAAACTCATGAAAAACACTCTTAATTGAGAATCAGAACAACCTTACTAAATGCGTGTCAAAAACACTAGAAGGCAAGTTCTTCGTAAAAGTAGGTTTTATTCTCATGTAATGTGATTGCCCTGCTTTTTAGTGCTTTATTGCCTAACACGTTCAAAAACACTCAAAGACACTTTTCTGGTAATGTCATTTTTTTCCCACATAAAGCTAGTTTCGCATGGAATTTGGGATTCTGGTAATTAAGAATGTAAAAAAACACTAAAAATACACGCATTCAGTAAGGTTGCTCTGTTTCTTCATTAAGAAAGTTATTCATGAGTTTCAGCATTTTAGTATCTTGGAAACTTCTCCACACAAACGAGTTTTTGCGTTTTTTGCCTGGTGATTTTGGTGAAACTATAAAACACTCATTATACACGTTTCTCGTTATGTCCTTTTTTTTCCTAATATACAGTGCTTTGCAACCATTTTTGCGTGTTTTTTTTATGTAACAAGTTCAAAAACACATAAAATATATTTTTCTGGTAATATTATTCTATTTTTTCATATTGGTTGGTTTGCATCCGTTTTGACGTTTTTCTACGTAAATCTTTTAAAAGACACGTTTTCAGTAATTTTGTTTTGGATTTCCATATAGAGTGACTTTCATATTATCTATCGTTTTGGTGTCTAACATGCGAAAAAACACTCAAAAGATAGGTTTCTTGTAAAGTCGTTAAATTTTCCCAAATAGGTGGTTTTGCATACACTTTATGGTTTGGTACATAACTCCGAAAAAAGGTAAAATTATCTTTTTCGATAATGTTCTTTTTTCCACATAATTTCCCTGAATTTTGGCAGAATTTTGGCATCTTGGTACCTATGAACATTAATAACAAAAAAATAAAAATGCTCTTTTTTATTTATTTATTTTTTTCTTTATAAAGAGTGTTATTTGTAGGTTTTAACGTTTTGGTACTTAAGGAACTTAAAAACATTCATAATACACATTTCTCGTAATGTTCTTTCGTTTCCCAAATATAGGGATCACTTGTTTTTGGTAATGTTATTCTGCTTCTCCATAAATAAGTGTTTTGCATGCGTTTTAGCGATTTGTTATGTAAGGAGCTGAAAAACACTTCAAGACAAGTTCTTGGTAAAAGTTGGTTATATTCCAGTGTAATATGATTGTCCTGCTTTTTAGTGCTTTATTGCCTAACACGCTCAAAAACATTCAAAAGACACTTCTGGTAATGTCAGTTTTTTTTCACACATAAAGCTAGTTTCGCATGCTATTTGGGGTTTTGCTAAGAATGTGAAAAAAAAAAAACACTCAAAATACACGCATTTGGTAATGTTGTTCTGTTTCTCAATTAAGATTGTTATTCATGATTTTCAACATTTTGGTATCTAAGAAACTTCTTTATATACACGAGTTTTTGCATTTTTTGCCTTGTGGTTCTTGTGAACCACAAGTTCTTTTGCTGGAAAATAATAAGACACTCATTATACACGTTTCTCGTAATGTCCTTTTCTTTCCCAATAGGGAGTGCTTTGCATCCATTTTCGCGTTTTTTGTAGGTAACAAGCTCAAAAACACTCAAAATATACCTTTTTGGTAATGTTACTTCACAGTGGTTATTTTGCATCCGTTTTAGCGTTTTTCTACGTAAAACAACGAAAAGATACGTTTTCAGTAATTTTGTTTTCGATTCCCAAAGAATATTGCCAGAATTTTGGCATCTTAGTAGCTATGAAGATGAATACGAAAAAAAAAATTATTATATTTTATTTTTTTTCTCTATAAAGTGTGTTATTTGTGAGTTTTTTAAAAACACTCATAATACACGTTTCTCGTAATGTCCTTTTGTTTCCCAATCATAAGGTTCTTTGCATGTATTTAAGCGTTTTTATAAATAACATGATCAAAAACACTCAAAATACATGTTTTTGGTAATGTTTCTCCATAAAGGGTGTTTTGCATGCGTTTTAGCGTTTTGGTGTGTAAGGAGTTAAAAACAAACACAAAGGCAAGTTCTTCGTAAAAGTTGGTTTTATTCCCATGTAATGTGATTGTTCTGCTGTTTTGTGCTTTGTTGCACATCACGCTCAAAAACACTCAAAAGACACTTTTCTGGTAATATCTTTTTTTTCCCACATAAAGCTAGTTTTGCATGTAATTTGGGATTTTTGTAACTAAGAATGTGAAAAACACTCAAAATACACACATTTGGTAGGGTAGTCCTGTTTCTCAATTAAAAGTGTTATTCATGCATTTCAGCATTTTGGTATGTAAGAAACTTCTCTATATCCACGAGTTTTTGCGTTTTTTGCCTTGTGGTTCCTGTGAAATTATAAAACACTCATTATACAAGTTTCTCGTAATTTTCTTTTGTTTCCCAATATAGAGTGCTTTCCATCCATTTTCGTATTTTTTGTAGATAACAAGCTGAATGAATAAAAAAAAATTCTATATTTTTAGTTATTTATTTTTTCTCTATTTGTGGGTTTTAGCTTTTTGGTAGTTAAGGAAGTTAAAAACAATCATAATACACGATTTTTTGTAATGCCTTTTCGTTTTACAGACATAGAGTTCTTTGCATGTATTTAAGTGTTTTTATAGGTAACATGATCAAAAACACTCAAAATACATGTTTTGGTAATGTTATTCTGTTTCTCCATAAAGGGTGTTTTGCATGCGTTTTAGTGTTTTGGTATGTAAGGAGTTAAAAACACTTAAAGGCAAGTTCTTCGTAAAAGTTGGTTTTATTCCTATATAATGTGATTATTCTGCTTTTTAGTGCTTTGTTGCATATTACGTTCAAAAACACTCAAAAGACACTTTTCAGATAATATCATTTTTTTCCCACATAAAGCTATTTTCACATGTAATTTGGGATTTTCGTAACTAAGAATGTGAAAAACACTCAAAATACACACATTTGGTAAGGTAGTTCGGTTTCTCAATTAAAAGTGTTATTAATGAGTTTTAGCATTTTGGTATGTAAGAAACTTCTCTATATACAGGAGTTTTTGCGTTTTTTGTCTTGTGGTCCTTGTGAAACTATAAAACAATCATTATACACGTTTCTCTAAATGTCCTTTTGCTTCCCAATATAGAGTGCTTTCCATTCATTTGCGCGTTTTTTGTAGGTAAAAAGCTCAAAAACACTTTTTGGTAATGTTATTCTATTTCTTTATATTTGTTGGTTTGCATCCGTTTTAGCCTTTTTCTACGTAAAACACTGAAAAGACACGTTTTCAGTAATTTTGTTTTGGATTCACATATTGACTGACTTCCATATTATTTATTGTTTTGGTATCTAACATGCTGAAAAACACTGAAAAGACAGGTTTCTGGTAAAATCGTTTAACTTCCATGCACTTTAGAGTTTGGTACATAAAAATCCGAAAAAGAGCTATAATTAACTTTTTTTTATAATGTTCTTTTATCCAGATAAAATCCCTGAATTTTGGCAGAATATTGGCATCTTGGTACCTATGAAAATCAATATAAAAAAAAATATTTTTATTTATTTATATATTTTTTCTCTATAAAGAGTGTTATTTGTGGGTTTTAACGTTTTGGTACTTAAGGAACTTAAAAACGGTCCTAATACACGTTTCTCGTAATGTCCTTTCGTTTCCATAACATAGGGTTCTTTGCATGTATTTAAGCGTTTTTGTAGGTAACATGATCAAAAACAATTAAAACACATGTTTTTAGTAATGTTATTCTGCATCTCCATAAAGGAGTTTTTTGCATTCGTTTTAGCGTTTTGGTTTGTAAGTAGGTCAAAAACACTTCAAGGCAAGTTCTTGGTAAAAGTTGGTTTTATTCCCATGTAATGTGATTGCCCTATTTTTTTTTGTGATTTATTGTCTAACACGCTCAAAAACACTCAAAAGACTTTTCTGGTAATGTCATTTTTTTTCCAACATAGTTTCGCGTGCTCTTTGGGGTTTTGCTATGAATGTGAAAAACACTTAAAATACACGCATTTGGTAAGGTTGTTCTGTTTCTCAATTAATATTGTTATTGAAGAGTTTCAGCATTTTGGTATCTAAGAAACTTCTTTATATACACGAGTTTTTGCGTTTTTTGCCTCTTGGTTCTTGTGAACCACAAGTTGTTTTGCTCAAAAACAATAAGACACTCATTATACACGTTTCTCGTAATGTCTTTTTGTTTCTCAATAGGGAGTGCTTTGCATCCATTTTCGCGTTTTTTGTAGGTAACAAGCTCTAAAACACTCAAAATGTACCTTTTAGGTAATGTTATTTTATTTCTTCTTCTTGGTTGGTTTGCATCCGTTTTAGCGTTTTTCTACGTAAAATACCGAAAAGACACGTTTTCATTAATTTTGTTTTAGATTCCCATATAGAGTGACTTGCATGTTATTTACCGTTATGGTGCCTAAGTTGAAAAACACTCATAACACAGTTTTCTGGCAAAGACGTTTAATTTCCCCATATAGGTGGCTTTGCATGCACTTTAGGGTTTGGTACATAACAGTACGAAAAAAAAGCTAAAATTAACTTTTTTGAAAAATGACTATTAATTTCCTGAATTTCGTCCAAATTTTGTCATCTTGGTAAAAGTGAAGATGAAAAAAAAAAGAAAAAAAAAAAATAATAATATTTTTTTATTTATTTATTTATTTTTTCTCAAATAATTTGTGGCTTTTAGGTTTTTGGTAAATAATGATCTTAAATACACTCGTAATACACGTTTCTCGCAATGTCCTTTCATTTCCCAAAAATAGGGTTCTTTTCATGTATTTAAGCGTTTTTATTGGTAACATGATCAAAAACACTCAAAATATATGTTTTTGGTAATGCTATTCTCTTTCTCCATAAAGTGTGTTTTGCATGCGTTTTAGCGTTTTAGTATATAAGGAGCTCAAAACACTTAAAGACAAGTTCTTGGTAAAAATTGATTTTATTGCCATGTAAAGTGATTCCCCAGCTTTTTAGTGCTTTATTGCCTATCACGCTCAAAAACACTCAAAAGACACTTTTCTGGTAATGTCAAATTTTTCCCACATAAAGCTGGTTTCGCATGCAATTTAGGATTTTGGTAACTAAGAATGTGAAAAGCAGTCAAAATACACGCATTTAGTAAAGTTGTTATGTTTCTCAATTAGGAGTGTTATTCATGAGTTTCAGCATTTTGGTATCTAGGAAACTTCTCCATATACACGAGTTTTTGCGTTTTTTGCCTTGTGGTTCTTTTGAACTATAAAACATTCATTATACACTTTTCTCGCAATGTCCCTTTGTTTCCCAATAAAGAATGCTTTGTATCAATTTTCTTGTTTTTTTGTAACAAACTCAAAAACACTTTTTGGTAATGTTTTTCTACTTCTTGATATTGATTGGTTTGCATCCGTTTTAGCGTTTTTCTACGTAAAACACTGAGAAGACACGTTTTCAGTAATTTCGTTTTTGTTTGCCATATAGAGTGAGTTCCTTATTATTTATCGTTTTGGTGCCTAACATGCTGAAAAACACTGAAAACACAGATTTCTGGTAAGGTCGTTTAATTTCCTCATATGGGTGGCTTTGCATGCACTTTAGTGTTTGGTACATAACAGTCCGAAAAAAAGCTAATATCAACTTTTTTTGATAATATTCTCTTATCATATAATTGCCCTAATTTTTCCCAGAATTTTGGCATCTCGGTACCTATGAAGATGAATAACAAAAAAAAAAAAAAGAAAGGAAAATCCTTTTATTTATTTTTTTTATTTATTTTTTTCTAAATAACGAGTGTTATTTGTGGGGTTTAGCTTTTTGGTAGTTAAGGAACTTAAAAACACTCATAATTAACGTTTGTCGTAATGTCCTTACGTTTCCCAAACATAAGGTTCTTTGCATGTATTTAAACGTTTTTTATAGATAACATTATCAAAAACATTCAAATACATGTTTTTGGTAATGTTATTCTGTTTCTCTATAAAGTTTGTTTTCCATGCGTTTTACCGGTTTGGTATGTAAGGAGCTCAAAAACACATATTGGCAAAATCTTGGTAAAAGTTGGTTTTATTCCCATGTAATGTGATTCCCCTGCTTTTTAGTACTTCATTGCCTAACACACTCAAAAACAATTAAGACACTTCTGGTAATGTCATTTTTTTCACTTATAAAGCTACTTTCGCATGCTATTTTGGGTATTGCTAACTAGGAATATGAAAAACACTCAAAATACAGGCATTTGCTAAGGTTGTTCTGTTTCTCAATTATGATTGTTATTCATGAGTTTTAGCAATTTGGTATCTAAGAAACTTCTTTATATACACGAGTTTTTGCGTTTTTCTACGTAAACCACTGAGAAGATTCATTTTCAGTAATTTTGTTTTGGATTCCCATATAGAGTGAGTTCCTTATTATTTATCGTTTTGGTGCCTAACATGCTGAAAAACACTCAAAAGACTGATTTCTGGTAAGGTCGTTTATTTTCCTCATATAGGAGGTTTTGCATGCACTTTAGGGTTTGGTACATAACAGTCCGAAAAAAAGCTAAAATTAACTTTTTAGATAATATTCTTTTGTTCATATAATTTTCCTGAATTTTCCCAGAATTTTGGCATCTCGGTACCTATGAAGATGAAAAAAGAAAATTCCTATTTTTTTTTCTAAATAAAGAGTGTTATTTGTGGATTTTAGCTTTTTGGTACTTAAGGAACTTAAAAAAAACACTCATAATACACCTTTCTCGTAATGTCCTTTTCTTTCCCAAACATAATGTTCTTTGCATGTAGTTAAGCGTTTTTATAGATAACATGATCAAAAAACACCCAAATTTCATGTTTTTGGTAATGTTATTCTGTTTCTCCATAAAGTTTGTTTCGCATGCGTTTTAGCGGTTTGGTATATAAGGAGCTGAAAAACATTTAAAGGCAAGTTCTTGGTAAAAATTGGTTTTATTCCAATGAAAACTCATTGCCCTGCTTTTTAGTGCTTTATTGCCTATCACGCTCAAAGACACTTGAAAGACATTTTTCTGGAAATGTCATGTTTTCCCATATAAATCTGGTTTCGCATGAAATTTGGGTTTTTGGTAACGAAAAATATGAAAAACACTCAAATTACACGAATTTGGTAAGGTTGTTCTGTTTCTCAATTAAGAGTGTCTTTCATGATTTTCAGCATTTTGTATCTAGGAAACTTCTCCATATACACGAGATTTTGCGTTTTTTGCCTTGTTATTCTTTTGAACTATAATACACTCATTATACACTTTTCTCGCAATGTCCCTTTGTTTCCAAATATAGAGTGCTTTGTATCAATTTTAGCGTTTTTTTGTAGGTAATAAGCTCAAAAACACTCAAAATATACCTCTTGGTAATGTTTTTTTCTATTTCTTGATATTTGTTGATGTGCATCCATTTTAGGGTTTTTCTACGTAAAACATTGAGAAGACACGTTTTCAGTAATTTTGTTTTGGATTCCCATATAAAGTGAGTTCCTTATTATTTATCATTTTGGTGCCTAACATGCTGAAAAACACTCAAAAGACAGATTTCTGTTAAGGTCGTTTAGTTTCCTTATATAGGAAGCTTTTGCATGCAGTTTAGGGTTTGGTACATAATAATCCGAAAAAAAAGCTAAAATCAACTTTTTTTTATAATATTCTCTTATCATATAATTGCCTTCAATTTTCCCAGAATTTTGGCATTTCGGGACCTATGAAAATGAATAACAAAAAAAAAAAAAATTGCTATTTTTTTTTTTTTTTTTTTTTTCTAAATAAAGAGTGGGTTTTAAGTTTTTGGTACTTAACAAACTAAACAAAACACTCATAATATACGTTTCTCGTAATGTCCTTTTGTTTCCCAAACATAAAGTTCTTTTCATGTATTAAAGCGTTTTTATAGATAACATGATAAAAAACACTCAAAATACATGTTTTTGGTAATTTTATTCTGTTTCTCCATAAAGTTTGCTTTGCATGCGTTTTAGCGATTTAGTATATAAGGAGCTCAAAAACACTTAAAGGCAAGTTCTTCATTAAAATTGGTTTTATTTAAATGTAATGTGATTGACCTGCTTTTTAGTGCTTTATTGCCTATCAGGCTCAAAAACACTCAAAAGACATTTTTCCGGTAATGTTATTTTTTTCTCACATAAAGCTGGTTTCGCATGCAATTTGGGGTTTTGGTAACTAAGAATGTGAAAAGCTCTCAAAATACACGCATTTAGTAAGGTTGTTCTGTTTGTGAATTAGGAATGTTATTTCATGAGTTTTAGCATTTTGGTATGTAAGAAACTTCTCTATATACACGAGTTTTTGCGTTTTTTGTCTTGTGGTTCTTGTGAAACTATAAAACAATCATTATGCACGTTTCTATAAATGTCGTTTTACTTCCCAATATAGAGTGCTTTTACATCCATTTTCGCGTTTTTTGTAGGTAAAAAGCTCAAAAACACTTTTTGGTAATGTTATTCTATTTTTTCATATTCGTTACTTTTCATCCGTTTTAGCCTTTTTTTCTACGTAAAACACTGAAAAGACACGTTTTCAGTAATTTTGTTTTGGATTCACATATTGACTGACTTCCATATTATTTATCGGTTTGGTGCCTAACATGCTGAAAAACACTGAAAAGACAGGTTTCTGGTAAAGTCGTTTAATTACCTCATATAGTTGGCTTTGTATGCACTTTAGGGTTTGCTAAATAACAATCCGAAAAAATCTATAATTAACTTTTTTTATAATGTACTTTTTTCCACATAAATGTCCTGAAATTTGGCAGAATTTTGGCATCTCGGTACTTATGAAAATGAATTAAAAAAATGTTATTTTTATATTTATTTATTTATTTATTTATTTTCTCTTTAAAGAGTGTTATTTGTGGGTTTTAACGTTTTAAAACTTAAGGAACTTAAAAACAGTCATAATATACGTTTCTCGTAATGTCCTTTCGTTTCCCAAAGATAGGGTTCTTGGTATGTATTTAAGCGTTTTTATACGTAACAGATCAAAAACACTGAAAATTCATTTTTTTCGTAATGTTATTTTGTTTCTGCATAAAGGGTGTTTTGCATGCATTTTAGCGTTTTGGTATGTAAGGAGCTGAAAAACACTTAAAGACAAGTTCTTGGTAAATGTTGGTTTTATTCCCATGTAATGTCATTGCCCTGCTTTTTGGTGCTTTATTGCCTAACACGCTGAAAAGCACTCAAAAGACACTTTATTACTGGTAATGTCATTTATTTCCCATATAAAGCTAGTTTCGCCTGTAATTTTGGGTTTTGGTAACTAAGAATGTGAAAAACACCCAAAATACACGCATTTGGTAAGGTTGTTCTGTTTCTCAATTAAGAGTGTTATTCATGAATTTCAGCATTTTGGTATCTAAGAAACATCTCCATATACACGAGTTTTTTGCTTGTTTTGCCTTGTGGTTCTTGTGAAACTATAAAACACGCATTATAAACGTTTCTCGTAATGTCCTTTTGTTTCCCAATATAGAGAGATTTGCATCCATTTTCGCTCAAAAACACAAAAAATACCTTTTTGGTAATATTATTCTATTTCATGATATTGGTTGATTTGCATTCGTTTTCGCGTTTTTCTACGTAAAACACTGAAAAGACACGTTTTCAGTAATTTTTTTTTTTGGATTCCCATACAGAGTGATTTCCATATTATTTATTGTTTTGGTGCCTAACATACTGAAAAACAGGCAAAAGACAGGTTTGAGGTAAAGTCGTATAATTTCCCTATATAGGTGGCTCTACATGCACTTTAGGGTTAGGTATATAACGGTCTGAAAAAAAGCTAAAATTAACTTTTTTGATATTCTTTTTTCACATAATTTCCCTGAATTTTGCCAGAATTTTGGCATCTCGGTACCTATGAAGATCAATAACAAAAAAAAATGCTATTTTTTCATTTATTTTTTTTTTCTATAAAGAATGTTATTTGTGGGTTTAAGCTTTTTGGTACTTAAGGAACGTAAAAACACTCATAATACTCGTTTCTCGTAATGTCCTTTGCATGTTTTTAAGCGTTTTTATAGGTAACATGATCAAAAACACTCAAAATATACCTTTTTGGTAATGTTATTCTATTTCTTCATATTGGTTGGATTCCATCTGCTTTAGCGTTTTTCTACGTAAAACACAGAAAAGACACGTTTTCTGTAATTTTGTTTTGGATTCCCATATAGAGTGACTTCCATGTTATTTATCGTTTTGATGCCTAACATGCTGAAAACACTCAAAAGACAGGTTTCTTGTAAAGTCGTTTAATTTCCCCATATAGGTGGCTTTGCATACACTTTAGGGTTTGGTACATAACAGTCCGAAAAAAAAGCTAAAAATTAACCTTTTTCATAATATTCTTTTTTTTACGTAATTTTCCTGAATTTTGCCAGAATTTTGGCATCTCGGTACCTATGAAGATCAATAAAAAAAAAATATTTTTTATTTTTTTCTTTTTTTCTTTTTCTTTTTTTTCTTTTTTGTTATTTGTGGGTTTTAGTTTTTTGGTACTTAAGGAACTTATAAACACTCATAATGCACATTCCTAGTAATGTCCTTTCATTCCCAAACATAGGGTTCTTTTTATTGGTAACAAGCTCAAAAACACTCAAAATACATGTTTTTGATAATGTTATTCTGTTTTTCCTTAAAGGATGTTTTGCATGGGTTTTAGCGTTTTGGTAAGTAAGGAGCTCAAAAAAACTTAAAGGCAAATCCTTGGTAAAAGTTGGTTATATTTCCATGTAATGTGATTGCCCTGCTTTTTAGTGCTCTATTGCCTAACACGCTGAAAAACACTAAAAAGACACTTTTCTAGTAATTTCTTTTTTTTTCCACAGTTTCGCATGTAATTTGGGATTGGACCACTAAGAATGTGAAAAAAACACTGAAAATACACTCATTTCCTAAGATTGTTCTGTTTCTCAATTGAGAGTGTTATTCATGAGTTTCAGCATTTTGGTATCTAAGAAACTTCTCTATATATACAAGTTTTTGCGTTTTTTGCCTTATGGTTCTTGATAACTATTAAAACATTCATTATACAATTTTCTTGTAATATCCTTTTCTTTTCCAATATAGACTGCTTTGCATTCATTTTTGCTTTTTCTATAGGTAACAAGCTGAAAAACACAACTTTTTTGTAATGTTATTCTATTTCTTCATATTGGATGGTTTGCATCCGTTTTAGCGTTCTACGCTAAAACTGAAAAGACACGTTTTCAGTAATATTGTTGAAATTGCTGAAAACACCCAAAGACACGGTTCTTGTAAAGTCGTGTAATTTCCCCATATAGGTGGCTTTGCATGCACTTCTGGGTTTCGTACATAACTCCGGAAAAAGCTAAAATTATTTTTTTTGTTTTTTTTTTCACATAATTTCCCTGAATTTTCTCAGAATTTTAGCATCTCGGTACCTATGAAGATGAATAACAAAACAATTTTTTTTTTATTACTTTTTATTTAGAGTGTTATTTGTGGGTTTTAGATTTTTGGTACTTAAGGAACTTAAAAATACTCATAATACACGATTTTCAGAATGTACTTTCGTTTCACAAACATAGGGTTCTTTGCATGTATTTAAGCGATTTTATAGGTAACATAATCAAAAACATTCAAAATACATGTTTTTGGTAATGTTATTCTGTTTCGCCATAAAGGTTGTTTTGCATGCGTTTAGCGTTTTGGTATGTAAGGAGTTAAAAAACACTTAAAGGCAAGTTCTTCGTAAAATTTGGTTTTATTCCAATGTAATGTGATTGTTCTGCTTTTTAGTGTTTTGTTGCATATAACGCTCAAAAACACTCAAAAGACACTTTGCTTGCAATGTCATTTATTTCCCATATATAGCTAGTTTCGCATGTAATTTGGGATTTTCGTAACTAAGAATGTGAAAAACACTCAAAATACACACATTTGGTAAGGTAGTTCTGTTTTTCAATTAAAAGTGTTATTCATGAGTTTTAGCGTTTTGGTATGTAAGAAACTTCTATATATACACGAGTTTTTGCGTTTTTTGCCTTGTGGTTCTTATGAAACTATAAAACACTCATTATACACGTTTCTCGTAATGTCCTTTTTCTTCCCAATATAGAGTGCTTTCCATCCATTTGCGCGTTTTTTGTAGGTAAAAAGCTCAAAAACACTTTTTGGTAATGTTATTCTATTTTTTCATATTTGTTGGTTTGCATCCGTTTTAGCGTTTTTCAGTAAAATACTGAAAAGACACGTTTTCAGTAATTTTGTTTTGGATTTACATATTGACTGACTTCCATATTATTTATCGTTTTGGTGCCTAACATGCTGAAAAACACTGAAAAGACAGGTTTCTGGTATAGTTGTTTAACTTCCTTATATAGGTGGCATGCACTTTAGAGTTTGATACATAAAAATCCGAAAAAGAGCTATAATTAACTTTTTTGATAATGTTCTTTTTTTCCACATAAATTCCCTAAATTTTGGCAGAATTTTGGCATCTTGGTACCTATGAAAAATCAGTATAAAAAAACTATTTTTATTTTATTTTTTTTCTATAAAGAGTGTTATTTGTGGGTTTAAACGTTTTGGTACTTAATGAACGGTCCTAATACACCTTTCTCGTAATGTCCTTTCCTTTCCCAAGCATTGGGTTCTTTGCATGTCTTTACGCGTTTTCATAGGTAACATGATCAAAAACACTTAAAACACATGTTTTTAGTAATGTTATTCTGCATCTCCATCAAGGAGTTTTTTGCATGCGTTTTAGCGTTTTGGTTTGTAAGGAGGTCAAAAACACTTCAAGTCAAGTTCTTGGTAAAAGTTGGTTTTATTCCCATGTAATATGATTGCCCTGTTTTTTTTTTATGATTTATTGCCTAACATGCTCAAAAACACTCAAAAGACACTTCTGGTAATGTCATTTTTTTTTTTCCAACATAGTTTCGCGTGCTATTTTGGGTTTTGCTAAGAATGTGAAAAAAAACACTCAAAATACACGCATTTGGTAAGGTTGTTCTGTTTCTCAATTAATATTGTTTTTCAAGAGTTTCAGCATTTTGGTATCTAAGAAACTTCTTTATATACACGAGTTTTTGCGTTTTTTGCCTTGTGGTTCTTGTGAACCACAAGTTCTGCTCAAAAATAATAAGACACTCATTATACACGTTTCTCGTAATGTCCTTTTGTTTCCCAATAGGGAGTGCTTTGCATCCATTTTCGCGTTTTTTGTAGTTAACAAGCTCAAAAACACTAAAAATGTACCTTTTTGGTAATGTTATTTTATTTCTTCTTATTGGTTGGTTTGCATCCGTTTTAGCGTTTTTCTACGTAAAACACAGAAAAGACGTTTTCAGTAATTTTGTTTTAGATTCCCATATAGTGACTTGCATGTTATTTACCGTTATGTTGCGTAACAAGCTGAAAAACACTCATAAGACAGTTTTCTAGCAAAGACGTTTAATTTCCCCATATAGGTGGCTTTGCATGCACTTTAGGGTTTGATACATAACAGTACGAAAAAAAAAACCTAAAATTAACTTTTTTGATAATTGACTCATAATTTCCTGAATTTTGCCCAAATTTTGGCATCTCGGTACCTCTGAAGATGAAAAAGAAAAAAAAAAATATCGTATTTTTTTATTTATTTATTTATTTTTTCTCAATAAAGAGTGTTATTTGTGGCTTTTAGCTTTTTGGTAAATAATGATCTTAAAAACACTCATAATACCCGTTTCTCGCAAAGTCTTTTCATTTCCCCCCAAAATAGGGTTCTTTACATGTATTTAAGCGTTTTTTTTGGTAACATGATCAAAAACACTCAAAATATATGTTTTTGGTAATGCTATTCTCTTTCTCCATAAAAGTGTGTTTTCCATGTGTTTTACCGTTTTGGTATATAAGGAGCTCAAAACACTTAAAGGCAAGTTCTTGGTAAAAATTGATTTTATTGCCATGTAAAGTGATTCCCTTGCTCTTTAGTGCTTCATTGCCTATCACGCTCAAAAACGCTCAAAAGACACTTTTCTGGTAATGTCATTTTTTTTCCCACATAAAGCTGGTTTCGCATGCAATTTGGGATTTTGGTAACTAAGAATGTGAAAAGCACTCAAAATACACGGATGTAGTAAAGTTGTTCTGTTTCTCAATTAAGAGTTTTATTCAGGAGTTTCAGCATTTTGGTATCTAGAAAACATCTCCATATACACGAGTTTTTGCGTTTTTTGCCTTGTGGTCCTTTTAAACCATAAAACATTCATTATACACTTTTCTCGCAATGTCCCTTTGTTTTCCAATATAGAGTGCTTTGTATCAATTTTTTTCTACTTCTTGATATTGGTTGGTTTCCATCCGTTTTAGCGTTTTTCTACGTAAAACACTGAGAAGACATGTTTTCAGTAATTTTGTTTTGGTTTGCCATATAGAGTGAGTTTCGTATTATTTATCGTTTTGGTGCCTTACATGCTGAAAAACACTCAAAACACAGATTTCTGGTAAGGTCGTTTAATTTCCTCATATGGGAGGCTTTGAGTGCACTTTAGTGTTTGGTACATAACAGTCCAAAAAAAAGCTAATATCAACTTTTTTTTTATAATATTCTCTTATCATATAATTGTCCTAATTTTTCCCAGAATTTTGGCATCTCGTTACCTATGAAGGTGAATAACAAAAAGAAAAGAAAAACCTTTCATTTATTTATTTATTTATTTAATTTTTTTTTAAATAACGAGTGTTATTTGTGGGTTTTAGGTTTTTGGTAGTTAAGGAACTTAAAAACACCCATAATACACGTTTCTCGTAATGTCCTTACGTTTCCCAAACATAAGGTTCTTTGCATGTGTTTAAGCGTTTTTATAGGTAACATTATTAAAAACACTCAAAACACATCTTTTTGGTAATGTTATTATGGTTCTCCATAAAGTTTGTTTTCCATGCGTTTTAGCGGTTTGGTATGTAAGGAGCTCAAAAACACATATTGGCAAGTTCTTGGTAAAAGTTGGTTTTATTCCTATGTAATGTGATTGCCCTGCTTTTTAGTACTTCATTGCCTAACACGCTCAAAAACAATTAAAAGACACTTCTGGTAATGTCATTTTTTTCTCTCATAAAGCTAGTTTCACATGCGATTTTGGGTATTGCTAACTAGGAATATGAAAAACACTCAAAATACACGCATTTGCTAAGGTTGTTCTGTTTCTCAATTAATATTGTTATTCATGAGTTTCAGCATTTTGGTATCTAAGTAACTTCTTTATATACACGAGTTTTTGTGTTTTTCTACGTAAAACACTGAGAAGATACATATTCAGTAATTTTGTTTTGGATTCCCATATAGAGTGAGTTCCTTATCGTTTTGGTGCCTAACATGCTGAAAAACACTCAAAAGACAGATTTCTGGTAATGTCGTTTAATTTCCTCATATAGGAGGCTTTGCATGCACTTTAGGGTTTGGTATATAACAGTCCGAAAAAAAGCTAAAATTAAAATTTTTTATAATATTCTTTTGTTCATAAAATTTTCCTGAATTTTCCCAGAATTTTGGCATTTCGGTACCTATGAAGATGGAAAAAAAATCCTATTTTTTTTTTCTAAATAAAGAGTTATTTGTGGGTTTTAGCTTTTTGGTACTTAAGGAACTTAAAAAAAACACTCATAATACACGTTTCTCGTAATGTCCTTTTGTTTCCCAAACTTAATGTTCTTTCCATGTATTTAAGCATTTTTATAGATAGCATGATAAAAAAAAAACACCCAAATTACATGTTTTTGGTAATGTTATTCTGTTTCTCTATAAAGTTTGTTTTGCATGCGTTTTAGCGGTTTGGTATATAAGGAGATCAAAAACATTTAAAGGCATGTTCTTGGTAAAAATTGGTTTTATTTTAATGAAAAGTGATTGCCCTTCTTTTTAGTACTTTATTGCCTATCACACTCAAAAACACTCAAAAGACATTTTTTCTGGAAATGTCATGTTTCCCCAAATAAATCTGGTTTTGCATGAAATTTGGGTTTTTGGTAACTAAGAATATGAAAAACACTCAAAATACACGAATTTGGTAAGGTTGTTCTGTTTCTCAATTAAGAGTGTTATTCATGAGTTTCAGCATTTTGGTATCTAGGAAAGTTCTCCATATACACGAGTTTTTGCGTTTCTTGCCTTGTTGTTCTTTTGAACTATAATAAACTCATTATACACTTTTCTCGCAATGTCCCTTTGTTTCCCAATATAGAGTGCTTTGTATCAATTTTAGCGTTTTTTTTTTTAGGTAACAAGCTCAAAAACACTCAAAATATCCCTTTTTGGTAATGTTTTTTTCTATTTCTTGATATTGGTTGGTTTGCATCCATTTTAGCGTTTTTCTACGTAAAACACTGGAAAGACACGTTTTCAGTAATTTTGTTTTGGATTCCCATATAAAGTGAGTTCCTTATTATTTATCATTTTGGTGCCTAACATGCTGAAAAACACTCAAAAGACAGATTTCTGGTAAGATCGTTTAATTTCCTTATATAAAAGGCTTTGCATGCAGTTTAGGGTTTGGTACATAACAGTCCGAAAAAAAAAGCTAAAATCAACTTTTTTGATAATATTCTATTATCATATAATTGTCTTGAATATTCCCAGAATTTTGGCATTTCGGTACCTATGAAGATGAATAACAAAAAAAAAAAAAAAAAATTCCTATTTTTTTTTTTTTTTATATATTTATTTATTTTTCTAAATAAAGAGTGGGTTTTAGGTTTTTGGTAGTTAACAAACTTAAAAACACTCATAATATACGTTTCTCGTAATGTCTTTTTGTTTCCCAAACATAAGGTTCTTTTCATGTATTTAAGCGTTTTTATAGATAATATGATCAAAAACACTGAAAATACATGTTTATGGTAATTTCATTCTGTTTCTCCATAAAGTTTGTTTTGCATACGTTTTAGCGGTTTAGTATATAAGGAGCTCTAAAACACTTAAAGGCAAGTTCTTGATAAAAATTGGTTTTATTCAAATGTAATGTGATTCTCCTGCTTTTTAGTGCTTTATTGCCTATCAGGCTCAAAAACACTCAAAAGACATTTTTCTCGTAATGTCATTTTTTTCTCACATAAAGCTGGTTTCGCATGCAATTTGGGGTTTTGGTAACTAAGAATGTGAAAAGCTCTCAAAATACACGCATTTAGTAAGGTTGTTCTGTTTCTCAATTAGGAATGTTATTCATGAGTTTCAGCATTTTGGTATCTAAGAAACTTCTCCATATCCACAAGTTTTTGCATTTTTTTGCCTTTTGGTTCTTTTGAACTATAAAACACTCATGATATACTTTTCTTGTAATGTCCTTTTATTTCCTAATATAGAGTGTTTTGCAAAAATTTTTTGCGTTTTTTGTAGGTAATAAACTAAAAAACACTCAAAATGTACCTTTTTGGTAATGTTTTCCTATTTTTTTTTTATATAGGTTGGTTTGCATCTGTTTTAGCGTTTTTCTACGTAAAACACTGAGAAGACTTGTGTTCAGTAGTTTTGTTTTGGATTCCCATATAGAGTGAGTTACTTATTTATTTATCGTTTTGGTGCCTAACATTCTTAAAAACACTCAAAAGACATTTCTTTTAAGGTCGTTTAATTTCCTCATATAGGAGGCTTTTCATGCACTTCAGGGATTGGTACATAACAGTTCGAGAAAAAAAAAGCTGAAATTTACTTTTTTGATAATATTCTTTTATCACATAATTGCCCTTAATTTTCCCAGAAATTTGGCATCTCGGTACCTGTGAATATGAATAACGAAAAAAAAAAAATCCTATTTATTTAATTTTCATTTTTAAATAAAGTGTTATTTGTGGGTTTTAGCTTTTTGGTACTTCAGGAACTTAAAAAAACACTCATAATACACGTTTCTCGTAATGTCCTTTTGTTTCCCAAACATAATGTTCTTTGAATGTACTTAAGTGTTTTTATAGATAACATGATCAAAAACACTCAAAATACATGTTTTTGGTAATGTTATTCTGTTTCTCCATAAAGTTTGTTTTGCATGCGTTTTAGCGGTTTGGTATATAAGGGGGTTAATAAACACTTAAAGGCAAATTTTTCGTAAAAGTTGGTTTTATTCCCATGTAATGTGATTGTTCTGCTTTTTAGTGCTTTGTTGCATATCACGCTCAAAAACACTCAAAATACACTTTTCTGGTAATGTCATTTTTTTTTTTATGAAATGGTGCTAGTTTTGCATGTAATTTGGCATTTTCGTAACTAAGAATGTGAAAAACACTCAAAATACACAATTTGGTAAGGTAGTTCTGTTTATTAATTAAAAGTGTTATTCATGCATTTATTCCTTTTGATATGTAAGAAATTTCTCTATATACACGAGTTTTTGCGTTTATTGCCTTCTGGTTCTTTTAAAACTTTAAAACACTCATTATACACGTTTTTCGTAATGTCCTTTTGTTTCCTAGTATAGAGTGCTTTACATCCATTTTTGCATTTTTTGTAGGTAACAAGCTCAAAAACACTCAAAATATATCTGTTTGGTAATGTTATTCTATTTCATTATATAGGATGGTTTGTATACGCTTTAGCGTTTTTTCTAAGTAAAACACTGAAAAGACACGTTTTCAGTAATTTCCTTTTGGATTCAGATATTGACTGACTTCCATATCATTTATCGTTTTGGTGCCTAACATGCTGAAAAACACTGAAAAGACAGGTTTCTGGTAAAGTCTTTTAAATTCCTTATATAGGTGGCTTTGCATGCACTTTAGGGTATGGTACATAACAATCTGAAAAAAAAGCTATAATTAACTTTTATGATAATATACTTTTTTCCACAAAAATTCCCTGAATTTTGGCAGAATTTTAGCATCTCGGTACCTATGAAGATGAATAACCAAAAAAAAAAATCCCATTTTTTATTTTAATTTATTTTATTTATTTCATTATTTTTTATTTATTTATTTTTTTTCTAAACAGTGTTATTTGTGGGTTTTAGATTTTTGGTACTGAAGGAACTTGAAAATCACTCATAATACACGTTTCTCGTGATGTTCTTTCGTTTCCTAAACATAAGGTTCTTTGCATGTATTTAAGCGTTTTTATAGATAACATAATCAAAAACACTCAAAATACATGTATTTGGTAATGTTATTCTGTTTCTCCATAAAATGTATTTTGCATGCGTTTTAGCGTTTTGGTATGTAACGAGCTCAAAAACACTTAAAGGTAAGTTCTTGGTAAAATTTGGTTTTATTCCCATGTGATGTGATTGCCCTCGCTTTAAGGCTTTATTGCGTAACACGCTCACAAACACTGAAAAGACATGCAAAGCCTCCCATATGAGGAAATTAAAGAACTTACCAGAAATCTGTCTTTTGAGTGTTTTTCAGCATGTTAGGCACCAAAACGATAAATAATAAGGAACTCACTCTATGTGGGAAACCAAAAGAAAATTACTGAAAACGTGTCTTTTCAGTGTTTTTTTTGGTGGAAAAACGCTAAAACTGATATAAACCAACCAATATCAAGAAGCAGAAAAATATTACCAAAAATGTATATTTTGAGTGTTTTTGAGCTTTTTACCTACAAAAAAACGCGAAAATTGATACAACGCACTCTATATTTGGAAAGAAAAGGACATTGCGAGAAAAGTGTATAATGAATGTTTTATAGTTCAAAAAAAAATACAAGGCAAAAAACGGAAAAACTCGAGTATATGGAGAAGTTTCCTATATACCAAAATGCTGAAACTCATGAATAACACTCTTAATTGAGAAACAGAGCAACCTTACTAAATGCGTGTCAAAAACACTAAAAGGCAAGTTCTTCGTAAAAGTTGGTTTTATTCCCATGTAATGTGATTGCCCTGCTTTTTAGTGCTTTATTGCCTAACACGCTCAAAAACACTCAAAGACACTTTTCTGGTAATGTAATTTTTTTCCCACATAAAGTTAGTTTCGCATGGAATTTGGTGTTTTGGTGACTAAGAATGTAAAAAAAAAAACACTCAAAATACACGCATTTAGTAAGGTTGTTCTGTTTCTTGATCAAGAGTGTTATTCATGAGTTTCAGTATTTTGGTAACTTAGAAACTTCTCCATACAGTCGAGTGTTTGCGTTTTTTGCCTTGTGATTCTGGTGAAACTATGAAACACTCATTATACACATTTCTCGTTATGTCCTTTTTTTTCTTATATAGAGTGTTTTGCATCCTTTTTTGCGTTTTTTTTAATGTAACAAGCTAAAAAACACATAAAATATACTTTTTTGGTAATATTATTCTATTTCTACATATTGGTTGGTTTGCATCCGTTTTAGCGTTTTTCTACGTAAATCTTTTAAAAGACACGTTTTCAGTAATTTTGTTTTGGATTTTTATATAGAGTGACTTTCAAATTATTTATCGTTTTGGTGCCTAACATGCAGAAAAACACTCAAAAGACAGGTTTCTTGTAAAGTCGTTAAATTTTATCAGATAGGTGGTTTTGCATACACTTTATGGTTTGGAACATAACTCCGAAAAAAAGTTAAAATTAACTTTTTCGATAATGTTTTTTCCACATATTTTCCCTGAATTTTGGCAGAATTTTGGCATCTTGGTACCTATGAACATCAATAACAAAAAAATGAAAATGCTATTTTTTATTTTTTATTTTTTTCTCTATAAAGGGTGTAATTTGTAAGTTTTAACGTTTTGGTACTTAAGGAACTTAAAAAAACGTTCATAATACACATTTCTCGTAATGTCCTTTCGTTTCCCAAATGGGAAATCTTTGGGGGATCTTTGCATGTATTTAAGTGTTTTTATAGGTAACATGATAAAAAACACTCAAAAGACTTGTTTTTGGTAATGGTATTCTGCTTCTCCATAAATGAGTGTTTTACTTAAGTTTTAGCGATTTGGTATGTAAGGAGCTGAAAAACACTTCAAGGCAAGTTCTTGGTAAAAGTTGGTTTTATTCCAATGTAATATGATTGCCCTGCTTTTCAGTGCTTTATTGCCTAACACGCTCAAAAACACTAAAAAAATACTTCTGGTAATATCATTTATTCCCACATAAAACTAGTTTCGCATGCTAATTAGGGTTTTGCGAAGAATGTGAAAAAACACTCAAAATACCTGCATTTGGTAATGTTGTTCTGTTTCTTAATTAAGATTGTTATTCATGAGTTTCAGCATTTTGGTATCTAAGAAACTTCTTTATATATACGAATTTTTGCGTTTTTTGCCTTGTGGTTCTTGTGAATCAAAAGTTCTTTTGCCCGAAAATAATAAGACACTCATTATACATGTTTCTCATAATGTCCTTTTCTTTCCCAATAAGGAGTGCTTTGCATCCATTTTCGCGTTTTTTGTTGGTAACAAGCTCAAAAACACTCAAATTATACCTCTTTGATAATGTTATTGTATTTCTTCATATTGGTTGGTTTACATCTATTTTAGCGTTTTTCTACGTAAAACACCGAAAAGACACGTTTTCAGTAATATTGTTTTCGATTCCCAAAGAATATTGCCAGAATTTTGGTATCTTAGTACCTATAAAGATGAATAACAAAAAAAAAGAATTTTTTTTTTCTCTCTATAAAGAGTGTTATTTGTGAGTTTTAGCTTTTTTGGTACTTAAGGAACTTAAAAAACACTCATAATACACGTTTCTCGTAATGTCCTTTCGTTTCCCAAAAAAAGGGTTCTTTGCATGTATTTGAGAGTTTTTATTGGTAACATGATCAAAAACACTCAAAATACATGTTTTTGGTAATGTTCTTCTGTTTCACCATCAAGTGTATTTTGCATGCGTTTTAGTATTTTGGTATATAAGTAGCTCAAAAACACTTAAAGGCAAGTTCTTGTTAAAAATTGATTTTATTCCAATGTAATGTGTTTGCCCTGCTTTTTAGTGCTTTATTGCCTAATACGCTCAAAAACACTCAAAAGACTTTTTTTTGGTAATGTCATAAAGCTGGTTTTGCATGCAATTTGGGGTTTTGGTAACTAAGAATGTGAAAAGCACTCAAAATTAACGCATTTAGTAAGATTGTTGTGTTTCTCAATTAAGAATGTTGTTCCAGATTTTCAGCATTTTAGAATGTAAGAAACTTTTTTATTTACACGAGTTTTTGCGTTTTTAGCCTTGTAGTTCTTGTGAAACTATAAAACACTCATTATACACGTTTCTCGTAATGTCCTTTTCCTTCCCAATATAGAGTGTTTTCCATCCATTTTCGCGTTTTTTGTAGGTAACAATTTCAAAAACACTCAAAATAAACGTTTTTGGTAATGTTATTTTATTTCTTTATATTGGTTGGTTTGCATCCGTTTTAGCGTTTTTTTTACGAAAAGACACGTTTTTAGTAATTCTGTTTTGGATTCCCATATAGATTGACTTCCATGTTATTTATCGTGTTGGTTCCTAAGATGCTGAAAAACACTCATAAGACCGTTTTCTGGCAAAGACGTTTAATTTCCCTTTATAGGTAGCTTTGCATGCACTTTAGGGCTTTTGTACATAACAGTCCAAAAAAAAGCTAAATTTAACTTTTTTGATAATGTTCTTATATCACATAATTTCCTGAATTTTGCCCGAATTTTGGCATATCGGTACCTGTGAAGATGAATAAGAAAGAACAAAAATATCGCATCTTTTTTTATTTATTTTTATTTTATTTATTTAAGAATGTTAAAAGCACTCAAAATACATGCATTTATTAAGGTTGTTCTGTTTCTCAATTAAGAGTGTTATACATGAGTTTTAGCATTTTGGTATCTAAGAAACCTCTCCATATACACAAGATTTTCCGTTTTTTGGCTTGTGGTTCTTTTGAACTAAAAAAAACATCCATTATACACTTTTTTTACAATGTCCTTTTGTTTCCCAATATAGTGTTTTGCATCAATTTTCGCGTTTTTTGTAGGTAACCAGCTCAAAAACACTCAAAATATACCTTTTTAGTATCGTTTTTCTATTTCGTGATATTGGTTGCTTTGCATCCGTTTTAACGTTTTTTAAACGTAAAACACTGAGAAAACACGCTTTCAATAACTTTGTTTTGGATTCCCATATAGAGTGAATTCCTTATTATTTATCGTTATGGTGCCTAACATGCTAAAAAACAATCAAAAAACAGATTTCTGGTAAGGTCGTTTAATTTCCTTATATAGGAGGCTTTGCATGTACTTTAGGGTTTGGTACATAACAATCCGAAAAAAAGCTGAAATTAACTTTTTTGATAATATTGTTTTAACATATGACTGCCCTGAATTTTCCCAGAATTTTGGCATCTCGGTACCTATCAAGATGAATAAAAAAAAAATTCCTAATTTTTTTATTTTTTTTATTTTTTTATTTTTTAAATAAAGACTGTTATTTTTGGGTTTTAGCTTTTTGGTACTTAAGGAACTTAAAAAACACTCATAATACACGTTTCTCGTAATGTCGTTTTCTTTCCCAAACATAATGTTCTTTGCATGTATTTAAGCGTTTTTATAGATAACATGATCAAAAACACTGAAAATACATATATTTGGTAATGTTATTCTGTTTCTCCATAAAGTGTGTTTTCCATGCGTTTTAGCAGTTTTGTATATAAGGAGCTCAAAAAAACTTAAAGGCAAGTTTTTGGTATAAATTGGTGTTATTGCAGTGTAATATGATTGCCCTGCTTTTTAGTGCTTTATCACGCTCAAAAACACTTAAAAGACACTTTTCCGGTAATGTCATTTTTTTCTCACATAAAGGTGGTTTGGCATGCAATTTGGGGTTTTGGTAACTAAGAATGTGAAAAGCACTCAAAATCCACGCATTTAGTAAGGTTGTTCCGTTTTTTTTTTTAAATTAAGAGTGTTATTCATGAATTTCAGCATTTTGGTATCTAGGATATCTCTCCATATACACGAGTTTTTGCGTTTTTTGCTTTATGGTTCTTTTGAACTATAAAACACTCATTATACACTTTTCTTGCAATGTCCTTTTGTTTCCCAATATAGAGTGCTTTGCATCAATTTTCGCGTTTTTTGTAGGTAAAAAGCTCAAAAACACTCAAAGTATACCTTTCTGGTAACGTTTTTCTATTTTTTGATATTGGTTGGTTTCTATCCATTTTAATGTTTTTCTACGTAAAACACTGAGAAGACACGTTTTCAGTAACTTTGTTTTGGATTCTCATATAGAGTAAGTTCCTTATTATTTATCGTTTTGGTAACTAATATGCTAAAAAAAACACTAAAAACACAGATTTCTGGTAAGGTCGTTGAATTTTGCATGCACTTTAGGGTTTAGTACATAACTGTCCAAAAAAAAAAAGCTCAAATTAACTTTTTTGATAATATTCTTTTATCACATAATTGCCCTGAATTTTCCCAAAATTTTGGCATCTCGGTACCTATAAAGATGAAAAACAAAAAAAAAATCCTATTTACTTTATTTTTTTATTTATTTATTTAATTTTTTTAAATAAAGAGTGTTATTTGTATGTTTTAGCTTTTTGTTACATAAAGAACTTAAAAAAACACTCATAATACACGTTTCTCGTAATGTCCTTTTATTTATTTTATTTATTCTTCGTAAAAGTTTGTTTTATTCCCATGTAATGTGATCGTTCTGGATTTTACTGCTTTGTTCCATATCACGCTGAAAAACACTCAAAAGACACTTTTCTGGTAATGTAATTTTTTTTTTCCCACATGAAGGTAGTTTCGCATGTAATTTGGCATTTTCGTACTAAGAATGTGAAAAACACTCAAAATACACAGTTTGGTAAGGTAGTTCTGTTTATTAATTAAAAGTGTTATTCATGCATTTTTTAATTTTGGTATGTAAGAAAATTCTCTATATACACGAGTTTTTGCGTTTATTGCCTTGTGGTTCTTTTAAAACTAAGAAAACACTCATTATACACGTTTCTCGTAATGTCCTTTTGTTTCCTAATATAGAGATCTTTACATCCATTTTTGCATTTTTTGTAGGTAACAAGCTCAAAAACAATCAAAATATATCTCTTTGGTAATGTTATTCTATTAGCGTTTTTCTACGTAAAACACTGAAAAGACACGTTTTCAGTAATTTTCTTTTTGATTCACATATTGACTTATTATTTATCGTTTTGGTGCCTAACATTCTGAAAAACACTGAAAAGAAAGGTGTCTGGTAAAGTCGTTTAATTTCTCTATATAAGTGGCTTTGCATGCATTTTAGGGTTTGGTACATAACAATCCGATAAAAAAGCTATAATTAACTTTTATGATGTCCTTTTTTCCACATGAATTCCCTGAATTTTGGCAGAATTTTGGCACCTCGGTACCTATGAAGATGAAGAACCAAAAAAAAAAAAAAATCCCATTTTTTTTTTTTTATTTTTTTTTTTTTCTGAAGAGTGTTATTTGTGGGTTTTAGCTTTTTAGTACTGAAGGAACTTAAAAATCACTCATAATACACATTTCTCGTAATGTTCTTTTGTTTCCCAAACATAAGGTTCTTTGCATGTATTTAAGCGTTTTTATAGATAACATGATAAAAACACTCAAAATACATGTATTTGGTAATGTTATTCTGTTTCTCAATAAAATGTATTTTGCATGCGTTTTAGCGTTTTGGTATGTAACTAGCTCAAAAACACTTAAAGGTAAGTTCTTGGTAAAATTTATTTTTTTTTCCATATAACGTGATTGCCCTGGCTTTTAGGGCTTTGTTGTGTAACACGCTCTGAAACACTGAAAAGACATGCAAAGCCTCCCATATGAGGAAATTAAACACCTTACCAGAAATATGTCTTTTGAGTGTTTTTCAGCATGTTAGGCACCAAAACGATAAATAATAAGAAACTCACTCTATGTGGGAATGCAAATGAAAATTACTAAAAACGTGTCTTCTCAGTGTTTCACGTAGAAAAACGCTAAAACTGATACAAACCTACCAATATCAAGAAGTAGAAAAACATTACCAAAAATGTATATTTTGAGTGTTTTTAAGCTTGTTATCTAAAAAAAAAAAATGCGAAAATTGATACAAAGCACTCTATATTGAGAAAGAAAGGGAGAAAAGTGCGAGAAAAGTATATAATGAATGTTTTATAGTTAAAAAAAACCACAAGGCAAAAAATGCAAAATCTCGTGTATATGGAGAAGTTTCCTGTATACCAAAATGCTGAAACTGATGAATAACACTCTTAATTGAGAAACAGAGCAACCTTACTAAATGCGTGTCAAAAACACTAAAAGGCAAGTTCTTCGTAAAAGTTGTGATTGCTCTGCTTTTCAGTGCTTTATTGCCTAACACGCTCAAAAACAGTCAAAGACACTTTTCCGGTAATGTCATTTTTTTCCCACATAAAGCTAGTTTCGCATAGAATTTGGGGTTTTGGTAACTAAGAATGTGAAAAAAACACTCAAAATACACGCATTTAGTAAGGTTGTTCTGTTTCTTGATTAAGAGTGTTATTCTTGAGTTTCAGTATTTTGGTATCTTAGAAACTTCTCCATACAGTCGAGTGTTTGCGTTTTTTGCCTTGTGATTCTGGTGAAACTATAAAACACTCATTATACACGTTTCTCGTTGTCCTTTTTTTTCTTATATAGAGTGGTTTGCATCCATTTTCGCGTTTATTTTTTTATGTAACAAGCTAAAAAAACAAACAAAATATACTTTTTGGTAATGTTATTCTATTTCTTCATATTGATTGGTTTGCATCCGTGTTAGCGTTTTTCTACGTAAATCTTTTAGAAGACACGTTTTCAGTAATTTTGTATTGGATTTCTATATAGAGTGACTTTCATATTATTTATCGTTTTGGTGCCTAACATGGAAAAAAAAAACGCTCAAAAGACAGGTTTCTTGTAAAGTCGTTAAATTTTATCAGATAGGTGGCTTTGCATACTTTTTATGGTTTGGAACAAAACTCCGAAAAAAAAGGTAAAATTAACTTTTTCGATAATGTTTTTTCCACATAATTTCCCTGAATTTTGGCAGAATTTTGGCATCTTGGTACCTATGAACATCAATAACAAAAAATAAAAATGCTATTTTTTCATTTATTATTTTTTTCTCTATAAAGTGTTATTTGTAGGTTTTAACGTTTTGGTACTTAAGGAACTTAAAAAAAAACATTCATAATACACATTTCTCGTAATGTCCTTTCGTTTCCCAAATATGGGCATCTTTGCATGTATTTAAGTGTTTTTATAGGTAACATGATAAAAAAAACACTCAAAAGACTTGTTTTTGGTAACGTTATTCTGCTTCTCCATAAAGGAGTGTTTTACATGCGTTTTAGCGATTTGGTATGTAAGGAGCTGAAAAACACTTGAAGGCGAATTCTTGGTAAAAGTTGGTTTTATTCCAATGTAATATGATTGCCCTGCTTTTTAGTGCTTTATTGCCTATCACGCTCAAAAACACTGAAAAGATACTTCTGGTAATGTAATTTTTTTCCCACTTAAAACTAGTTTCGCATGCTATTGAGGGTTTTGCGAAGAATGTGAAAAAAACACTCAAAATATAGGCATTTGGTAATGTTGTTTTGTTTCTCAATTAAGATTGTTTTTCACGAGTTTCAGCATTTTGGTATCTAAGAAACTTCTTTATATACACGAATTTTTGCGTTTTTTGCCTTGTTGTTCTTGTGAACTAAAAGTTCTTTTGCCCGAAAATAATAAGGCCCTCATTATACATGCTTCTCGTAATGTCCTTTTCTTTCCCAATAGGGAGTGCTTTGCATCCATTTTCGCGTTTTTTGTTGATAACAAGCTGAAAAACACTCAAAATATACCTCTTTAATAGTTATTGTATTTCTTCATATTGGATGGTTTTCATCTATTTTAGCGTTTTTCTACGTAAAACATCGAAAAGACACGTTTTCAGTAATTTTGTTTTCGATTCCCAATGAATATTGCCAGAATTTTGGCATCTTAGTACCTATGAAGATGAATAACAAAAGAAAAAAAAATTCTTTTTTTTTTTCTTTCTTTAAAGAGTGTTATTTGTGGGTTTTAGCTTTTTTGGTACTTAAGGAACTTAAAAAAAAAACACTCATAATACACGTTTCTCGTAATATCCTTTCGTTTCCCAAAAATAGGGTTCTTTGCATGTATTTAAGCATTTTTATTGGTAACATGATCAAAAACACTCAAAATACATGTTTTTGTTAATGTTCTTCTGTTTCACCATAAAGTGTATTTTGCATGCGTTTTAGTGTTTTGGTATATATGGAGCTCAAAAACACCTAAAGGCAATTTCTTTTTAAAAATTGATTTTAATCCAATGTTATGTGTTTGCCCTGCTTTTTAATGCTTTATTGCCTAACACGCTGAAAAACACTCAAAAGACATATTTCTGGTAATGTAATTTTTTTCCCACATAAAGCTGGTTTTGCATGCAATTTGGGGTTTTGGTAACTAAGAATGTGAAAAGCACTCATAATTAACGCATTTAGTAAGACTCTGTTCCAGAGTTTCAGCATTTTAGAATATAAGAAACTTCTGTATATACACGAGTTTTTGCGTTTTTTGCCTTGTAGTTCTTGTGAAACTATAAAACACTCATTATACACGTTTCTCGTAATGTCCTTTTCCTTCCCGATATAGAGACCTTTCCATCCTTTTTCGCGTTTTTTATAGGTAACAATTTCAAAAACACTCAAAATATACCTTTTTGGTAATGCTATTTTATTTCTTCATATTGGTTAGTTTGCATCCGTTTTAGCGTTTTTCTACGTAAAACACCGAAAGGACACGTTTTTAGTAATTTTGTTTTGGATTCCCATATAAATTGACTTCCATAATATTTATCGTGTTGGTTCCTAAGAAGCTGAAAAGCACTCATAAGACCGTTTTCTGGCAAAGACGTTTAATTTCCCCTTATAGGACACTTGCATGCACTTTAGGGGTTTTGTACATAACAGTCCAAAAAAAAGCTAAATTTAACTTTTTTGATATTGTTCTTATTTCACATAATTTCCTGAATTTTGCCCGAATTTTGGCATATCGATACCTGTGAATATGAATAAGAAAGAAAAAAAATATCGCATCTTTTTTTTATTTATTTATTGTTTCTCAATAAAGAGTGTTATTTGTGGCTTTCAGCTTTTTTGGTAATTAATGAACTTAAAAACACTCATAATACACGTTTCTCGTATTCTCCCTTCGTTTCTAAAAAATAGTGTTCTTTGCATGTATTTAAGCGTTTTTATTGGTAACATGATCAAAAACACCCAAAATACATGTTTTTGGTAATGTTATTCTGTTTCACCATGAAGTGTGTTTTCCATGCGTTTTAGTGTTTTGGTATAAAAGGACCTCAAAAACACTTAAAGGCAAGTTTTTGGTAAAAATTCGTTTTACTCCAATGTAATGTGATTGCCCTTCTTTTTACTGCTTTATTCCTATCACGCTCAAAAAAACTCAAAAGACACTTTTCTAGTAAAGTTTTTTTCTTTTCTCACAATCTATTTTCGCATGCAATTTGAGGTTTTGGTAACTAAGAATGATAAAAGCACTCAAAATACATGCATTTAGTAACGTTGTTCTGTTTCTTAATTAAGAGTGTTATATTTGAGTTTGAGCATTTTTTTTTTTATCTAGGAAACCTCTCCATATACACGAGATTTTGCGTTTTTTGCCTTGTGGTTCTTTTGAACTGTAAAACACTCATTATATACTTTTCTTGCAATGTCCTTTTGTTTTTCAATATAGAGTGCTTTGCATCAATTTTCGCGTTTTTTGTTGGTAACAAGCTCAAAAACACTCAAAATATACCTTTTTAGTAACGTTTTTCTATTTCTTGATATTGATTGCTTTACATCCATTTCAGCGTTTTTCTACGTAAAACACTGAGAAGACACGTTTTCAGTAACTTTGTTTTGGATTCCCATATAGAGTGAGTTCCTTATCGGTTTGGTGCCTAACATGCTAAAAAAAACACTCAAAACTCAGATTTCTGGTAAGGTCTTTTAATTTCCTCATATAGGAGGCTTTGCATGCAATTTAGGTTTTGGTACATAACAGTCCGAAAAAAAGCTGAAATTAACTTTTTTGATAATATTCTTTTATCATACGATTGCCCTGAATTTTCCCAGAATTTTGGCATCTCGGTACTATGAAGATGAATAACAAAAATAAAAAATCTTATTTTTTTTATTTTTTTATTTTTTATTTTCTAAATAGAGTGTTTTTTGTGGGTTTTAGATTTTTGGTACTTAAGGAACTTAAAAAACACTTATAATACGCGTTTCTCGTAATGTCCTTTTGTTTCCCAAACATAATGTTCTTTGCATGTATTTAAGCGTTTTTATAGATAACATGATCAAAAACACCCAAAATATATGTTAAAGGTAATGTTTTTCATTATACACTTTTCTTTCAAAGTCCTTTTGTTTTCTAATATGGAGTGCTTTACATTTATTTTCCCGTTTTTTGTAGGTAACAAGCTCAAAAACACTCAAAATATACCTTTTTTGTAATGTTTTTCTCTTTCTTGATATTGGTTGGTTTGCATCCGTTTTAGCGTTTTTCTACGTAAAACACTGAAAAGACACGTTTTCAGCAATTTTGTTTTGGATTCTCATATAGAGTGAGTTCCTTATTATTTATCGTTTTGGTGCCTAACATGCTGATAAACACTCAAAAAACACATTTCTGGTAAGGTCGTTTAATTTCCTCATATAGGAGTTTTTGGATGCACTTTAGGGTTTGGTATATAACAGTCCGGAAAAAAAAGCTAAAATTATCCTTTTTGATAATTTTTTTTTATCATATAATAGCCCTGAATTTCCCCAGAATTTTGGCATCTCGTTACCTATGAAGATGAATAACAAAAAAAAATGCTATTTTTTTTTCTTACTTTTTTTTTTCTAAATAAAGAGTGTTATTTGTGGGTTTTAACATTTTGGTACTTAAGGAACTTAAAAACACTTATAATACACATTTCTCGTAATGTCCTTTCGTTTCGCAAACATAATGTTCTATGTATGTATTTAAGCGTTTTTATAGATAACATGATCAAAACCCTCAAAATATATGTTTTTGGTAATTTTATTCTGTTTCTCCATAAAAGGTGTTTTCCATGCGTTTTAGCGTTTTGGTATGTAATGAGCTCAAAAACAAAGGCAAGTTCTTGGTAAAAGTTGTTTTTATTTCCATGTAATGTGATTATCCTGCTTTTTATTGCTTTATTGCCTAACACGCTCAGAAACACTCAAAAGACACTTTTCTGGTAATATCATTTTTTTTTCCCACATAAAGCTAGTTTTGCATGGAATTTGGGGTTTTGGTATCTAAGAATGTGAAAAAAAACTCAAAACACAGGCCTTTAGTAAGGTTGTTGTATTTCTTAATTAAAAGTGTTATTTATGAGTTCCAGCATTTTGGTATGTAAGAAACTTTTCTAATACAAACATTTGGTAAGGTATTTCTGTTTCAAAATTAAAAGTGTTATTTATGATTTTCAGCTATTTGGTATGTAAGAAACTTCTTTATGTATACGAATTTTTGAGCTTTTTACCTTGTGGTTATTGTCAAACTATAAAACACTTATAGACGTTTCTCGTAATGTCCTTTTCTTTGCCAATAGAAAGTGCTTTCCATTTATTTTTGCATTTTTTGTAGGTAACCAGCTCAAAAACACATCAAAATATATCTTTTTGGTAATATTATTCTATTTCTTCATATTGGTTGGTTTACATCCGTTTTAGCGTTTTTCAACGTAAATAACTGAAAAAAACACGTTTTCAGTAATATTGTTGAAGTATCTGAAAAAACGTTCAAAAGACAGGTTTCTGATAAAATCGTGTAATTTCCCCATATAGGTGGATTTGCATACACTTCAGGGTTTGTACATAACTTCGTAAAAAAGCTAAAATTATTCTTTTTTTTTTTTTTACAAAATTTTCATGAATTTTGCAATAATTTTGGCATCTCGGTACATATGAAGATGAAAAAGAAAAAAAAAAAATTTTTCTCTCTATAAAGAGTGTTATTTGTGGGTTTTAGCTTTTTGGAAGTTAAGTAACTTAAAAACACTCATAATACACGATTTTCGTAATGTCCTTTTGTTATACAAACATAGGGTTCTTTACATGTATTTAAGCGTTTTTATAGGTTACATGATCAAAAACACTCAAAATACATGTTTTTGGTAATGCTATTATGTTTCTCCATAAAGTGTGTTTTGCATGCGTTTTAGAGATTTGGTATGTAAGGAGTTCAAAAACACTTAAAGGCAAGTTCTTCGTAAAAGTTGGTTTTATTCCCATGTAATGTGGTTGTTCTGCTTTTTAGTGCTTTGTTGCATATCACGCTCAAAAACACTCAAAAGACATTTTTTGGTAATGTCATTTTTTTTTTCCCACATGAAGGTAGTTTCGCATGTAATTTGGCATTTTCGTAACTAAGAATGTGAAAAACACTCAAAATACACAATTTGGTAAGGTAGTTCTGTTTATCGATTAAAAGTGTTATTCATGCATTTCATCATTTCGGTATGTAAGAAATTTCTCTATATATACGAGTTTTTGCGTTTATTGCCTTGTGGTTCTTTTAAAACTATAAAAAAAAACTCATTATACACGTTTGTCGTAATGTCCTTTTGTTTCCTAATATAGAGTACTTTACATCCATTTTCGCATTTTTTTGTTGGTTTGCATCCGCTTTAGCGTTTTTCTACGTAAAACACTGAAAAGATTCGTTTTCAGTAATTTTCTTTTGGATTCACATATTGACTGACTTCCATATTATTTATCATTTTGGTGCGTAACATGCTGAAAAACACTGAAAAGACAGGTTTCTGTAAAAATCGTTTAACTTCCCTATATAGGTGTCTTTGCATGCACTTTAGGGTTTGGTACATAACAATCCGAAAAAAAGCTATAATTAACTTTTTTGGTAATGTTCTTTTTTCCACATAAATTCCCTGAATTTTGGTAGAATTTATGCATCTCGGTACCTATAAGGATGAATAACGGCCCCCCAAAAAAATAAAATCCTATTTTTTTTTTTTTTAGTTCATTATTTTTTTTTCTAAATAAAGAGTGTTATTTATGGGTTTTACCTTTTAGGTACTGAAGGTACTGAAGGTACTGAACTTAAAAAAACATTCATAATACACGTTTCTCGTAATGTCGTTTCGTTTCCCAAACATAAGGTTCTTTGCATGTATTTAGGCGTTTTTATAGATAATATGATCAAAAACACTCAAAATACATGTATTTGGTAATATTATTCTGTTTTTCCATAAAATGTAATTTGCATGCGTTTTAGCGTTTTGGTATGTAAGGAGCTCAAAAAACACTTACGAGTAAAGGCAAGTTCTTGGTAAAATTTTGTTTTTTTCCCATGTAATGTGAATGCCCTTCCTTTTAGTGCTTTATTGCGTAACACGCTCAAAAACACTCAAAGGACATACAAGGCCTCGCATATAAGGAAATTAGAGACCTTACCAGAAATCTGTCTTTTGAGTGTTTTTCAGCGTTAGGCACCAAAACGATAAATAATAAGGAACTCACTCTATGTAGGAATCCAAAAGAAAATTACTGAAAACGTGTCTTCTCAGTGTTTTACGTAAAACTGATGCAAACCAACCAATATCATGAAGCAAAACGAAAAATGTATATTTTGAGTGTTTATGAGCTTGTTACCTACAAAAAAAACGCAAAAATTGATACAAAGCACTCTATATTGGGAAACAAAGGGACATTGCGAAAAAAGTGTATAATGAATATTTTATAGTTAAAAAAAAACACAAGGCAAAAAACGCAAAAACTCGTGTATATGGAGAAGCTTCCTAGATACTAAAATGCTGAAACTCATGAATAACACTCTTAATTGAGAAACAGAACAACCTTACTTAATGCGTGTCAAAAACACTAGAAGGCAAGTTCTTCGTAAAAGTTGGTTTTATTCCCATGTAATGTGATTGCCCTGCTTTTTAGTGCTTTATTGCCTAACACGCTGAAAAACACTCAAAGTCTCTTTTCCGGTAATGTCATTTTTTTTTGGCACATAATGTTAGTTTGGCATGGAATTTGAGGTTTTGGTAACTAAGAATGTAAAAAAACACTCAAAATACATGCATTTAGTAAGGTTGTTCTGTTTCTTGATTAAGAGTGTTATTCATGAATTTCAGCATTTTGGTATCTTAGAAACTTCTCACAGACGAGTTTTTCCGTTGTTTGCCTTGTGATTCTGGTGAAACTATAAAACACTCATTATACACGTTTCTCGTTATGTCCTTTTTTTTCCTAATATACAGTGCTTTGCATCCATTTTTGCGTTTTTTTTTTATGTAACAAGCTCAAAAACACACAAAATATACTTTTCTGTTAATCTTATTCTATTTTTTCATATTCGTTGGTTTCCATCCGTTTTAGAGTTTTTCTACGTAAATCTTTTAAAAGACACGTTTTCAGTAATTTATGTTTTCGATTTCCATATAGAGTGACTTTAATATTATCTATCGTTTTGGTGCCTAACATGCGTAAAACACTCAAAAGACAGGTTTCTTGTAAAGTCGTTAAATTTTCATAAATAGGTGGCTTTGCATACCTTTTATGGTTTGGTACATAACTCCGGAAAAAAGGTAAAATTAACTTTTTCGATAATGTTCTTTTTCCCACATAATTTCCCTGAATTTTGGCAGAATTTTGGCATCTTGGTACCTATGAACATCAATGACAAAAAATAAAAATGCTATTTTTTTATTTATTAATTTCTTTTTCACTATAAACACTGTTATTTGTAGGTTTTAACGTTTTGATACTTAAGCAACTTAAAAACATTCATATTACACATTTCTCATTTCGTTTCCCAAATATAGGGATCTTTGCATGTATTTAAGCGTTTTTATAGGTAACATGATAAAAAACACTCAAAAGACTTGTTTTTGGTAATGTTATTCTGCTTCTCCATAAAGGAGTGTTTTGCATGCGTTTTAGCGATTTGTTAAGTAAGGAGCTGAAAAACACTTCAAGGCAAGTTTTTGGTAAAAGTTGGTCTTATTCCGATGTAATATGATTGCCCTGCTTTTTAGTGCTTTATTGCCTAACAAGCTCAAAAACACTCAAAAGACACTTCTGGTAATATAATTTCTTTCCCACATAAAGCTAGTTTCGCATGCTATTTGAGGTTTTGCTAAGAATGTGAAAAACACTCAAAATACACGCATTTGGTAATGTTGTTCTGTTTCTCAATTTAGATTTTTATTCTTAAGTTTCAGCATTTTGGTATCTAAGAAACTTCTTTATATACACAACTTTTTGCGTTTTTTACCTTATGGTTCTTCTGAACCACAAGTTCTTTTGCCCGAAAATAATAAGACACTCATTATAGACGTTTCTCGTAATATCCTTTTCTTTCCCAATAGGGAGTGCTTTGCATTCATTTTCGCTTTTTTTCTAGGTAACAAGCTCAAAAACACTCAAAATATACCTTTTTGGTAATGTTATTCTATTTCTTCATATTGGTTTGCATCCATTTTAGCGTTTTTCTAACTAAAACACCGAAAAAAAACACGTTTTCAGTAATTTTCTTTTCGATTCCCAAAGAATATTGCCAGAATTTTGGCATCTTAGTACCTATGAAGATGAATAAAAAAAAAATATATATATATATATATATATATATATATATATATATATATATATATATATATATATATATATATATATATATATATATATATATATATATATATATATATATATATATATATATATATATATATATATATATATATATATATATATATATATATATATATATATATATATATATATATATTTTTTTTTTTTTTTATTTATTTATTTATTTTTTCTCTCTAAAGAGTTTTATTTGTAGGTTTTAGCTTTTTTGGTACTTAAGGAACTTAAAATCACTTATAATGCACGTTTCTCGTAATGTCCTTTCGATTCCCAAACATACAGGTTTTTTGCATATACGAGTATTTAAGCGTTTTTTATAAATAACATGATCAAAAACACTCAAAATACATGTTTTTGGTAATGTTACTCTGTTTCTCAATAAAAGGGTGTTTATGCATGCGTTTTATTGTTTTGTTATGTAAGGAGTTAAAAAAAAAACACATAGGGAAGTTCTTCGTAGAGGTTGGTTTTCTTCCCATGTAATGTGACTGTTCTGCTTTTTAGTGTTTTGTTGCATATCACGCTCAAAAACATTCATAAGACACTTTTCTGGTAATATCTTTTTTTTTCCACATAAAGCTACTTTCGCATATAATTTGGGATTTTCGTAACTAAGAATGTGAAAAACACTCAAAATACACACATTTGGTAATGTAGTTCTGTTTTTCAATTAAAAGTGTTATTCATGCATTTCAGCATTTTGGTATGTAAGAAACTTCTCTATATACATATATTTTTGCATTGTTTGCGTTGTGGTTCGTGTGAAACTATAAAACACTCATTATACACGTTTCTCGTAATGTTGTTCTGTTTCCCAATATAGAGTGTTTTCCATCCGTTATCGCATTTTTTCTAGGTAACAAGCTGAAAAACACTCAAAATATATCTTTTTGTTAATGTTATTCTATTTCTTCATATTGGTTGGTTTGCATCTGTTTTAGCGTTTTTCTTCGTAAATCACTGAAAAGACATGTTTTTAATAATATTGTTGAAATTGCTGAAAAACACCCAAAAGACAGATTTCTGGTAAAGTCGTGTAGTTTCCCCATATAGGTGCCATTGTATGCACTTCTGGGTTTGGTACATAATTTCAGAAAAAAGCTAAAAAATGTCCTTTCGTTTCACAGACATAGGGTTCTTTGCATGTATTTAAGCGTTTTTAAAGGTAATATGATCAAAAACACTCAAAATACATGTTTTTGGTAATGTTATTCTGTTTCTCCATAAAGGGTGTTTTGCATGCGTTTTAGCGTTTTGGTATGTAAGGAGTTAAAAACACTTAAAGGCAAGTTCTTCGTAAAAGTTAGTTTGATTCCTATATAATGTGATTATTCTGCTTTTTAGTGCTTTCTTGCATATCACGCTCAAAAACTCTCTAAAGGCACTTTTCTGATAATGTCATTTTTTTTTTCCCACAAAAAGCTAGTTTCGCATGTAATTTGGGATTTTCGTAACTAAGAATGTGAAAACACTCAAAATACACACATTTGTTAAGGTAGTTCTGTTTCTCAATTAAAAGTGTTATTCATGAGTGTTAGCATTTTGGTATGTAAGAAACTTCTCTATATACACGAGTTTTTGCGTTTTTTGTCTTGTGGTTCTTGTGAAACTATAAAACAATCATTATACACGTTTCTCTAAATGTCCTTTTGCTTCCCAATAAAGAGTGCTTTTACATCCATTTTCGCGTTTTTTGTAGGTATACACTTTTTGGTAATGTTATTCTATTTCTTCATATTCGTTGCTTTGCATCCGTTTTAGCGTATACACTTTTTGGTAATGTTATTCTATTTCTTCATATTCGTTGCTTTGCATCCGTTTTAGCGTTTTTTCTACGTGAAACACTGAAAAGACACGTTTTCAGTAATTTTCTTTTGGATTTACATATTGACTGAATTCCATATTATTTATCGGTTTGGTGCCTAACATGCTGAAAAACACTGAAAAGACAGGTTTCTGGTAAAGTCGTTTAATTTCCTCATATAGGTGGCTTTGCATGCACTTTAGGGTTTGGTAAATAACAATCCGAAAATAAAAGCTATAATTAACTTTTTTGATAATGTTCTTTTTTTCCACATAAATTCCCTGAATTTTGGCAGAATTTTGGCATCTCGGTACTTATGAAAATCTATACAAAAAAAATGCAATTTTTTTTTATTTTTTTTATTTTTTTTCTCTATAAAGAGTCTTATTTGTAGGTTTTAACGTTTTGGTACTTAAGGAACTTAAAAACAGTCATAATAAACTTTTTTCGAGATGTCCTTTCGTTTTCCTAAGATACGGTTCTTTGCATGTATTTAAGCGTTTTTAGAGGTAAAATAATCAAAAACACTTAAAATATGTTTTTTGTAATGTTTTTCTGCTTCTCCATAAAGGAGTGTTTTGCATGCGTTTTAGCGCTTTTGTATGTAAGGAGCTTAAAAACACATAATGGCAAGTTCTTGGTCAATGTTGGTTTTATTCCCATGTAATGTGATTGCCCTGATTTTTAGTGCTTTATTGCCTAACACGCTTAAAAACACTCAAAAGACACTTATGGTAATGTCATTTTTTTCCCACATAAAGCTAGTTTCGCATGCTATTTGGGATTTTGCTAAGAATGTGAAAAACACTGAAAATACACGCTTTGGTAAGGTTGTTCTGTTTCTCAATTAAGATTGTAATTCATGAGTTTCAGCATTTTGGTATCTAAGAAACTTCTTTATATACACGAGTTTTTGCGTTTTTTGCCTTGTGGTTCTTGTGAAACACAAGTTCTTTTGCTGAAAAATAATAAGACACTCATTATACACGTTTCTCGTAATGTCCTTTTGGTTCCCAATAGGGAGTTGTTTGCCTCCATTTTCACCTTTTTTTGTAGGTAACAAGCTCAAAAACACTCAAAATATACCTTTTTGGTAATGTTATTCTATTTTTTTTTCATATTGGTTGGTTTGCATCTGATTTAGCGTTTTTCTACGTAAAACACCGAAAAGACACGTTTTCAGTAATTTTGTTTTAGATTCCCATATAGAGTGACTTCCATGTTATTTATGGTTTTGGTGCCTAACATGCTGAAAAACATTCATAATACAGTTTTCTGGCAAAGACGTTTGATTTCCCCATATAGGTGGTTTTGCATGCATTTTAGGGTTTGCTACATAACAGTCGAAGAAAAAAAAGCTAAAATTAACTTTTTTGATAACGTTCTTATTTCACAAAATTTCATGAATTTTGCCCGAATTTTGGCATTTCCGTACCTGTGAAGATGAATAAGAAAGAAAAAAAATATCGTATTTTTTTATTTATTTATTTATTTTTTCTCAATAAAGAGATATTTGTGGCTTTTAGCTTTTTGGTTCTTAATGAATTTAAAAACACTCATAATACACGTTTCTCGTAATGTCCTTTCGTTTCCCACAAGTAGGGTTCTTAGCATGTATTTAAGCGTTTTATTGGTAAAATGATCAAAAGCACTGAAAATACATGTTTTTGGTAATGTTATTCTGTTTCTCCATAAAGTGTGTTTTGCATGCGTTTTAGTGTTTTGGTATATAAGGTCCTCAAAAACACTTAAAGGCAAGTTCTTGGTAAACATTGGTTTTATTCCCATGTAATGTGATTGCCCTTCTTTTTAGAGCTTTACTGCCTATCACGCTCAAAAACACTCAATAGACACTTTTCTGAAAATGTCATTTTTTTTACCACATAAAGCTGGTTTCGCAATCAATTTGGGTTTTGGGTAACTAAGAATGTGAAAAGCAATCAAAATATACGCATTTAGTAAGGTTGTTCTGTTTCTCAATTAAGAGTGTTATTCATGAGTTTCAGCATTTTGGTATCTAATAAACTTCTCCATAAACACGAGTTTTTGCGCTTTTTGCCTTGTGCTTATTTTGAACTATAAAACATTAATTATACACTTTTCTCGGAATATCCCTTTCTTTCTCAATATAGACTGCTTTGTATCAATTTTCGCGTTTTTTTTTTGTAGATAACAAGCTCAAAAACCCTCAAAATATACATTTTTGGTAATATTTTTCTATTTCTTAATATTGGTTGGTTTGCTTCTGTTTTAGCGTTTTTCTACATAAAATACTGAGAAGACACGTTTTATGTAATTTTGTTTTGGATTCTCATATTGAGTGAGTTCATTATTATTTATCGTTTTGGTGCCTAACATGCTGAAAAACACTCAAAAGACAGATTTCTGTTAAAGTCATTCAATTTCCTCATATAGGAGGCTTTGCATGCTCTTTAGGGTTTGGTACATAACAGTCCGAAAAAAAAGCTAAAATCAACTTTTTTGATAATATTCTTTTATCATATAATTGCCCTGAATTTTCCCAGAATTTTGTCATTTCGGTACATAAGAAGATGAATGACAAAAAAAAATTTTTTTTTTTATTTATTTATTTCATTTTTTTTTTTTTTAATAAAGAGTGTTATTTGTGGGTTTTAGCTTTTTGGAACTTAAGGAGCTTAAAAACACTCATAATACACGTTTCTCGTAATGTCCTTTCGTTTCCCAAACATAAGGTTCTTTTTATGTATTTAAGCGTTTTTACAGATAACATGATCAAAAACACTCAAAATACATGTTTTTTGGTAATGTTATTCTGTTTCTCCATAAAGTGTGTTTTGCAGGCGTTTTAGCGTTTTGGTATATAAGGAGCTCAAAAACACTTAAAGGCAAGTTCTGGGTAAAAATTGGTTTTACTCGAATTTAATGTGATTTCCCTGCTTTTTAGAGCTTTATCAAAAACACTCAAAAGACACTTTTCATGTAAAGTCATTTTTTCCCACATAAATCTGGTTTCGCATGCAATTTGGGGGTTTTGGTAACTAAAAATGTGAAAAGCTCTCAAAATACACGCATTTAGTAAGGTTGTTCTGTTTCTGAATTAAGAGTGTTATTCATGAGTTTCAGTATTTTGGTATCTAAGAAACTTATCCATATATACAAGGTTTTGGTAATGTTGTTCTGTTTCTCCATAAAGTGTGTTTTGCACACTATTTCTATTTCTTGATATTAGTTGGTTTGCATCCGTTTTAACGTTTTTCTACTTAAAACACTGAGAAGACACGTTTTCAGTAACTTTGTTTTGAATTCCCATATAGAGTAAGTTCCTTATTATTTATCTTTTTGGTGCCTAACATGCTAAAAAAAAAAAAAAAACACACAAAACACAGATTTCTGGTTAGGTCGTTTAAATTCCTCATATTGGAGGCTTTGCATGCACTTTAGGGTTTCGTACATAAAAGTCCGAAAAAAAACCTGAATTTAACTTTTTTTATTATATTCTTTTATCACATAATTGCCGTGGATTTTCTTAGAATTTTGGCATCTCGGTACCTATGAAGATGAATAACAAAAAAAAAAAACAAAAAAAGAAATCTTATTTATTTTATTTTTTTATTTTTCATTTTCTAAATAAAGAGTGTTATTTGTGGGTTTTACCTTTTTGGTACTTAAGGAACTAATAAAATACACGTTTCTCGTAAAGTCCTTTTATTTCCCAAACATAATGTTCTTTGCATGTACTTAAGCGTTTTCATAGATAACATGATCAAAAACACTCAAAATATATGTTATTCTGTTTCTCCATAAAGTTTGTATTACATGCGTGTTAGCTGTTTGGTATATAAGGGGTTAAGAAACCCCTTCATAAAAATTCTTCATAAAAGTTTTTTTTTTTTCTCATGTAATGTGATTGTTCTGCTTTTTAGTGCTTTGTTGCATATCACGCTCAAAAACACTCAAAAAACACTTTTCTGGTAATGTCATTTTTTTTCCACATGAAGCTAGTTTCGCATGTAATTTGGGCATTTTCGTAACAAAGAATGTGAAAAACACTCAAAATACACAATTTAGTAAGGTAGTTCTGTTTTTCGATTAAAAGTGTTATTCATGCATTTCATGAATTTTGAATGAATGAATTTTGAAAAAATGAATTTTTGCGTTTATTGCCTTGTGGTTCTTTTAAAACTATAAAACACTCATTATACACCTTTCTCGTAATATCCTTTTGTTTCCTAATATAGAGTGCTTTACATCCATTTTTGCATTTTTTGTAGGTAAACTCAAAAACACTCAAAATATATCTTTTTGGTAATGTTATTCTATCTCTTCATATAGGTTGGTTTGTATCCGCTTTAGCGTTTTTCTACGTAAAACACTGAAAATAAACGTTTTCAGTAATTTTGTTTTGGATTCACATATTGACTGATTTTCATATTATTCATCGTATTGGTGCGTAACATTCTGAAAAAAAAACACTGAAAAGACAGGTTTCTGGTAAAGTCGTTTAACTTCCCTATATAGGTGCCTTTGCATGCACTTTAGGTTTTGGTACATAACAATCAGAAAAAAAAGCTATAATTAACTTTCATGATAATGTTCTTTTTTCCACATAAATTCCAGAATTTTGGCAGAATTTTGGCAATTCGGTACCTATGAAGATGAAAAAAAAAATTATATTTTTTAAATTTTTTTAATTATTAATTTTTTGTATTAAATGTGTTATTAGTGGGTTTTATCCTTTTGGTACCAAAGGAATTTAAAAAAAACACTCATAATACACGTTTCTCGTAATGTCCTTTTGTTTCCCAAACATAAGATTCTTTGCATGTATTTAAGCGTTTTTATAGATAACATGATCAAAAACACTCAAAATACATGTATTTGGTAATGTTATTCTGTTTCTCCATAAAATGTATTTTGCATGCGTTTTAGCGTTTTGGTATGTAAGAACCTCAAAAACTCTTAAAGGCAAGTTCTTGGTAAAATTTGGTTTTATTCCCATGTAATGTGATTTCCCTGGCTTTTAGTGCTGTATTGCGTAACATGCTCAAAAACACTGAAAAGACATGCAAAGCCTCCCATATCAGGAAATTAAAGACCTTACCAAAAATCTGTCCTTTGAGTGTTTTTCAGCATGTTAGGCCCCAAAACGATAAATAATAAGGAACTCACTCTATGTGGGAATCCAAAACAAAATGACTGAAAACGTGTCTTCTCAGTGTTTTACGTAGAAAAACGCTAAAACTGATACAAACCAACCAATATGAAGAAACAGAAAAACATTACCAAATATATATATTTTCAGTGTTTTTGGTTCTTAAGGAACTTAAAAAAAATCATAATACACGTTTCTCTTAATATCCTTTCGTTTCCCAAATATAAGGTTCTTTGCATGTATTTAAGCGTTTTTATGAATAACATGATCAAAAACACTCGAAATACATGTTTTTTGTAGTGTTACTCTGTTTCTACATAAAGGGTGTTTTGCATGCGTTTTAGCGTTTTGGTATGTATGGAGTTAAAAAAAAATTAAAGACAAGTTCTTCGTAAAAGTTGGTTTTATTCCCATGTAATGTGATTTTTCTGCTTTTTAGTGCTTTATTGCATATCACGCATTCAAAAGGCACTTTTCTGGTAATATTTTTTTTTTTTCCACATAAAGCTAGTTTCGCATGTAATTTTGGATTTTCGTAACTAAGAATGTGAAAAACACTCAAAATACACACATTTGGTAAGGTAGTTCTGTTTTTCAATTAAAAGTGTTATTCTTACATTTCAGCATTTTGGTATGTAAGAAACTTCTCTATATACGTGAATTTTTGCGTTTTTTGCCTTGTGGTTTGTGTGAAACTATAAAACACTCAATATACACGTTTTTCGTAATGTTCTTTTGTTTCCCAATATAGAGTGCTTTCCATTCATTTTCGTATTTTTTGTAGGTAGCAAGCTGAAAAGTATATCTTTTTGGTAATGTTATTCTATTTCTTATTATTGGTTGGTTTACATCCGTTTTAGCGTTTTTCTTCGTAAATCAATGAAAAGACACGTTTTCAGTAATATTTGAAATTGTAATTGTTGTAATAATTGTAATTGTTGAAATTGCTGAAAACACTCAAAAGACAGATTTCTTGTAAATTCGAGTAATTTCCCCATATAGGTGGCTTTGCATGCACTTCAGGGTTTGGTATATAATTCCGGAAAAAAGCAAAATTATTTTTTTTCAATATGTTTTTTTACATAGTTTCCCTGAATTTTGCCTGAATTTTGGCATCCTTATACTTATGTAGATGAATAACAAAAAAATATATATATATATATATTTATTTTTAGTTATTTTTTTTTTCTATTTGTGGGTTTTAGTTTTTTGGTACTTGAACTTAAAAACAATCATAATACACGATTTTCGTAATGTCCTTTCGTTTCACAGACATAGGGTTCTTTGCATGTATTTAAGCGTTTTTATAGGTAATATGATCAAAAACACTCAAAATACATGTTTTTGGTAATGTTATTCTGTTTCTCCATAAAGGGTGTTTTGCATGCGTTTTAGCGTTTTGGTATGTAAGGAGTAAAAAACACTTAAAGGCAAGTTCTTCGTAAAAGTTGGTTTTATTCCTATATAATGTGATTATTCTGCTTTTAAGTGCTTTGCTGCATATCACTCTCTAAAAGACTCAAAAGACACTTTTCTGATAGTCATTTTTTTCCCACACAAAGCTAGTTTCGCATGTAATTTGGGATTTTCGTAACTAAAAATGTGAAAAACACTCAAAATACACACATTTGGTAAGGTAGTTTTGTTTCTCAATTAAAATTGTTATTCATGAGTTTTAGCATTTTTGTATATAAGAAAGTTATCTATATACACGAGTTTTTGCGTTTTTTGTCTTGTGGTTCTTGTGAAACTATAAAACAATCATTATACACGTTTCTCTAAATGTCCTTTTTTCTTCCAAATATAGAGTGGTTTTACATCCATTTTCACGTTTTTTGTAGGTAAAAAGCTCAAAAATACTTTTTGGTAATGTTATTCTATTTATTTACATTCGTTGCTTTGCATCCGTTTTAGCGTTTTTTTCTACGTAAAACACTGAAAAGACACGTTTTCAGTAATTATGTTTTGGAATCACATATTGACTGACTTCCGTATTATTTATCGGTTTGGTGCCTAACATGCTGAAAAAACACTGAAAAGACAGGTTTCTGGTAAAGTCGTTTAATATCTTCATATAGGTGTTTTTGCAAGCACTTTAGGGTTTGGTAAATAACAATCCATAAAACAACTATAATTAACTTTTTTGATAATGTTCTTTTTTCCACATAAATTCCCTGAATTTTGGCAGAATTTTTTTTTTTTCTCTTTAAAGAGTGTTATTTGTGGGTTTTAACATTTTGGTACTTAAGGAACTTAAAAACAGTCATAATACACGTTTCTCGTAATGTCCTTTCGTTTCCCAAAGATAGGGTTCTTTGCATGTATTTAAGCGTTTTTATAGTTAACATGATCAAAAACACTTGTTTTTTGTAATGTTTTTCTGCTTCTCCATAAAGGAGTGTTTTGCATGCGTTTTATCGTTTTGGTATGTAAGGAGCTCAAAAACACATAATGGCAAGTTTTTGGTCAAAGTTGGTTTTATTCCCATATAATGTGATTGCCCTTCTTTCTAGTGCTTTATTGCCTAACACCCTCAAAAACACTCAAAAGACACTTCTGGTAATGTCATTTTTTTCCCACATAAAGCTAGTTTCGCATGCTATTTGGGATTTTGCTAACTAAGAATGTGAAAAATACTGAAAATACTCGCTTTTGGTAAGATTGTTCTGTTTCTCAATTAAGATTGTTATTCATGAGTTTCAGCATTTTGGTATCTAAGAAACTTCTTTATATACACGAGTTTTTTGCGCTTTTTGCCTTGTGGTTCTTGTGAAATACAAGTTCTTTTGCTCGAAAATGATAAGACACTCATTATACACGTTTCTCGTAATGTCCTTTTGTTTCCCAATAGGGAGTGCTTTGCATCCAATTTCACCTTTTTTGTAGGTAACAAGCTCAAAAACACTCAAAATATAGCATTTTTGTAATGTTATTGTATTTTTTTTTTCATATTGGTTGGTTTGCATCCGTTTTACGTTTTTCTACGTAAAACACCGAAAAGAAACGTTTTCAGTAATTTTGTTTTGGATTCCCATATAGAGTGACTTCCATGTTATTTATCATTTTGGTGCCTAACATGCTGAAAAACACTCATAAGACAGTTTTCTGGCAAAGACGTTTGATTTCCCCATATAGGTGGTTTTGCATGCACTTTAGGGTTTGCTACATAACAGTTGAGAAAAAAAAAAAAGCTAAAATTAACTTTTTTGATAATGTTCTTATTTCACAAAATTTCATGAATTTTGCAGGAATTTTGGCATTTCGGTACCTGTGAAGATGAATAAGTTTCAGCATTTTGGTATCTAGTAAACTAGCTAGTTTTGCATGTAATTTGGGATTTCCGTAACTAAGAATGTGAAAAACACTAAGAATACACACATTTTGTAAGATAATTCTGTTTCTACATTAAAAGTGTTATTCATGAGTTTCATCATTTTGGTATCTAAGAAACTTCTCTAGGTACACGAGTTTTTGCGTTTTCTGACTTTTGGTTCTTGTTTAACTATAAAACACTCATTATACACGTTTCTCAGAATGTCCTTTTGTTTTGCAATACTTTGCATCCATTTTTGCATTTATTTTAGGTAACAAGCTCAAAAACATTCAAAATATACATTTTTGGTAATGTTATTCTATTTCTTCATATTGGTTGGTTTGCATCCTTTTTAGCGTTTTTCTACGTAAAACACTGATAAGACACGTTTTCAGTAATTTTGTTTTGGATTCTTATATTGAGTGACTTCCATGTTATTATCGTACTGAAAAACACTCAAAAGTAAGGTTTCTCGTAAAGTCGTTTAATTTTCTCATGTAGGTTGCTTTGCATTCACTTAAGAGTTTGGTACATAACATTCCGAAAAAAAAAGCTAAAATTAACTTTTTTGATAATATTTTTTATCACATAATTGCATAGAATTTTCCCAGAATTTTGGCATCTCGGTACCTATGAAGATGAATAAGAAAAAAAAAAAAAATTGCCGTTTTTTTTTATATATATGTATTTTTTTTCTTTATAAAGAGTGTTATTTGTGGGTTTTAGTATTTTGGTTCTTAAAGAACTTAAAAACACTCATAATACACGTTTCTCGTAATGTCCTTTCGTTTCCCAATCATAGGGTTCTTTGCATGTATTTTCGCGTTTTTATAGGTAGCATGATCAAAAACACTCAAAATACATGTTTTTTGTAATGTTATTCTAATTCTCCATAAAGGGTGTTTTGCATTAGTTTTAGCGTTTTGGTATGTAAGGAGCTCAAAAAAACTTAAAGGCAAGTTCTTGGTAAAAGTTGGTTTGATTCCCATTTCATTGCCCTGCTTTTTAGTGCCTAACACGCTCAAAAACACACAAAGTCACTTTTCTGGTAATGTCATTTCTTACCAACATCAGGCTAGTTTTGCTTGCAATTTGGGGTTTTGGTAAATAAGAATGTGAAAAACACTCAAAATACACGCATTTCGTAAGGTTGTTATGTTTCTCATTTAAGAGTGTTATTCATGAGTACCAGCGTTTTGGTAACTAAGAAACTTTTCCATATACACGAGTTTTTGCGTTTTTTTGCCTTGTGGTTCTTGTGAAACTATAAACCACTCATTATTCACGTTTCTCGTAATGTCCTTTTGTTTCCCAATATAGAGTGCTTTGCATCCTTTTTTGTTTTTTTTGTAGGTAACAAGATTAAAAACAATCAAAATATACCATTTTGGTAATATTCTATTTCTTCATATTTGTTGGTTTGCATCCGTTTTAGCGTTTTTTCTACCTAAAACACAGAAAAGACACGTTTGCACTATTTTGTTTTGGATTATCATATAGAGTGACTTCCATATTATTTATCGTTTTTATTCTTAACATGCTGAAAATCACTCAAAAGACAGGTTTCTGGTAAAGTCGTTTAATTTTCTCATATATGTGGCTTTGCATGCACTTTAGAGTTTGGTAAATAACAGTTCGAAACAAAAGCTAAAATTAACTTTTTTGATAATAATCTTTTATCACATAATTGCCCAGATTTTTGCCAGAATTTTGGTATCTCGGTACCTATGAAGATGAAATAAAAAAAACAAAAAAATTCCTGTTTTTCTATTTATTTATCTATTTTTTTTTCTAAATAAAGAGTGTTACTTGTGGGTTTTAGCTTTTTGGTTCTTAAGGAACCTGAAAACACTCATAATACACGTTTCTCGTAATATCCTTTCCTTTCCCAAACATAAGGTTCTTTGTATGTATTTAAGCGTTTTTTTATAGATAACATGATTAAAAAACACTTAAAATACCTGTTGTTGGTTATGTTATTTTCTTTCTATATAAAGTGTGTTTTGCATTCGTTTTAGCGCATATAAGGAGCTGAAAAACACTTAAAGGCAAGTTCTTGGTAAAAGTTGGTTTTATTCCATGTAATGTGATTGCCCTGCTTTTTAGTGCTTTATTGCCTAACACGTTCAAAAACACTCAAAAGAAACTTTTCTGGGAATGTAATTTTTTTCCCACATAAAGCTATATTCGCATGGAATTTCATTTTTTTTTAACTAAGAATGTATAATAACACTCAAAATACACGCATTTAGTAAGGTTGTTGTGTTTTTCAATTAAAAGTTTTATTCATTAGTTTCAGCATTTTGGTATCTAAGAAACTTCTCCATATATACGAGTTTTTGTGTTTTTTGCCTTGTGGATCTTGTGAAACTGTAAAACACTCATTATACACGTTTCTCGTAATGTCCTTTTGTTTCCCAATATAGAGTGCTTTGCATGCATTTTCGCGTTTTTTGTAGGTAACAAGTTCAAAAACACTCAAAATATACGTTTTTGGTGATATTTTTCTATTTCTTCGTTTTTGGTTTGTATCCGTTTTAGCGTTTTTCTACGTAAAACACTGAGAAGACATGTTTTCCAGTAATTTTGTTTTGGATTCCTATATTGAGTGACTTCAATGGTATTTATCGTTTTGGTGCCTAACATGCTAAAAAACACTCAAAAGACAGGTTTCTCGTAAAGTCGTTTAATTTCCATATGTAGGTGGCTTTGCATGCAGTTTAGGGTTTGGTACATAACAGTCCGAAAAAAATCTAAAATTAACTTTTTTTGATAATGTTCTTTTTTCGACATAATTTCCCTGAATTTTGCCGGAATTTTGGCATCTTGGTACCTATGAAGATTAATAAAAAGAAAAATTGCTATTTTTTTATTTTTTATTTTTTTTCTCTATAAAGAGTGTTATTTGTGGGTTTTAGGTTTTTGGTACTTAAAGAACTTAAAAACACTCATAATACACATTTCTCATAATGTCCTTTCGTTTCCCAAATATAGGGTTCTTTTCATGTATTTAAGCGTTTTTATAGTTAACATGATCAAAAACACTCAAAATACATGTTTTTGGTAATGTTTTTCTGTTTCTCCATAAAGGGTGTTTTGCATCCATTATAGCGTTTCAATATGTAAGGAACTCAAAAACATTTAAAGGCAAGTTCTTGGTAAAATTTGGTTTTATTCCCATGTAATGTGATTGCCCTGCTTTTTAGTGCTTTATTGCCTAACACGCTCAAAAACACTCAAAAGACACTCTTCTGGTAATGTCATTTTTTTTTTCCACATAAAGCTAGTTTCGCATGTAATTTGGGGTTTTGGTAACTAAGAATGTGAAAAACTTTCAAAACACACGCATTTCGTAAGGTTGTTCTGCATCTGAATTAAGAGTGTTATTCATGAGTTTCAGCGTTTTGGTACCTAAGAATCTCAAGAACGCTCATAATGCACGTTTCTCGTAATATCGCTCTTTTCTTCATATAGGGTGCTTTGCATGCATTTTCGCTTTTTTTCACGTAATAGCTGAAAAACACTGAAAATACACGACTTTCGTAATAAGAACATAAGAACATAAGAAATAAGTAAATCTGCAAGAAGGCATCAGGCCTACAAGTACTTGAATGAAATATGCCTACCTATTTCCATCTATCATCCCCATCCATAAATTTGTAATTTTCTCTTACTCTTCCCAAATGCCTCAGGGTAATTTTTTTCCCACATAAAGCTAGTTTCGCATGGAATTTGGGGTTTTGGTAACTAAGAATGTAAAAAAAACACTCAAAATACACGCATTTAGTAAGGTTCTTCTGTTTCTTGATTAAGAGTGTTATTCATGAGTTTCAGTAATTTGGTATCTTAGAAACTTCTCCATAGACGAGTTTTTGCGTATTTTGCCTTGTGATTCTGGTGAAACTACAAAACACTCATTATACACGTTTCTCGTTATGTCCTTTATTTTTTCCCCTTATATAGAGTGCTTTGCATCCATTTTCGCGTTTTTTTTTTTTTTATGTAAGAAGCTCAAAAACACACAAAATATACTTTTTTGGTAATATTATTGTATTTCTTCATATTGGTTGGTTTGCATTCGTTTTAGCGTTTTTGTACGTAAATCTTTTAAAAGATGCGTTTTCAGTAATTTTGTTTTGGATTTCCATATAGAGTGACTTTCATATTTTTTATCGTTTTGGTGCCTAACATGCAGAAAAACACTCAAAAGACAGGTTTCTTCTAAAGTCGTTAAATTTTATCAGATAGGTGTCTTTTGCATATACTTTATGGTTTGGAAGATAACTCCGAAAAAAAAGGTAAAATTAACTTTTTTGATAATGATTTTTCTACATAATTTCCCTGAATTTTGGCAGAATTTTGGCATCTTTATACCTATGAACATCAATAACAAAAAAAATAAAAATGCTATTTTTCTATTTATTTATTTTTTTCTCTATTAAGAGTGTTATTTGTAGGTTTTAGCGTTTTGGTATTTAAGGAACTTAAAAACATTCATAATACATATTTCTCGTAATGTCCTTTCGTTTCCCAAATATGGGGATCTTTGCATGTATTTAAGCGTTTTTATAGGTAACATGATAAAAAACACTCAAAACACTTGTTTTTGGTAATTTTATTCTGCTTCTCCATAGAGGAGTGTTTTGCAAGCTCTTGGTGAAAGTTGGTTTTATTCTAATGTAATATGATTTCCCTGCTTTTTAGTGTTTTATTGCCTAACACACTCAAAAACACCGAAAAGATACTTTTTTTTCCCACAGAAAACTAGTTTCGCATGCTTTTTAGGGTTTTGCGAAGAATGTGAAAAAAAAAACACTCAAAATACACGCATTTCGTAATGTTGTTCTGTTTCTCAATTAAGATTGTTATTCATGAGTTTCAGCATATTGGTATCTAAGAAACTTCTTTATATACACGAGTTCTTGCGTTTTTTGCCTTGTGGTTCCTGTGAACCACAAGTTCTTTTGCCCGAAAATAATAAGACAATCATTATACATGTTTCTCGTAATGTCCTTTTCTTTCCCAATAGGGAGTGCTTTGCATCCATTTTCGCGTTATTTGTAGGTAACAAGCTCAAAAACACTCAAAATATACCTCTTTGGTAATGTTATTCTATTTCTTCATATTGGTTGGTTTTCATCTGTTTTAGCGTTTTTCTACGTAAAACACAGAAAAGACACGTTTTCAGTAATTTTGTTTTCGATTCCCAAAGAATATTCCCAGAATTTTGGCCTCTTAGTACCTATGAAGATGAATAACAAAACAAAAAAAGAAAATTTTATTTTTTTTCTCTATAAAGTGGTATTTGTGGGTTTTAGCTTTTTTGGTACTTAAGGAACTTAAAAACACTCATAATACACGTTTTTCGTAACGTCGTTTCTTTTCCCAAAAAATAGGGTTCTTTGCATGTATTTAAGTGGTTTTATTGGTAACATGATCAAAAACACTCAAAATACATGTTTTTGGTAATGTTCTGTTTCACCATTAAGTGTATTTTGCATGCGTGTTAGTGTTTTGATATATAAGGAGCTTAAAAACACTTAAAGGCAAGTTCTTGGTAAAAATTCGTTTTACTCCAATGTAATGTGATTGCCCTCCTTTTTAGTGCTTTATTGCCTATCACGCTTAAAAACACTCAAAAGACACTTTTCTGGTAAAGTAATTTTTTTTTCCCAACAAATCTATTTTCGCATGCAATTTGGGGTTTTGGTAACTAAGAATGTTAAAAGCACTCAATATACACGCATTTAGTAAGGTTGTTCTGTTTCTCAATTAATAGTGTTATACATGAGTTTTAGCATTTTGGTATCTAGGAAACCTCTCCATATACACAAGATTTTGCGTTTTTTGCCTTGTGGTTCTTTTGAACTATAAAACACACATTATACACTTTTTCTTGCAATGTCCTTTTGTTTCCCAATATAGAGTGCTTTGCATCAATTTTCGCGTTTTTTATAGGTACCAAGCTCAAAAACATTCAAAATATACCTTTTTAGTAACGTCTTTCTATTTCTTGATATTCGTTGCTTTGCATCCGTTTTAGCGTTTTTTTTTACGTAAAACACTGAGAAGACACGTTCTCAGTAACTTTCTTTTGGATTCCCATATAGAGTGATTTCACTATTATTTCTCGTTATGGTGCCTAACATGCTAAAAAAAAACACTCAAAAGACAGATTTCTGGTAAGGTCGTTTAATTTGCACTTTAGGGTTTGGTCCGAAAAAAAAAAGCTGAAATTAACTTTTTTGATAATATTGTTTTATCATATGATTGCCCTGAATTTTCCCAGAATTTTGGCATCTCGGTACCTATGAAGATGAATAACAAAAAAAAAAAAAGAAAATTCCTATTTTTTTTTCTAAATAAAGAGTGTTATTTGTGGGTTTTAGCTTTTTGGTACTTAAGGAACTTAAAAAAAACACTCATAATACACGTTTCTCGTAATGTACTTTTGTTTCCCAAACATAATGTTTTTTGCATGTATTTAAGTGTTTTTATTGGTTACATGACCAAAAACACTGAAAATACATGTTTTTGGTAATGTTATTCGGTTTCTCCATAAAGTGTGTATTCCATGCGTTTTGGCAGTTTTGTATTATATACAAAACTGCCAAAAGGCAAGTTTTTGGTATGAATTGGTGTTATTCCAATGTAATATGATTGCCCTGCTTTTTAGTGCTTTATTGCCTATGACGCTCAAAAACACTTAAAAGACACTTTTCTCGGAAAGTCATTTTTTTCTCTCAGATAAAGGTGGTTTCGCATGCAATTTGGGGTTTTGGTAACTAAGAATGTGAAACGCACTTAAAATACACGCATTTAGTAAGGTTGTTCTGTTTCTCAATTAAGAGTGTTATGAGTTTCAGCATTTTGGTATCTAGGAAATCTCTCCATATACACGAGTTTTTGCGTTTTTTGCTTTGAACTATAAAAGAATCATTATACACTTTTCTTGCAATGTCCTTTTGTTTCCCAATATAAAGTGCTTTGCATCTATTTTCGCGTTTTTTTATAGGTAAAAAGCTCAAAAACACTCAAAATATACCTTTTTGGTAACTTTTTCTATTTCTCGATATTGGTTGGTATCCATTTGTTTTAACGTTTTTCTACGTAAAACACTGAGAAGACACGTTTTCAGTAACTTTGTTTTGGATTCCCATATAGAGTGAGTTGCTTATTATTTATCGTTTTGGTGACTAACATGCTGAAAACACTCAAAACACAGATTTCTGGTAAGGTCGTTTAATTTCCTCATATTGGAGGCTTTGCATGCACTTTAGGGTTTTGTACATAACAGTCCGGAAAAAGGGCTGAAATTAACTTTTTTGATAATATTCTTTTATCACATAATTGCACTGAATTTTCCCAGAATTTTGCCATCTCGGTATCTATGAAGATGAATAACAAAAAAAAAAAAATCCTATTTATTTTATTTTATTTTATTTTTTTCTTAATGAAAAGTGTTATTTGTGGGTTTTAGCTTTTTGGTACTTAAGGAACTTAAAAAAAACACTCTTAATACAAGTTTCTTGTAATGTCCTTTTGTTTCCCAAACATAATGTTCTTTGCATATACTTAAGCGTTTTTATAGATAACATGATCAAAAACACTCAAAATACATGTTTTTGGTAATGTTATTCAGTTTCTCCATAAAGTTTGTTTTCCATGCGTTTTAAAGGTTTGGTATATAAGGGGTTAAAAAACACTTAAAGGCAAATTCTTTGTAAAAGTTGGTTTTATTCCCATGTAATGTGATAGTTCTGCTTTTTAGTGCTTTATTGGATATCACGCTGAAAAACAGTCAAAAGACACTTTTCTGGTAATGTCATTTTTTTTTCCCAAATGATGCTAGTTTTGCATGTAATTTGGCATTTTCGTAACTAAGAATGTGAAAAACACTCAAAATACACAATTTAGTAAGGTAGTTCTGTTTATCGATTAAAAGTGATATTCATGCATTTATTCATTTAGGTGTGTAAGAAATTTCTATATATACACGAGTTTTTGCGTTTATTGCCTTGTGGTTCTTTTAAAACTATAAAACACTCATTATACACGTTTCTCGTAATGTCCTTTTGTTTGCTAATATAGAGTGCTTTACATCCATTTTTGCATTTTTTGTAGGTAACAAGCTCAAAAACACTCAAAATATATCTTTTTGGTAATTTTATTCTATTTCTTCATATAGGATGGTTTGTATCCGCTTTAGCGTTTTTCTACGTAAAACACTGAAAAGACACGTTTTCATGTGATTTTCTTTTGGATTCACATATTGACTGACTTCCATATTATTTATCGTTTTGGTGCCTAACATGCTGAAAAACACTGAAAAGACAGGTTTCTGGTAAAGTCGTTTAACTTCCCTATATAGGTGACTTTGCATGCACTTTAGGGTTTGGTACATAACAATCCGAAAAAAAAAGCTATAATTAACTTTTATGATAATGTTCTTTTTTTCCACATAAATTCCCTGAATTTTGGCAGAATTTTGGCATCTCGGTACCTATGAAGATGAATAACAAAAAAAAAATCCTAATTTTTTATTTTTTTATTTAATAATTTTTTTTTTCTAAAGAGTGTTATTTATGGGTTTTAGCTTTATGATACTGAAGGAACTTAAAAATCACTCATAATACACGTTTCTCGTAATATTCTTTCGTTTCCCAAACATTTGCATGTATTTAAGCGTTTTTATTGATAACATGATCAAAAACACTCAAAATACATGTATTTGAAAATTTTATTCTGTTTCTCTTTAAAATGTATTTTGCATGCGTTTTAGCGTTTTGGTATGTAAGGAGCTTAAAAACACTTAAAGGCTAGTTCTTGGTAAAATTTGGTTTTATTTCCATGTAATGTGATTTCCCTGGCTTTTAGTGTTTTATTGCGTAACACGCTCAAAAACACTGAAAAGACAAGCAAAGCCTCCCATATGAGAAAATTAAAGACCTTACCAGAAATCAGTCTTTTGAGTGTTTTTCAGCATGTTAGGCACCAAAACGATAAATAATAAGGAACTCACTCTATGTGGGAATCCAAATGAAAATTACTGAAAACGTGTCTTCTCAGTGTTTTACGTAGAAAAACGCTAAAACTGATACAAACCAATCAATATCAAGAAGCAGAAAAACATTACCAAAAATGTATATTTTGTGTTTTTAACCTTGTTACCTAAAAAAAAAAAAACGCGAAAATGGATACAAAGCACTCTATATTGGGAAACAAAGGGACATTGCGAGAAAAGTGTATAATGAATGTTTTATAGTTCAAAAAAAACCACAAGGCAAAAAACGCAAAAACTCGTGTATATGGAGAAATTTCCTATATACCAAAATGCTGAAACTCATGAATAACACTCTTAATTGAGAAACAGAGCAACCTTACTAAATGCGTGTCAAAAACACTAAAAGGCAAGTTCTTTGTAAAAGTTGGTTTCATTCCCATGTAATGTGATTGCCCTGCTTTTTAGTGCTTTATTGCCTAACACGCTCAAAAACACTCAAAAGACACTTTTCTGGTAATGTCATTTTTTTACCACATAAAGCTAGTTTCGCATGCTATTTAGGGTTTTCCGATGAATGTGAAAAAACACTCAAAATACACGCATTTGGTAATGTTCTGTTTCTCAATTAAGATTGTTATTCATGAGTTTCAGCATTTTGGTATCTAAGAAACTTCTTTATATACACGAGTTTTTGCGTTTTTTGCCTTGTGGTTCCTGTGAACCACAAGTTCTTTTGCCCGAAATTAATAAGACACTCATTATACATGTTTCTCGTAATGTCATTTTCTTTCCAAATAGGGAGTGCTTTGCATCCATTTTCCCGTTTTTTGTAGGTAACAAGCTCAAAAACACTCAAAATATACCACTTTGGTAATGTTATTCAATTTCTTCATATTGGTTGGTTTTCATCTGTTTTGCGTTTTGCTACGTAAAACACCGAAAAGACACGTTTTCAGTAATTATGTTTTCGATTCCCAAAGAATATTGCCAGAATTTTGGCATCTTAGTACCTACGAAGATGAATAATAAAAATAAAAAAAAAATTATAATTTATTATTTTTTTCTCTCTCTATAAAGAGTGTTATTTATGGGTTTTAGCTTTTTTGGTACTTATAATGCACATTTCCCAATAATAGGGTTCTTTGCATGTATTTAAGCGTTTTTATTGGTAACATGATAAAAATACTCAAAATACATGTTTTTTGTAATGTTATTCTGTTTCATCATAAAGTGTATTTTGCATGCATTTTAGTGTTTTGGTATATAAGGAGCTCAAATACACTTAAAGGCAAGTTCTTGTTAAAAATTGGTTTTATTCCAATGTAATGTGATTGCCATGCTTTTTAGTGCTTTATTGCCTAACACGCTCAAAAACACTCAAAAGATATTTTTCTGGTAATGTCATTTTTTTCCCACATAAAGCTGGTTTCACATGCAATTTGGGGTTTTGGTAGCTAAGGATGTGAAAAGCACTCAAAATACACGCATTTAGTAAGATTGTTCTGTTTGTGAATTAAGAGGTTTGTTCCAGAGTTTCAGCATTTGGGAATGTAAGAAACTTCTCTATATACACGAGTTTTTGCGTTTTTTGCCTTTTAGTTCTTGTGAATAATAACTCATTATACACGTTTCTCGTAATGTCCTTTTGCTTCCCAATATAGAGTGCTTTCCATCCATTTTCGCGTTTTTTGTAGGTAACAATTTCAATAACACTCAAGATATACCTTTTTGGTAATGTTATTTTATTTCTTCATATTGGTTGGTTTGCATCCGTTTTAGTGTTATTCTATGTAAAACACCGAAAAGACACGTTTTTAGTAATTTTGTTTTGGATTCCCATATAGATTGACTTTTATGTTATTTATCCTGTTGGTTCCTAACATGCTGAAAAACACTCATAAGACCGTTTTCTGGCAAAGACGTTTAATTTTCCCATATAGGTCGCTTTGCATGCACTTTAGGGGTTTGGTACATAACAGTCCGAACAAAAAAACTAAATTTTGTTTTTTTGATAATGTTCTTATATCACATAATTTCTTGAATTTTGCCCGAATTTTGGCATCTCGGTACCTGTGAAGATGAATAAGAAAGAAAAAATAAATATTGTAATTTTTTTTTATTTATTTATTGTTTCTCAATAAAGAGTGTTATTTGTGGCTTTTAGCTTTTTGGTAATTAATGAACTTAAAAACACTGATAATACACGTTTCTCGTATTCTCCCTTCGTTTCCCAAAAATAGTGTTCTGTGCATGTATTTAAGCGTTTTTATTGGTAACATGATCAAAAACACTCAAAATACATGTTTTTGGTAAAGTTATTCTGTTTCCCCATAAAGAGTGTTTTGCATGCGTTTTAGTGTTTTGGTATATAAGGAGCTCAAAAACACTTAAAGGCAAGTTCTTGGTAAAAATTCGTTTTCCTCCAATGTAATGTGATTGCCCTGCTTTTTAGTGCTTTATTGCGTATCACGCTCAAAAACACTCAAAAGACACTTTTCTGGTAAAGTCTTTTTTTTTTTCCCCATAAATCTATTTTCGCATGCAATTTGGGGTTTTGGTAACTAAGAATGTGAAAAGCACTCAAAATACACGCATTTATTAAGGTTGTTCTGTTTCTCAATTAGGAGTGTTATAAATGAGTTTCAGCATTATTCTATCTAGGAAACCTCTCCATATACACGAGATTTTGCGTTTTTTGCTTTGTGGTTCTTTTGAACTATAAAACACTCATTATACACTTTTCTTGCAATGTCCTTTTGTTTCTCAATTTTGAGTGCTTTGCATCAATTTCCGCGTTTTTTGTAGGTAACAAGCTCAAAAACACTAAAAATATATCTTTTTAGTAACGTTTTTCTATTTCTTGATATTGGTTGCTTTGCATCCATTTTAGCGTTTTTCTACGTAAAACACTGAGAAGACACGTTTTCAGTAACTTTGTTTTGGATTCCCATATAGAGTGAGTTCCTTATCGTTTTGGTGCCTAACATGCTAAAAAAAAACACTCAAAACACAGATTGCTGGTAAGGTCATTTAATTTCCTCATATAGGAGGCTTTGCATGCACTTTAGGGTTTGGTACATAACAGTCCGAAAAAAAAGCTGAAATTAACTTTTTTGATAATATTCTTTTATCATATTATTGCCCTGAACTTTCCCAGAATTTTTGCATCTCGGTACCTATGAAGATGAATAACAAAAAAAAAAAAAAAAATCCTATTTTTTTATTTTTTTATTTTTTTCTAAATAAAAAGTGTTATTTGTGGGTTTTAGCTTTTTGGTACTTAAGGAACTTAAAAAACACTCATAATACACGTTTCTCATAATGTCCTTTTATTTCCCAAACATAATGTTCTTTGCATGTATTTAAGCGTTTTTACAGATAACATGATCAAAAACACTCAAAATACATGTTTTTGGTAATTATTCTGTTTCTCCATAAAGTTTGTTTTGCATGCGTTTTAGCGGTTTTGTATATAAGGAGCTCAAAAACACTTCAAGGCAAGTTTTTGGTATAAATTGGTGTTATTCCAATGTAATATGATTAGTCATTCTCCTTTGAAGTGATTCTAATAGACCTTTATCCTTCCTGTGATGTGGTGACCAGAATAGGACAGCGTAGTCTGACCAGCGCTAAATATAACTTTAATATTACTTCGGAAGTTTTACTTTTATCACTCTTGAAAATTAATCATAATACACTATTTGCTTTGTTTCTGGCCTCTTTGCATTGCTTTCTTAGACGGAGTTCAGAGCTAACTTTAAATCTCAAATCTTTTTCTTACCCTGAACCTACCAGAACTTGGTTGTTCATTGTGTAACTATTGTTTGGGTTTCTTCTACTTACGCTAAGTGCTTTGCATTTGTTGATATTAAACTGCATTTGCCATCTGTCTGTCCATTCGTTCATCCTATCCAAATCTGCCTGCAAGGCGATGGTATGCGATTCTGACCTAATTAATCTTCATAATCTCGTGTCTTCCGCAAATTTACTAACAACACTACTAATTCCACTATCCAAGTCACTGACATATATTACAAACAACATCGGCCCTAATACTAATAATTCCTTTGTCACCCCACTAATTACTTGACCACACTAGGATTTAGAGCCGTTTATTACAACACTGTCGCCTGCCGCTTGGCAATGACCTTATCCAGATTACTTATAAACTTTTTCCAATTCTGAAATATTCTGGAATATATTTCATTTGGTCCTGGTGACTTGAACTTTTTAGCTTATCTATCTACTGTTCCACTATCTCTTTAGTTATGGTAATATCTGTCAGCTTCTCATTCTCTTCTACTCTAAATATCTTCTCACTTTTCGGCAAATTCTGCATGTTTTCCTGGGCAAAGACAGTTAAAAAAACACTCGTTCACAATTTTACTAATCTCCTCTCAACAACTAAGCAGGTCCCATTCTGCTGTCTTTAATGAACTATTGTTTCTCTGTTCTCTTGTCTTATATGCCTGATAAAATCCCTTGGGGTCCATCTTCGCTTTACTGGCTACCTTTCATTCATAACTATTTTTAGTTTTCCTTGTTAAACTCCTGACTTTTCTAATTCATTATATTATGGCCTTAAAACCACTTCCCCTGTCTTTAATCTCATATATACTTCTCTTTCGCCCTATGTTTTAACCTCAGTCATCCATTTAGAACCATTTTTCTGTGATCTTATTCTTCTGTAAGGGATGTTCCCTAACTGTCCTGAATGTAATTTATCAACGAAATATTGATTTCGCTTCTCCATAAAGGGTGTTTTGCTTGAGTTTTAGCGTTTCTGTATATAAGAACCTATAAAACACGTTTTTAGTAATGTTGTTTTGTATTCCTTTATAGAGCGCTTTCCATGCTTTTTTTTAGCGTTTTGGTGTCTAACACGTTCAAAAACACTGAAAAGACACGTTGATGATAATGTCGTTTTGTTTCCCGATAAAGGGGTCTTCCAATGCATTTTGACTTTTGGTACTTAACAATATGAAAAAAAGTGTAAGTAAAAGTTTTCGGTAGAGTTGTAATTTCCATATAAAGTGCTAATCACGTGTTTTTGAGTTTTGGTAGCTAAAAAGCTCAAAATCTCTAATCAAAAATCTCAAAATCTCAAAATCGTAATGTCCTTTCTTTTCTCCATGTAGGATGCTTTGCGTGTAATTTGGCATTTTTATACTTAACAAGCACAAAAACAATCAAAATACAAGTCTATGGTAATGTTATTCTGTTTCTCCGTAAAGGTTGTTTTGCATGCGATTCAGCGATTTTGGACGTAAGAAGGTCAAAAACACTCTAAAGATACTTTCTTGGTAATGTTATTTTATATTGCCAAATAGGGTGCTTTCAATGCTTTTAAGCATTTTGATTCCTAACACTCAAGTAAACACTCAAAAGACACGTTTCCTGTAATATAGTTTTGCTTCTTCATATAGGGATTTGCATGCATTATGATGTTTTGCTACATATTATGAGAAACGCTCAAAATAAAGGTTTTAGGTAATGTTGTTCTTTTTCTCTATATAGGGTGCTATTTATGCGTTTTAGCGTTTTGGTACTTAGGAAGCTCAAAAACACTAATAAAACTTTTTTCTCCTAATGTCTTTCTATTTCCCCATATAGGATGCTTCGTATGTATTTTGACGTTTTGGTACATAACAAGGTAAAAAAAAAAAAAACATAGAAACACGTTTTTGGTGATGTTCTGTTTCTCTATTAAGAAATATAAGATATATTCAATTTTCATTCAAGCGGTTTAGTGTTTGGTACCTAAGAGACTCAAAACACTGACAATGCACATTTCTCGTAATGTTTTATCGTATCCCCATACAGGGTGCTTTACATGCATTTTTAATATGATGTACGTAACAGACTCAAAAAGACTCAAAATACACGTTTTTGGTAAGGTTTTTCTATTTGGTAAGGTTATTCGTGTTTGTTGCACGTGTTTTAGCGTTTTGGTACGTAAAAAGTTTAAAACACTTAAAAGACATGCTTATTATTTTGCATTTCTATATGCTTTCCATGCTATTTAGCATTTATGTGAAAAATACATAAAAACATATTTCTTACATTATTGTTAAATTTTCTCGTATAGCGAGCAAGCATTATGGTGTTTTGCTACCTGACAATGTGAAAAACATTCAAATTACACGATTTTGGTAATTTGTTTCTCTTTCTCCATACAGTGTGCTACTCAATTATTTTAGCGTTTTGGTACCTAAGAAGCTAGAAAAAAAACTCATAATACACGTTTTTTGTTATGTCCTTTCATTTCCTCATATAGGGTCTTTTTGGTGCTTTGGTACCTAACAGGGTGTTTGCATGTATTTTGACATTTTAGTTCGTAAGAAAAAAAACACTCTAAAGACACGTTTTAGTAAAGTTGTTTTGTATTCCCCTATAGGGTGATTTCGTTGCTTCTTACTGATTTGGTGCCTAACACGCTCAAAAAATAACAAAAGACAAGTTTCTAGTGATTTCGTTTCGTTTCTTTATATAGGTTGCTTTACATGCATGTTGGCGTTTTGGTAATTATCAATGTAAAAAATACACGTTTTTGGTAAGGTTGTTCTTTTTCTTCAGAGCTTTTTACTGGTTTGGTACTTAAGAAAGTAATAAAAAAAAATAACATAAACGTTTCTCGTAATGTCCTTTCATTTCCATATGCAGGGTGTTTTGTTTGATGATAGGCGATTTTGTACATAATACGCTCAAAGACACTCAAAATACACGTTTTTGGTAAATGTATTCTGTTTCTCTATACGAGTATAGGGTATTTTCATGCGTTTTTAATGTCGTTTCATATATCTATTTCTCCATATAGGGTGTTATTCATGCGTTTTACCCTTTTGATACTAAGAAGGTCAAAACACTCTTAATACACGTTTCTCGTAATGACTTCATTTTTCCCATATAGGGTATTTTCGATTCATTTAGACGTTTTTTTTCGTAACAATCTTACAAAACCTTCAAAATACTTGTTTTTGGTAATGTTATTATGTTTCTCCATAAAGGATGTTTTCTATGTTTTTTTCTTTTATCGTTTTGGTAAGTAGGACACTCAAAAGAAACGTTTTCTTAATGTTGTTTTGTATTCCCATATCAGGTGATTTGTATGCTTTTTAGCATTTTTGTGCCTAACACGATGAAGAACACATTTTAGATACGTTTCTGAAATCTCGTTTCCTTTTCTTAAATAAGGGGCTTTACATGCATTATGGCGATTTGATTCATAACAATGTGAAAACACTGAAAATTTATGTTTTTGGTAATGTTATATCATATAGAGTGTTATTCATGCATTTTAGCGACTTCGTACCTAATAAGTAAAAAAAAAAAAAACACCAATAATACACATTTTAGTAACTTTTCATTTTCCCATTTAAGATATTATATATGCATTTTGGCGTTTTTCTACTTAACTAACTCAGAAACACTCGAAATATTTGTTTTTCATATTATTTCTCCATGTTTTTTTTATATAATTTTTCATGCGATTTAGCGTTTCGGTACGTAAGAAAGTCAAAAATAATGAAAACACACGTTTATGGTAAAGTTGTTTTGTTTTCCTTTATAGGGTGCTTTCCATGCTTTTTAGCGTTTTGGTGCCTAGCACGCCAATAAACATTCAAAAGGCACTTTTCTGGAAATCGCGTTTCCTTTCCTCATATAGGGTACAAAAACATGTATTAGTAGTGTTTTCGAAAACGCCAAAGTGCATGCAAAGCTATACGGGAGAAACAAACAAAAACGTGTCTTTTGAATGTTTTCAGCTGTTTACGTACCAAAACACTAAAATGCATGGAAAAGAAACTTCATGGAGAATCAAAATACTATTGCCAAAAACGTGTATTTTGAATGTTTTTAAGCTTATTACGTACCAATACGCAAAAAATCATCCATTTAATTTTATTTCGGTGCTTTTCAACGTTAGCACCAAAACTCTAAAGAGCATGGAAGACATTCTATATAGAAATCAAAACAACATTATCAAGATGGTGTCTTTGGAGTGTTTATGAGCTTCTTATGTTCCAAAATGCTAAAACGATAAATAGCCTTTATCGGGAGACATTACAAAAAACGAATGATTTAAGCGTTTTCCAGCTTTTGAGAAACCAAAACGCCTAAATATATGTACTAATCACGTGTTTCAGTATTTTATTACCTAAGAAGCTCAAAAACACCTATAATATACGTTTTTGGTAATGTTTTTCTGTTTTTTCATATATGGTATTCTGTATAGATTGTCGTACCTAACATGAGGAAAACACCCATTTTTTTGGTTAATGTTTTTTTTCTCCATATAGAGTGATATTCACGTGTTTTAGTGTTTTCGTACATAAGAAGTTAAAAAACACTCATAATAATATTTTTTCTTAATAACTTTTAGTTTGTCAATGTCCGTTAATTTGTGTGCATTTTGGTGTTTTTGTACCCAACTAGCTCAAAAAGACTCAAAACACACATTTTTTGTAATGTTCTATTTCACCATAAAGGATGTTTTGCACGCTTTTTAGAAATTTGGTACGTAAAAAGCTCAAAAACATTCAAAAGACACGTTCTATGTTATATATATATATATATATATATATATATATATATATATATATATATATATATATATATATATATATATATATATATATATATATATATATATATATATATATATATATATATATATATATAATTTTTTTTTTTTTTTTTTTTTTTTTTGTTGGGGTTGGTTTCTAATATGCTCAAAACACTGAAATGACACGTTTCTGGTAATATAATTTCTTTACATCAAATAGTGTGCTGTCTGCATTTTGGCGTTTTGGTAGCTTATGATCGGGAAAACTCTCAAAAAAACGCGTTTATAATAATGTCCTCTTTCTCCATAAAGGGTGTTTTTCATGCGTTTTAGAGTTTTAGTACGTAAGAAATTGAAAAACACTCAAAAGACAAGTTTTTGTTAATATGGATTGCTTTTCCTATACAGGTTGTCTTGCATGCACTTTGATGTTTTTGTATCTAACAAGCTCAAAAACACTCAGCATACAAGTTTTTCGTAATGTTGGTCTGTTTCTTTATGTATGGTGTTCACTATGATTTTAGGCGTTTTGGTACCTATCATGGGGAAAAAACTCATAAAGTACGCTTTTGATAATGTTGTTTTGTTTCTACAAATATAGTATTATTTACGTGTTTTAGACTTTTGGTATCTATGAAGCTGAAAAAGACATAATACACCTTTATGTTAATATTATTTATCGTTTTGGTGCCTAACATGCTTTTTGGTGCCTTTTGCTTCCCAATATAGAGTGCTTTCCATATATTTTTGCGTTTTTTGTAGGTAACAATTTCAAAAACACTCAAAATATATCTTTTTGGTAATGTTATTCTATTTCTTCATTTTTGTTGGTTTGCATCCGTTTTAGCGTTTTCTACGTAAAACACCGAAAAGACACGTTTTCAGTAATTTTGTTTTGGATTCCCATATAGATTGACTTCCTTGGGTTGTATCGTGTTGGTTTCTAACATGCTGAAAAACACTCATAAAACAGTTTTCTGGCAAAGACGTTAAATTTCCCCATATTGGTGCCTTTGCATGCAATTTAGGGGTGTGGTACATAACAGTCCAAAAAAAAAGCTAAATTTAACTTTTTTGATAATATTCTAATTTCATATAATTTCCTGAACTTTGACCGAATTTTGGCACCTCGTTACCTGTGAGGATAAATAAAAATGAAAAAAATATCGTATTTTTTTATTTATTTTTTTCTCAATAAAGAGTGTAATTTGTGGCTTTTAGCTTTTTCGTACTTAATGAACTTAAAAACACTCATAATACACGTTTCTCGTAATGTCCTTTCGTTTCCCAAAAATAGGGTTCTTTGCATGTATTTAAGCGTTTTTATTGGTAACATGATGAAAAACACTCAAAATATATGTTTTTAGTAATGTTATTCTTTTTCACCACAAAGTGTATTTTGCATGCATTTTAGTGTTTTGGTATATAAGGAGCTCAAATACACTTAAAGGCAAGTTCTTGTTAAAAATTGGTTTTATTCCAATGTAATATGATTGCCCTGTTTTTTAGTGCTATATTGCCTAACACGCTTTGGAAGTTTTTAAATTTATAATGTACCAAAATGATAAAACATGCAAAACTCCTTTCCTGCAGAAATATAAAAACATTACCAAAAACGAGGATTTTGGGCGATTTTTCAGCTTGTTATGTACAAAAGCGTCAAAATGCATATAAAGTACCCTATATATGAAAACGAAAAGACATTAAGAGAAACCAGTATTATGAGTTTTTTTTTTCTTAGTTTATTAGGTACCGAAACGATAAAATGCACGATTTGCCTTCTCTATGGAGAAAACGTGCATTTTAAGTGTATTTAGCTTTGTTAGGTATCAAAACGTAAAAATGCATGCAAAGCACCCGATATGGGGAAAATAAACATTTCCAGAAACATGTCTTTTGAGAGTTTATGAGTGTGTTAGGCATAAAAAGATCTTAAAAACCATGGAAAGTGTCGTAAATGGGAAAACATTGTTTTGAGGTACTTACATACCAAATCGCTAAAACGGTTGCAAAACACTCTTTATGGAGAAACTCAACAGCTTTACCAAAAACATGCATTTTGAGAGATTTTGCGCCTGTTACGTATAAAAACGATAAAATACATGCAAATAACCCTAAAAGAGGAAAAAAAAAACATTAAAAGAAACGTATATTTTGAGTGGTATTGAGCTTCATAGGTACCAGAACACTAAAACGTATGAATAATACTCTATATGGAGAAACGGAACAAGCTTTTTTCACGTTATTAGGTACCGCAACGCAAAAAATAAATGCAAAGCATACTATATGGGGAAAGGAATCATTTCCAGAAACATGTCTTTTCACTGTTTATGAGCATGTTAGGTGCCAAGAAGCTAAAAACCATGGAAAGCACCATATAGGAGAAAACAAAAGATTACAAAAACTTTTAATTTCAGTGCTTATAAGCTACTTACATACAAAAACACTTAAACGCATCCAAACCGCCTTGGAAAAACTGAATAACATTACCAAAAAAGCGTGTATTTTCAATGTTTTGAGCTTGTTACACAAAAAAAAAATAGAATAACCAACGACATTATGAGAAACTTATATAAAGAGCGTTTTTGAGCTTCTCAGGTACCAAAACGCGAAAATGCATAAATAATACTGTCTTTAGAGAAACACAACAATATTGGACACCAAAACGCTAAAAACCAACGAAAGCTCCCTATTTGGAAAAGCAAAACATTATCAAAAGCATGTCTGAGAGTTGCTACAGCTACTTACGTACCAAAACGCTAAAATGCATGCAAAGCACATTTTATGGAGAAACAGAATAACATTACCAGAAATGTGCATTTTGAGTTTTTTTTTTATCTTACGTATAAAAAAAAAGCAAAAATGCATGCAAAGTATCCTAAATGGCGATACAAAAAATAAATAAAAAGACACTTCATTTATCAGTGTTTTTGAGATTCTTAGGTAGCAAAATGCACAAACGCATGTATAACATTATATATGAAGAAACAGAAGAACATTACCGAAAACGTATATTTTGAGTGTTTTTTTTCACATTGTTACGTAACAAAAACGCCAAAATGCATGGAAATCACCCAATATAGATAAAATTAAGGACATTACGAGAAAGATGCCATTTGTGTTTTTGAGCGTGTTAGGTACCAAACGCAAAAAAGCTATTTAGTACCACTGTATATGGAGAAACAGAACATTACCAAAAAACGTTTATTTTGTGTTTTTCACAATTTTATGTACCAAAACGTCAAAATGACTCCAGAGCACCATCTATGGGGAAATGAAACGATATTTCCAGAAACATGTCTTTTGAGTGTCGATTGTTGTTGTTAGGTACCAAAAGTATAAAAAGCATGGAAAGCTACCTATATGAAAGAACAAGTCAACCAAAAATTTATCTTTTGGGTATTTTCAGCTACTTACGTACCATAACGCTGAGCTGTATGCAAAACACCCTTTATTACCATAAACAATTTTTTTTTCTTTTTACATATAAAAAGAAACATAAATGCATACAAAATACTTTGCATGAGGAAACGAAAAGACATTAGAAGAAACTTTTATAATAAGTGTTTTTTTATTTATTTCTTAGGTACCAAGACCTATTTGACGCATTGAAGAACAGTCTATATGGATAAAAGAACAAGATTACCAAAAATGTGCTTTTTGAGTGTTTTTCACATTGTTAGGTAGGAAAACACTCTATAAAGAGTGTTATTTGTGGGTTTTAGCTTTCTCATACTTAACGAAATAAAAAAAAACTCATAATACACGTTTCTCGTAACGTCCTTCCATTTTCCAAACATAGGGTTCTTTCCATGTATTTTAGCTTTTTTTTTTTTTAGGTAAAATGATGAAAAACACTCAAAATACATGTTTTTTTGGTAATATTATTCTGTTTCTCCATAAAGGGTGTTTTGCATGCGTTCTAGCGTTTTGGTATGTAAGTAGCTCAAAAACACTTAAAGGCAAGTTCTTGGTAAAAGTTCGTTTTATTCCCATGTAATGTGATTCCCGTGCTTTTTACTGCTTTATTGCCTATCACGCTCAAAAACTTTTTGGTAATGTCATTTTTTTCCCACATAAAGCTAGTTTCGCATGCATTTTGTGGTTTTGGTAACTAAGAATGTGAAAAGCACTCAAAATACACGCATTTGGTAAAGTTGTTCTGTATTTTTAATTAAGAGTGTTATTCCTGAGTTTCAGCATTTTGGTATCTAAGAAAATTCTTTATATACACGAGTTTTTGTGTTTTTTGCCTTGTGGTTCTTGTGAAACTATAAAACACTCATTATACACATTTCTCGTAATGTCCTTTTGTATCCAAATATAGAGTACTTTCCATCCATTTTCGCATTTTTTTAAGGTAAGAAACTCAAAAACATTAAAATATACCTTTTTGGTAATATTATTCTATTTCTTCATATTCGTTGGTTTGCATCTTGTTTAGCGTTTTTCTACGTAAAACACTTAAAAGACACTTTTTTTTCAGTAATTTTTTGATGGATTCCTATTTTGAGTGACTTCCGTATTATTTATCGTTTTGGTGCCTAACATACTAAAAAAACACCCAAAAGACAGGTTTCTGGTAAAATCGTTTAATTTCCCAATATAGGAGGCTTTGGATGCACTTTAGGGTTTCGTACATGAAAGTCCGAAAAAAAAAGAAAAACTTTTTTTCATAAAGTTCTTTTTTCATATAATTTCCCTGAATTTTTCCAGAATTTTGGCATTTCGGTACCTATGAAGATGAATAACAAAAAAAAAAAATTCCTATTTTTTTTTTTTTTTCTCTATAGTGTTATTTGTGAGTTTTAGCTTTTTGGTACTTAAGGAACTTAAAAACACTCATTATACACGTTTCTCGAAATGTTCTTTCGTTTCTGAAACATAAGGTTCTTTGCATGTACTTAAGCGCTTTTATTAATAACATGATCAAAAACACTAAAAATACATGTTTTTGGTAATGTTATGATGTTTCTCCATATAGGGTGTTTTGCATGCTTTTTTTTTTTAGCGTTGTGGTATATAAGGAGCTCAAAAACACTTAAAGGCAAGTTCTTGCGAAAAGTTGGTTTTATTCCTATGTAATGTGATTGCCCTGCTTTTTATTGCTTTATTGCCTATCATGCTAAAAAAAAAAAAAACACTTAAAAGACAATTTTCTGGTATGTCATTTTTTTCCCACATAAAGCTACTTTCACATGGAATTTAGGGTTTTGGTAACTAAGAATGTGAAAAACATTCAAAATACACGCATTTGGTAAGGTTTCTGTTTCTCAATTAAGAGTGTTATTCAGGAGTTTCAGCATTTTGGTATCTAAGAAACTTCTCCATATATACGAGTTTTTTGCGTTTTTTGCCTTGTGGTTCTTCAGAATATATAAAACACTCATTATATACATTTCTCGTAATGTCCTTTTCTTAACCAATATAGAGAGCTTTGCATCCATTTTCGCGTTTTTTGTAAGTAAAGAGCTCAAAAACACTCAAATTGTACCTTTTTGGTAATGTTATTCTATTTCTTCATATTGGTTGGTTTGCATCCGTTTTAGCGTTTTTCTACGTAAAACACGGAAAAGACACGTTTTCAGTAATTCTGTTTTGGATTCCCACATAGATTGACTTCCATATTATTTATTGTTTTGGTGACTAACATGCTGAAAAACACTCACAACACAGGTATCTCGTAAAGTCGTTTTATTTCTTCATATAGTTAGCTTTGCATGTACTTTAGGGTTTGGTACATAACAGTCCGAAAAAAAAGCTGAAATTAACTTTTTTGATAATATTCTTTTTTCACATAATTTCCCTGAATTTTGCCAGAATTCAAGCATCTCGGTACCTATGAAGAAGAATAACAAAAAAAAAAAAATCCTATTTTTTTATTTATTTATTTTTTTTTTTCTCTCTCTCTCTATAAAGAGGTTTTAGCACAAGTTTTTTTTGCGTTTTTTGCCTTGTGGTTCTTTTGAACTATAAAACATTCATCATACACTTTTCTCGCAATGTCCCTTTCTTTCCCAATATAGAGTGCTTTGCATCAATTTTCGCGTTTTTTTGTAGGTAACAAGCACAAAACACTCAAAATATACCTTTTTGGTAAGGTTTTTCTACTTCTTGATATTGGTTGGTTTGCATCCGTTTTAGCGTTTTTCTACGTAAAACACTGAGAAGACACGTTTTCAGTAATTTTGTTTTGGTTTGCCATATAGAGTGAGTTCCTTATTATTTATTGTTTTGGTGCCTAACATGCTGAAAACACTCAAAACACAGATTTCTGGTAAGGTCGTTTAATTTCCTCATATGGGAGGCTTTGCATGCACTTTAGTGTTTGGTATATAACAGTCCGAAAAAAAAAGCTAGTATCAACCTTTTTGATAACATTCTCTTATCATATAATTGCCCTAATTTTCCCAGAATTTTGGCCTCTCGGTACCTATGAAGGAGAAAAAAAAAATTAATAAATAAATCCTTTTATTTATTTATTTATTTTTTATTTTTTTTCTAAATAACGAGTGTTATTTGTGGGTTTTAGCTTTTTGGTAATTAAGGAACTTAAAAACACTAATAACACACGTTTCTCGTAATGTCCTTACGTTTCCTTAACATAAGGTTCTTTGCATGTATTTAAGCGTTTTTATAGAAAACATGATCAAAAACACTCAAAATACATATTTTTGGTAATGTTATTCTGTTTCTGCATGAAGTTTGTTTTCCATGCATTTTAGTGGTTTGGTATGTAAGGAGTTCAAAAACACATATTGGCAAGTTCTTCGTAAAAGTTGGTTTTATTCCCGTGTAATGTGATTGCCCTGCTTTTTAGTACTTCATTGCCTAACACGCTCAAAAACAATTAAAAGACACTTCTGGTAATGTCATTTTTTCCCCTCATAAAGCTACTTTCGCATGCTATTTTGGGTATTGCTAACTAGGAATATGAAAAACACTCAAAATACAGGCATTTGCTAAGGTTGTTCTGTTTCTCAATTAAGATTGTTATTCATGAGTTTCAGCATTTTGGTATCTAAGAAACTTCTTTATATACACGAGTTTTTGCGTTTTTCTACGTAAAACAGAAGATACATTTTCAGTAATTTTGTTTTGGAATCCCATATAGAGTGAGTTCCTTATTATTTATCGTTTTCGTGCCTAACATGCTGAAAAACACACAAAAGACAGATTTCTGGTAAGGTCGTTTAATTTCCTCATATAGGAGGCTTTGCATGCACTTTAGGGTTTGGTACATAACAGTCCGAAAAAAAGCAATAATCAACTTTTTTTATAATATGCTCTTATCATATAATTGCCTTGAATTTTCCAAGAATGTTGGCTTTCGGTACCTATGAAGATGAATAACAAAAAAATAAAAATCTTGTTTTTTAATTTTTTATTTATTTATTTTTTCTAAATAAAGAGTGGGTTTTAGGTTTTTGGTACATAACAAACTTAAAAACACTCATAATATACGTTTCTTGTAATGTCCTTTTCTTTCCCAAACATAAGGTTCTTTTCATATATTTAAGCGTTTTTATAGATAACATGATCAAAAACACTCAAAATACATGTTTTTGGTAATTTTATTCTGTTTTTCCATAAATTTGTTTTACATGCGTTTTAGTGGTTTAGTATATAAGGAGCTCAAAAACACTTAAAGGCAAGTTCTTGATAAAAATTGGGTTCATTCAAATGTAATGTGATTGCCCTGATTTTTAGTGCTTTATTGCCAATTAAGCTCAAAAACACTCAAAAGACATTTTTCTGGTAATGTCATTTTTTTCTCACATAAAGCTGGTTTCGCATGCAATTTGGGGTTTTGGTAACGAAGAATGTGAAAAGCTCTCAAAATACACGCATTTAGTAAGGTTGTTCTGTTTCTAAATTAGGAATGTTATTCATGAGTTTCAGCATTTTGGTATCTATGAAACTTCTATATATCCAAAAGCTTTTGCGCTTTTTGCCTTTTGGTTCTTTTCAACTATAAAACACTCATTATACACTTTTCTTTTAATGTCCTTTTATTTCCTAATATAGAGTGCTTTGCATCAATTTTCGCGTTTTTTGTATGTAACAAGCTCAAAACACTCAAAATATACCTTTTTGGTAATGTTTTTCTATTTTTTTTTATATTGGTTGGTTTGCTTCCGTTTTTGTGTTTTTCTACGTAAAACACTGAGAAGACACGTTTTCAGTAGTTTTGTTTTGGATTCCCATATAGAGTGAGTTCCTTTTTTATTTATCGTTTTGGTGCCTAACATTCTGAAAAACACTCAAAAGACAGGTTTCTTTTAAGGTCGTGTAATTTCCTCATATTGGAGGCTTTGCATGCACTTTAGGGTTTGGTATATAACAGTCCGAAAAAAAGCTAAAATTAACTTTTTTGATAATTTTCTTTTATCACATAATAGCCCGGAATTTTCCCAGAATTTTGGCATCTCGGTACCTATGAAGATGAATAAAAAAAAATAAATAAATAAATCGTATTTTTTATATTTTTTTATTATATATTTTTCTAAATAAACAGTGTTATTTTGTCGGTTTTAGCTTTTTGCTACTTGAGGAACTAAAAAACACTTACAATAAATATTTCTCGTAATGTCCTTTCGTTTCCCAAACATAAGGTTCTTTGTATGTATTTAAGGGTTTTTATAGATAACATGATCAAAAACACTCAAAATACATGTTTTTGGTAATGTTATTGTTTGTCCATAAAAGGTGTTTTGCATGCGTTTTAGCGTTTTGGTATGTAATGTGCTCAAAAACACCTAAAGGCAAGTTCTTGGTAAAAGTTGGTTTTATTCATATGTAATGTGATTGCCCTGCTTTTTAGTGGTTTATTGCCTAACACGCTCAAAAACACTCGAAAGACATTTTCTGGTAATATTATTTTTTTCCCACATAAAGCTAGTTTCGCATGGAATTTGGGGTTTTGGTAACTAAAAATGTGAAAAACACACAAAATACAGGCATTTAGTAAGGTTTTTCTGTTTCTTAATTAAAAGTGTTATTCATGAGTTTCAGCATTTTGGTATGTAAGAAACTTCTTTATGTACACGAGCTTTTGAGTTTTTTGCCTTGTGGTTCTTGTGAAACTATAAAACACTCATTATATACGTTTCTCGTAATGTCCTTTTCTTTCCTAATATAGAGTACGTTTCATCCATTTTTTGCATTTTTTTGTAGGTAACAAGTTCAAAAACACATCAAAATATATCTTTTTGGTAATGTTATTCTATTTCTTCATATTGGTTAATTTGCATGCGTTTCAGCGTTTTTCTACGTAAATCACTGAAAAGACACGTTTTCAGTAATATTCTTCAATTTGCTGAAAACACACTCAAAATACAGGTTTCTGGTAAACTCGATTAATTTCTCCATATAGGTTGCTTTGCATGTACTTCAGGGTTTGGTACATAACTCCGGAAATAAGCTAATTTTTTTTTTATAATGATTTTTTTTTTTTACAAAGTTTCCCTGAATTTTTCCCGAATTTTGGTATCTCGGTACCTATGAAGATGAATAACAAAATTTTTTTTTCTCTATAAAGTGTTATTTGAGTTTTAGCTTTGTGGTACTTAAGGAACTTAAAAACACTCACAATACACGATTTTCGTAATGTCCTTTTCTTATAGAAACAGGGTTCTTTACATGTTTTTATAGGTAAAATGATCAAAAACACTCAAAATACATATTTTTGGTAATGTTATTCTGTTTCTCCATAAAGGGTGTTTTACATGAGTTTTAGCGTTTTGGTATGTAAGGAGTTAAAAACTCTTAAAGCCAAGTTCTTCGTAAAAGTTGGTTTTATTCCCAAGTAATGTGATTGTTCTGCTTTTTAGTGCTTTGTTGCATATCACGCTCAAAAACATTTAAAAGACATTATTCTGGTAATGTCATTTTTTTCCCCACATAAAGCTAGTTTCGCATGTAATTTGGCAGTTTCGTAACTATGAATGTGAAAAACACTCAAAATACACAATTTGGAATGGTAGTTCTATTTCTCGATTAAAAGTGTTAGTCATGCATTTCTTCACTTTGGTATGTAAGAAACTTTTCTATATACACGAGTTTTTGCGTTTATTGCCTTGTGGTTCTTGTGAAACTATAAAACACTCATTATACATGTTTCTTGTAATGTTCTTTTGTTTCCTAATATAGAGTGTTTTCCATCCATTTTTGCATTTTTTGTAGGTAACAAGCTTAAAAACACTCAAAATATATATTTTTGAAAATGCTATTCTATTTCTTCATATTGGTTGGTTTGCATCCGTTTTAGCGTTTTTCTTCGTAAATCTGTGAAAAGACTCGTTTTCAGTAATATTGTTGAAATTACTTCTGGTACAGGTTTGGTACATAACTCCGGAAAAAAGATAAAATTATTATTATTTTTTTTTCTTTACCTAACTTCCCTGAATTTTGCCAAAATTTTAGCATCTCGATACCTATGAAGATGAATAACAAAAAAAAAAATTATAAATATTTATTTTTTTTCTCTTTAAAGAGTATTATTTGTGTGTTTTAGCTTTTTGGTACTTAAGGAACCTAAAAATTCTCATAATACACAATTTTCGTAATATCCTTTCGTTTTTACAAACATAGGGTTCTTTGCATGTATTTAAGCGTTTTTATAGGTAACATGATCAAAAACACTTAAAATTCATGTTTTTGGTAATGTTATTTTGTTTCACCATAAGGGTGTTTTGTATGCGTTTTAGCCTTTTGTTATGTAAGGAGTTAAAAACACTTAAAGGCATGTTTTTGGTGAAAGTTGGTTTTATTCCCATGTGATGTGATTGTTCTGCTTTTTAGTGCTTTGTTGCATATCACGCTCTAAAACACTCAAAAGACACTTTTCTGGTAATGTCATTTTTCCCACATAAAACTACTTTTGCAAGTAATTTCGGATTTTCGTAACTAAGAATGTGAAAAACACTCAAAATACTCACATTTGTTAAGATAGTTCTGTTTCTCAATTAAAAGTCTTATTCATGAGTTTCAGCATTTTGGAATGTAAGAAACTTCTTTATATACACGAGTTTTTTTCGTTTTTTGCCTTGCGGTTCTTGGGAAACTATAAAACACTCATTATACACGTTTCTCGTAATGTCCTTTTGCTTCCCAATATAGAGTGCTTTCTATCCATTTTCGCGTTTTTTGTAGGTAACAATTTCCAAAACACTCAAAATATACCTTTTTGGTAATGTTATTCTATTTCTTCATTTTGGTTGATTTGCATCCGTTTTAGCGTTTTTGTAAGTAAAACACCGAAAAGAGAAGTTTTCAGTAATTGTGTTTTGGATTCCCATATAGATTGACTTCCTTGGGTTTTATCGTGTTGGTTCCTAACATGCTGAAAAACACTCATAAGCCAGTTTTTCTGGTAAAGAGGTTTAATTTCCCCATAGAGGCTTTGCATACACTTTAGGGGTTTGGTACATAACAGTCCGAAAAAAAGTTAACTTTTTTGATAATGTTCTTATTTCATATAATTTCCTGAACTTTGCCCGAATTTTGGCACCTCGTTACCTGTGAATATGAATAAGAATGAAAAAAAAAATCTCGTATTTTTGTATTTATTTATTTTGTTTTCTCAATAAAGAGTGTAATTTGTGGCTTTTAGCTTTTTCGTACTTAATGAACTTAAAAACACTCATAATACACGTTTCTCGTAATGTCCTTTTGTTTCCCAAAAATAGGGTTCTTTGCATGTATTTAAGCGGTTTTATTGGTAACATGATCAAAAACACTCAAAATACATGTTTTTGGTAATGTTCTTCTGTTTCACCATAAAGTGTATTTTGCTTGCGTTTTAGTGTTTTGGTATATAAGGAGTTTAAAAACACTTAAAGGCAAGTTCTTGTTAAAAATTGGTTTTATTCCAATGTAAAGTGTTTGCTCTGGTTTTTACTGCTTTACTGCCTAACACGCTCAAAAACACTCAAAAGACATTTTCAGGTAATGTCATTTTTTTCCCACATAAAGCTGGTTTTGCATGCAATTTGGGGTTTTGGTAACTAAGAATGTGAAAAGCACTCAAAATACACGCATTTTGTAGGATTGTTCTGTTTCTCAATTAAGAGTGTTGTTCCAGAGTTTCAGCATTTTAAAATGTAAGAAACTTCTCTATATACACGAGTTTTTGCGTTTTTTGGCTTGTAGTTCTTGTGAAACTATAAAACACTCATTATACACGTTTCTCGTAATGTCCTTTTGCTTCCCAATATAGAGCGCTTTCCATCCATTTTCGCGTTTTTTGTAGGTAACAATTTAAAAAACACTCAAAATATACCTTATTGGTAATGTTATCTTATTTTCTCATATTGGTTGGTTTGCATCCGTTTTAGCGTTTTTCTACGTAAAACACCGAAAAGACACGTTTTTAGTAATTTTGTTTTGGATTCCCATATAGATTGACTTCCATGCTATTTATCGTGTTGGTTCCTTAGATGCTAAAAAACACTCATAAGACCGTTTTCTGGCAAAGACGTTTAATTTCCCCTTATAGATGGCTTTGCATGCACTTTAAGGATTTGGTACATAACAGTCCGAAAAAAAAGCTAAATTTAATTTTTTTGATAATGTTCTTATTTCACATAATTTCTTGAATTTTGCCCGAATTTTGGCATATCGGTATCTGTGAAGATGAATAAGAAAGAAAAAAAATGTATTTTTTTTTTATTTATTGTTTCTCAATAAAGAGTGTTATTTTCGGCTTTAACTTTTTGGTAATTAATGAAGTTAAAAACACTCATAATACACGTTTCTCGTAATCTCCTTTCGTTTCCCAAAAATAGTGTTCTTTGTATGTATTTAAGCGTTTTTATTGAAAACATGATCAAAAACACTCAAAATACATGTTTTTGGTAATGTTATTCCGTTTCACCATAAACTGTGTTTTGCATGCGTTTTAGTGTTTTGGTATATAAGGAGCTCAAAAAACACTTAAAAACACTTAAAAACACTAAAAAAACACTTCTTGGTAAAAATTCGTTTTACTCCAATGTAATGTGATTGCCCTTCTTTTTAGTGCTTTATTGCATAGCACGCTGAAAAACACTCAAAAGACACTTTTATGGTAGTCTTTTTTTTTTTCCCACAAATCTATTTTCGCATTTAATTTGGGGTTTTGGTAACTAAGAATGTTAAAAGCACTCAAAATACACCCATTTAGTAAGGTTGTTCTGTTTCTCAATTAAGAGCGTTATGAGTTTTACCATTTTTGTATCTAGGAAACCTCTCCATATACACGAGATTTTGCGTTTTTTGCCTTGTGGTTCTTTTGAACTATAAAACACTCATTAATACACTTTTCTTGCAATGTCCTCTTGTTTCCTAATATAGAGTGCTTTGCATCAATTTTCGCGTTTTTTGCAGGTAACAAGCTCAAAAACACTCAAAATGTACCTTTTTTGGTAAAGTTTTTCTATTTCTTGATATTGGTTGTTTTCCATCCGTTTTAACGTTTTTCTACCTAAAACACTGAGAAGACACGTTTTCAGTAAATTTGTTTTGGATTCCCATATAGAATGAGTTCCTTATTATTAATCATTTTTGTGCCTAACATGCTAAAAAAAAAACACTCAAAACACAGATATCTGGTATGGTCGTTTAATTTCCTCATATAGGAGGCTTTGCATGCACTTTAGGGTTTGGTACATAACAGTTCGAAAAAAAAAGCTGAAATTTTCTTTTTTGATATTATTCTTTTATCATATGATTGCCCTGAATTTTCCCAGAATTTTTGCTTCTCGGTACCTATGAAGATGAATAACAAAAAAAAAAAAAAAAAATTCCTATTTTTTTTTTTTTTTTCTAAATAAAGAGTGTTATTTGTGGGTTTTAGGTTTTTGGTACTTAAGGAACTTAAAAAAAAACACTCATAATACACGTTTCTCATAATGTCCTTTTGTTTCCCAAACATAATGTTCTTTGCATGTATTTAATTGTTTTTATAGATAACATGATCAAAAGCACTCAAAATACATGTTTTTGGTAATGTTATTCTGTTTCTCCATGAAGTTTGTTTTGCATGCGTTTTAGCTGTTTGGTATATAAGTATATAAGGAGCTCAAAAAGTATATAAGGAGCTCAATAACACTTAAAGGCAAGTTTTTGGTATAAATTGGTGTTATTCCAATGAAATATGATTGCCCTGCTTTTTATTGCTTTATTGCCTATCACGCTCAAAAAACACTCAAAAGACACTTTTCTGGTAAAGTCATTTTTTTTCCTACACATCTATTTTCGCATGCAATTTGTGGTTTTGGTAACTAAGAATGTGAAAAGCACTCAAAATACACGCATTTAATAAGGTGTTCTATTTGTGAATTAAGAGTGTTATTCATGAGTTGCAGCATTTTCGTATCTAGGAACCTTTTCCATATACACGAGTTTTTGTGTTTTTTTTCCTTTTGGTTCTTTTGAACTATAAAAAACTCATTATACACTTTTCTTACAAAGTCCTTTTGTTTTTTAATAAAGATTGCTTTGCATCAATTTTCGCGTTTTTTTGTAGGTAACAAGCTCAAAAACACTCAAAATATACCTTTTTGGTAATGTTTTTCTATTTCTTGATATTGGTTGGTTTGCATCCATTTTAGCGTTTTTTTTTTGTAAAACACATAAAAAACACGTTTTCAGCAACTTTGTTTTGGATTCTCATATAGAGTGAGTTCCTTATTATTTATCGTTTTGGTGCCTAACATGCTGAAAAACACTCAAAAAACAGATTTCTGGTAAGGTCGTTTAATTTCCTCATAAAGGAGTCTTTGGATGCACTTTAGGGTTTGGTACATAAAAGTCCGAAAAAAAAGCTAAAATTAACTTTTTTTGTTAATTTTCTTTGATCATATAATAGCCCTGAATTTTCCCAGAATTTTGGCATCTCGGTACCTATGAAGATGAATAACAAAAAAAAATCCTATTTTTTTTTCTTACTTTTTTTCTAAATAAAGAGTGTTATTTGTGGGTTTTAGCTTTTTGGTATTTAAGGAACTTAAAAACACTTATAATAAACATTTCTCGTAATGTCCTTTCGTTTCGCGAACATAAGGTTCTTTGCGTGTATTTAAGCGTTTTTATAGATAACATGATCAAAAACACTCAAAATATAAGTTTTTGGTAATTTTATTCTGTTTCTCCATAAAAAGTGTTTTGCATGCGTTTTAGCGTTTTGGTATGTAATGAGCTCAAATACACTTGAAAGCAAGTTCTTGGTAAAAGTTGTTTTTATTCCCATGTAATGTGATTGCCATGCTTTTTATTGCTTTATTGCCTAACACGCTCAAAACACTCTAAAGACACTTTTCTGGTAATATCATTTTTTTTCCCACATAAAGCTAGTTTTGCATGGAATTTGGGGGTTTGGTAACTAAGAATGTGAAAAAAAATCAAAACACAGGCATTAATAAGGTTGCTCTATTTCTTAATTAAAAGTGTTATTCATGAGTTTAAGCATTTTGGTATGTAAGAAACTTTTCTAATACACACATTTGGTAAGGTATTTCTGTTTCAAAATTAAAAGTGTTATTCATGAGTTTCATTTTTTTGGTATGTAAGAAACTTCTTTATGTACACGAGTTTTTGAGTTTTTTGATTTGTGGTTCTTGTCAAACTATAAAACACTCATACACGTTTCACGTAATGTCCTTTTCTTTGCTAATATCAAGTGCCTTCCATCCATTTTTGCATTTTTTTGTAGGTAACAAGCTCAAAAACATCAAAATATATCTTTTTGGTAATGTTATTCTATTTCCTCATATTGGTTGGTTTAAATCCGTTTTAGCGTTTTTTTTTAAGTAAATCACTGAAAAAAAACACGTTTTCAGTAATATTGTTGAAATTGCTGAAAAACACTCAAAAGACAGGTTTCTGGTAAAGTCGTGTAATTTCCCCATATAGGTGGATTTGCATGCACTTCAGGGTTTGTACATAACTCTGGAAAAAAGCTTAAATTATTTTTGTTGATACTGATTTTTTTTTACAAAATTTTAATGAATTTTGCCAGAAATTTGGCATCTCGGTACCTATGAAGATAAATAACAAAAAAAATATGTTTTTTTTTCTCTCTATAAAGAGTGTTATTTGTGGGTTTTAGCTTTTTGGTACTTAAGGAACTTAAAAACACTCACAATACACGAGTTTCGTAATATCCTTTTGTTATACAATCATAGGGTTCTTTACATGTATTTAAGCGTTTTTATAGGTTACATGATGAAAAACATTAAAAATACATGTTTTTGGTAATGTTATTTTGTTTCTCCTTAAAGGATATTTTGCATGCGTTTGACCGATTTGGTATGTAAGGAGTTAAAAAACACTTAAAGGCAAGTTCTTCGTAAAAGTTGGTTTTATTCCCATGTAATATGATCGTTCTGCTTTTTAGTACTTTGTTGCTTATCACGCTCAAAAACACTAAAAAGACACTTTTTTGGTAATGTCAATTTTTTTCTCACATGAAGGTAGTTTCGCATGTAATTTGGCATTTTCGTAATTAAGAATGTGAAAAACACTGAGAATACACAATGTGGTAAGGTAGTTTTGTTTATTGATTAAAAGTGTTATTCATGCATTTCATCATTTTGGTATGTAAGAAATTTCTCTATATACACGAGTTTTTGCGTTTATTGCCTTGTGGTTCTTTTAAAACTATAAAACACTCATTATACACATTTCTCGTGATGTCCTTTTCGTTTCCTAATATAGAGTGCTTTACATGCATTTTTGCATTTTTTTGTAGGTAACAAGCTCAAAAACACTCAAAATATATCTTTTTGGTAATGTTATTCTATTTCTTTATATAGGTTGGTTTCCATCTCCTTTAGCGTTTTTCTACGTAAAACACTGAAAAGACACGTTTTCAGTAATTTTGTTTTGGTATCACATATTAACTGACTTCCATATTATTTATCGTATTGGTGCCTAACATGCTGAAAAACACTAAAAAGACAGGTTTCTGGTAAAGTCGTTTAACTTCCCTATATAGGTGACTTTGCATGCACTTAAGTTTTTCGTACATAACAATCCGAAAAAAAAGCTATAATTAACTTTTTTGGTAATGTTCTTTTTTCCACATAAATTCCCTGAATTTTGGCAGAATTTTGGCATATCGGTACCTATAAGGATGAAAAACAAAAAAACAAAAAATTCCCATTTTTTAAATTTTTTTGTTTATTTTTTTTCTAAATAAAAAGTATTATTTGTGGTTTTTACCTCTTAGGTACTGAAGGAACTTAAAAAAATAATCATAAAACACGTTTTTCGTAATGTTCTTTCATTTCCCAAACATAAGGTTCTTTACATGTATTTAAGCGTTTTTATAGATAACATGATCAAAAACACTCAAAATACATATATTTCGTAATATTATTCTGTTTCTCCATAAAATATATTTTGCATGCGTTTTAGCGTTTTGGTATGTAAGGAGCTCAAAAATACTTAAAGGCAAGTTCTTGCTAAAAATTTGGTTTTATTCCCATGGAATGTGATTGCCCTTCCTTTTTAGTGCTTTATTGCGTAACACGCTCAAAAACACTCAAAAGACATGCAAGGCCTCGCATATGAGGAAATTAAAGAACTTACATGAAATCTGTCTTTTGAGTGTTTTTCAGCATGTTAGGTACCAAAACGATAAATAATAAGGAACTCACTCTATGTGGGAATCCAAAAGAAAATTACTGAAAACGTGTATTCTCAGTGTTTTACGTAGAAAAACGCTAAAACTGATGCAAACCAACCAATATCAAGAAGCAGAAAAACATTACCAAAAATGTATATTTTGAGTGTTTTTGAGCTTGTTTCCTAAAAAAAAAAAACGCAAAAATTGATACAAAGCACTCTATGTTGGGAAACAAAGGGACATTGCGAGAAAAGTATATAATGAATGTTTTATAGTTCAAAAAAACCACAATGCAAAAAACGCAAAAACTCGTGTATATGAAGAAATTTCCTAGATACCAAAATGCTGAATAACACTCTTAATTGAGAAACAGAACAACCATACTAAATGCGTGTCAAAAACACTAAAAGGTAAGTTCTTCGTAAAAGTTGGTTTTATTTCCCATGTAATGTGATTGCCCTGCTTTTTAGTGCTTTATTGCCTAACATGCTCAAAAACACTCAAAGACACTTTTCTGCTAATGTCATTTTTTTCCCACATAGAGCTAGTTTCGCAGGGAATTTGGGTTTTGGTAACTAAGAATGTAAGAAAACACTCAAAATACACGGATTTAGTAAAGTTGCTCTGTTTCTTGATTAAGAGTGTTATTCATGAGTTTCAGCATTTTGGTATCTTAGAAACTTCACACAGACGAGTTTTTGCGTTTTTTGCCTTGTGATTCTGGTGAAACTATAAAACACTCATTATAAACGTTTCTCATTATGTCCTTTTTTTCCTAATATACAGTGCTTTGCATCCATTTTTGCGTTTTTTTTTTATGTAACAAGCTCAAAAACACAAAAATATACTTTTCTGGTAATGTTATTCTATTTTTTTTTTTTCATATTCGTTGGTTTGCATCCGTTTTAGCGTTTTTCTACGTAAATCTTATAAAAGACACGTTTTCAGTAATTTTGTTTTGGATTTCCATATAGAGTGACTTTCATATTATCTATCGTTTTGGTGACCAACATGCAGAAAACCACTCAAACGACAGGTTTCTTGTAAAGTCGTTAAATTTTCCCAAATAGGTGGCTTTGCATACACTTTATGGTTTGGTACATAACTCTGAAAAAAAAAGATAAAATTTACTTTTTCGATAATGTTCTTTTTTCCACAAAATTTCCCTGAATTTTGGCAGAATTTTGGCATCTTGGTACCTTTGAACATCAATAAAAAAAAATTAAAATGCTATTTATTTATTTATTTTTTTTTCTCTATAAAGAGTGTTATTTGTAGGTTTTAACGTTTTTGTACTTAAGGAACTTAAAAACAGTCATAATACACTTTTCTCGTAATGTCCTTTCGTTTCCCAAATATATGGATCTTTGCATGTATTTAAGCGTTTTTATAGGTAACATGATAAAAAACACCTAAAACACTTGTTTTTGGTAATGTTATTCTGCTTCTTCATAAAGGAGTGTTTTGCATGCGTTTTAGCGATTTATTATGTAAGGAGCTGAAAAACACTTCAAGGCAAGTTCTTGGTAAAAGTTGGTTTTATTCCAAAGTAATGTGATTGCCCTGCTTTCTAGTGCTTTATTGCCTAACACGCTCATAAACACTCAAAAGACATTTCTGGTAATGTCATTTTTTTCACACATAAAGCTAGTTTCGCATGCTATTTGGGGTTTTGCTAACTAAGAATGTGAAAAAAAACTTTCAAAATACACGCATTTGGTAATGTTGTTCTGTTTCTCAATTAAGATCGTTATTCATGAGCTTCAGCATTTTGGTATCTAAGAAACTTCTTTATATTTACGAGTTTTTGCGTTTTTTGCCTTGTGGTTCTTGTGAACCACAAGTTCTTTTGCCCGAAAATAATAAGACTCATTATACACGTTTCTTATAATGTCCTTTTCTTTTCCAATAGGGAGTGCTTTGCATCCATTTTCGCGTTTTTTTGTAGGTAACAAGCTCAAAAACACTCAAAATATACCTTTTTGTTAGTTATTCTATTTCTTCATATTGGTTGATTTGCATCCGTTTTAGCGTTTTTCTACGTAAAACACTGAAAAGACACGTTTTCAGTAATTTTGTTTTTAGATTCCCAAAGAATATTGCCAGAATTTTGGTATCTTAGTACCTATGAAGATGAATAAGAAAAAAAAAAAAATTATTTTATTTATTTTTTTCTCTACAAAGAGTGTTATTTGTGGGTTTTAGCTTTTTTGGTACTTAAGGAACTTAAAAACACTCATAATACACGTTTCTCGTAATATCCTTTCGTTTCCCAAACATAAGGTTCTTTGCATGTATTTAAGCGTTTTTATAAATAACATGATCAAAACACATGATCACATGATCAAAACACTCAAAATACATGTTTTTGGAAATGTTACTCTGTTTCTACATAATGGGTGTTTTGCATGCGTTTTAGCGTTTTGGTATGTAAGGAGTTAAAAAAAACACTTAAAGGCAAGTTCTTCGTAAAAGTTGGTTTTATTCCCATGTAATGTGATTGTTCTGCTTTTTAGTGCTTTATTGTATATCACGCTCAAAAACACTCAAAAGAAACTTTTCTGGTAATATATTTTTTTTACCCACATAAAGCTAGTTTTGCATGTAATTTGGGATTTTCGTAACTAAGAATGTGAAAAACACTCAAAATACACACATTTGGTAAGGTAGTTCTTTTTCTCAATTAAAAGTGTTATTCATGAGGTTTAGCATTTTGGTATGTAAGAAACTACTCTATATACACGAGTTTTTCCGTTTTTTGTCTTGTGGTTATTGTGAAACTATAAAACAATCATTATACACGTTTCTCTAAATGTCATTTTTTTCTTCCCAATATAGAGTGCTTTTACATCCATTTTCTCTTTTTTTGTAGGTAAAAAGCTCAAAAAGACTTGTTATTCTATTTCTTCATATTCGTTGCTTTGCATCCGTTTTAGCGTTTTTTCTACGTAAAACACTGAAAAGACACGTTTTCAGTAATTTTGTTTTGGATTCACATATTGACTGACTTCCATATTATTTATCGTTTTGGTGCCTAAAATACTGAGAAACACTGAAAAGACAGGTTTCTGGAAAAGTAGTTTAATTTCCTCATATAGGTGTCTTTGCATGCACTTTAGGGCTAGGTAAATAACAATCCGAGAAAAAAGCTATAATTAACTTTTTTGATAATGTTCTTTTTTCCACATAAATTCCCTGAATTTTGGCAGAATTTTTTTTATTTTTATTTTATTTTTTTCTTCTCTTTAAAGAGTGTTATTTGTGGGTTTTAACGTTTTGGTACTTAAGGAACTTAAAAACAGTCATAATACACGTTTGTCGTAATGTCCTTTCGTTTCCAAAAGATAGGGTTCTTTGCATGTATTTAAGCGTTTTTATAGGTAACATGATCAAAAACACTTAAAACACATGTTTTTTGTAATGTTTTTTCTGCTTCTCCATAAAGGAGTGTTTTGCATGCGTTTTAGCGCTTTGGTATGTAAACAGCTCCAAAACACATAATGGCAAGTTCTTGGTCAAAGTTGGTTTTATTACCATGTAATGTGATTGCTTTGCTTTCTAGTGCTTTATTGCCTAACACGCTCAAAAACACTCAAAAGACACTTCTGGTAATGTCATTTTTTTCCCACATAAAGCTAGTTTCGCATGCTATTTGGGATTTTGCTAACTAAGAATGTGAAAAACACTGAAAATACTCGCTTTTGGTAAGATTGTTCTGTTTCTCAATTAAGATTATTATTCATGAGTTTCAGCATTTTGGTATCTAAGAAACTTCTTTAATTGACTTTATACTGTACTGTATACACGAGTTTTTGCGCTTTTTACCTTGTGGTTCTGGTGAACCACAAGTTCTTTTGCTCGAAAATAATAAGACACTCATTATACACGTTTCTCGTAATGTCCTTTTGTTTCCCAATAGGGAGTGCTTTGCATCCATTTTCACCTTTTTTGTAGGTAACAAGCTCAAAAACACTCAAAATATATTTTTTTTGTAATGTTATTCTATTTTTTTTTCATATTGGTTGGTTTGCATCCGTTTTAGCGTTTTTCTACGTAAAACACAAAAAAGACACGTTTTCAGTAATTATGTTTTGGATTCCCATATAGAGTGACTTCCATGTTATTTATCGTTTTGGTTCCTAACATGCTGAAAAACAATCATAAGACAGTTTTCTGGCAAAGACATTTGATTTCTCCATATAGGTGGTTTTGCATGCACTTTAGGGTTTGCTACATAACAGTCGAGACAAAAAAAAAGCTAAAATTAACTTTTTTGATAATGTTCTTATTTCACAAATTTTCCTGAATTTTGCTCGAATTTTAGCATCTCGGTACCTTTGAAGATGAATAAGAAAGAAAAAAAAATATCGTATTTTTTTATTTATTTGTTTATTTTCTCTCAATAGATAATTATTTGTGGCTTTTAGCTTTTTGGTACTTAATGAATTAAAAAACACTCATAATACACGTTTCTCGTAATGTCCTTTCGTTTCCCACAAATAGGGTTCTTAGCATGTATTTAAGCGTTTTATTGGTAACATGATGAAAAACACTCAAAATACATGTTTTTGGTAATGTTTTTCTGTTTCTCCATAAAGTGTGTTTTGCATGCGCTTTAGCGTTTTGGTATATAAGGAGCTCAAAAACACTTAATGGCAAGTTCTTGGTAAACATTGGTTTTATTCCCATGTAATGTGATTGCCATTCTTTTTAGTGCTTTACTGCCTATCACTTTCAAAAACACTCAATAGACACTTTTCTGAAAATGTCGTTTTTTTTTTTACCACATAAAGCTGGTTTCGCAATCAATTTGGGTTTTGGGTAACTAAGAATGTGAAAAGCACTTAAAATACACGCATTTAGTAAGGTTGTTCTGTTTCTCAATTAAGAGTGTTATTCATGAGTTTCAACATTTTGGTATCTAGGAAACTTGCTAGTTTCGCATGTAATTTGGGATTTTCGTAACTAAGAATGTGAAAAACACTCAAAATACACAGATTTTGTAAGGTAATTCTGTTTCTCAATTAAAAGTGTTATTCATGAGTTTCATCATTTTGGTATCTAAGAAACTTCTCTAGGTACACGAGTTTTTGCGTTTTTTACCTTTTGGTTCTTGTGGAACTATAAAACAATCATTATACACGTTTCTCAGAATGTCCTTTTGTTTTGCAGTACTTTGCATCCATTTTTTTTATTTTTTTAAGGTAACAAGCTCAAAAACATTCAAAATATATATTTTTGGTAATGTTATTCTATTTCTTCATATTGGTTGGTTTACATCCTTTTTAGCGTTTTTCTATGTAAAACACTGAATAGACACGTTTTCAGTAATTTTGTTTTGGATTCCCATATTGAGTGACTTCCATGTTATTATCGTTTTGGTGCCTAACATACTGAGAAACACTGAAAAGTAAGGTTTCTCGTAAAGTCGTTTAATTTCCTCATATACGTGGCTTTGCATTCACTTAAGAGTTTGGTACATAACATTCCGAAAAAAAAGCTAAAATTAACTTTTTTGATAATTTTTTTTTTTTTATCACATAATTGCCCAGAATTTTCCCAGAATTTTGGAATGTCGGTACCTCTGAAGATGAATAACAAAAAAAATAAATAAAATTGCCGTTTTTATATATATTTATTTATTTTTTCCTTATAAAGAGTGTTATTTTTGGGTTTTAGTTTTTTTTCTTAAGGAACTTAAAAACACTCATAATACATGTTTCTCGTAATGTCCTTTCATTTCCCAAACATAGGGTTCTTTGCATGTATTTTCGCGTTTTTATAGGTAGCATGATCAAAAACACTTAAAATACATGTTTTTGGTAATGTTATTCTAATTCTACATAAAGGGTGTTTTGCATTCCTTTTAGCGTTTTGATATGTAAGGAGCTCAAAAAAACTGAAAGGCAAGTTCTTGGTAAAAGTTGGTTTCATTCCCAGGTAATGTTATTGCCTTGATTTTTAGTGCTTTATTGCCTAACACGCTCAAAAACACCCAAAGTCACTTTTCTGGTAATGTCATTTCTTACCAACATAAAGCTAGTTTTGCATGCAATTTGGGGTTTTGGTAAATAAGATTGTGAAAAATACTCAAAATACACGCATTTCGTAAGGTTGTTAAGCTAAAATTAACTTTTTTGATAATAATCTTTGATCACATAATTGCCCTGAATTTTGCCAGAATTTTGGCATATCGGTACCTATGAAGATGAATAAAAGAAAATAAAAAATTTCTTTTTTTCATTTATATTTTTATTTATTATTTTCTAAATAAAGAGTGTTACTTGTGGGGTTTAGCTTTTTGGTTCTTAAGGAACTTGAAAACACTCATAATACACGTTTCTCTTAATATCCTTTCCTTTCCCAAACATAAGGTTCTTTGCATGTATTTAAGCGTTTTTTATAGATAACATGATTAAAAAACACTCAAAATACCTGTTGTTGGTTATGTTATTTTGTTTCTATATAAAGTGTGTTTTGCATTCATTTTAGCGGATATAAGGAGCTGAAAAACACTTAAAGGCAAGTTCTTGGTAAACGTTGGTTTTATTCCATGTAATGTGATTGCCCTGCTTTTTAGTGCTTTATTGCTTAACACTTTCAAAAACACTGAAAAGACACTTTTCTGGTAATGTCATTTTTTTTCCCACATAAAGCTATATTGACATGGAATTTCGTTTTTTTTTTTTAACTAAGAAATGTGAAATAACCTACGTCTCTTTAAAGAATGTAAATTTAACAGTTTGAATATCGCTTCGTAAGGAATACTCCTCATCCCCCTGTATCCTTTTAGTCATTTTCCTTTGTACTGATTCTAATAGACCTTTATCCTTCCTGTGATGTGGTGACCAGAATTGGAGAGTGTAGTCTAGATGAAGTCTCACCAGCGCCAAATGTAACTTTAATATTACTTCGGGAGTTCTACTTTTAGCACTCCTGAAAATTAATTATAATACACTATTTGCTTTGTTTCTGGCCTCTTTCCATTGCTTTGTTAGACGGAGTTCAGATATAACCTTAAATCTCAAATCTTTTACTTACCCTGAACCTACCAGAACTTGGTTATTCATTGTGTAACTACTGTGTGGGTTTCTTCTACTTACGCTAAGTGCTTTGCATTTATTGACATTAAACTACATTTGCCATCTATCCGTCCACTCGTTCAACCTATTCAAATCTGCCTGCAAGGCGATGGTATGCGATTCTGACCTAATTAATCTACATATTCTCGTGTCATCCGCAAATTTACTAACAACACTACTAATTCCACTATCCGAGCCATTGACATATATTACAAACAACATCGGCCCTAATATTAATAATCCCTTTGTCACCCCACTAATTACTTGATCCCACTCCGATTTAGAGCCGTTTATTACAACACTCTGTCGCCTGATGCTTAGCCATGACCTTATCCAATCTAAACACCTCATCTCTCTCGTGCGCCCTAACATTTCTCAGTAGCCTCTGATGGGGTACCTTGTCAAACGCTTTACTAAAGTCCTGATATAGGATGCCATAACTATCACCATTATCTGCCGCCTTGTAAACCTTACTGTATAAACTTACCAAGTTTCTCCGGTAAGACTGCCCATTCCAGAAGCCGTGCTGTAACTGAGTTATCAAGTTATGTTTGTCTAAATGCTCTTAAATGTTCTTCGCTATTATTGACTCCATTATTTTACATTCAACAGATGTTAAGCTGACAGGTTAGACGTTAAAGTTTTATCTCCTTTCTTAAAGGTAGGTACTATATTCGCCTGCCTCCAAATTCCCGATACCTCACATGACTAAAGTGATTTCCTAAGGACAGAAACTAACAGATTACTTATAACCTTTTTCCTTTCCTTAAATACTGTGGAATATATTTCATCTGGTCCTGGTGACTTGAACTTTTCAACTTATCTATCTCCTGTTCCACTATCTCTTTTAGTTATGGTAATATCTGTCAGCTTCTCATCCTCTTCTACTCTAAATATCTTCTCACTATTCGGCAAATCCTGCATGTTTTCCTGGGCAAAGACAATTAAAAAATACTCGCTCACAATTTTACTAATCTCCTCTCAACAACTAATCAGGTCCCATTCTGCTGTGTTTAAGGAACTATTGTTTCTCTATTCTTCGTCTTATATGCCTGATAAAATCCCTTGAGGTCCATCTTCGCTTGGCTGGCTACCTTTAATTCATAACTATTTTTAGCTTTCCTTTTTAAACTCCTGACTTTTCTAATTAATTATATTATGGCCTTAAAACCACTTCCCCTGTCTTTAATCTCATATATACTTCTCCTTCGCCCTATGTAGTGTTTTAACCTCAGTCATCCATTTAGGATCATTCTTCTGCGATCTTTTTCTTCTGTAAGGGATGTTCCCTAACTTTCCTGAATGTAATTTATCAACGAAATATTTATTTCGCTTCTCTATAAAGGGTGTTTTGCATGGGTTTTAGCGTTTCTGTACATAAGAACCTATAAAACACGTTTTTAGTAATGTTGTTTTGTATTCCTTTATAGAGTGCTTTCCATGCTTTTTAACGTTCTGGTGTCTAACACGTTGAAAAACACTCAAAAGGCACGTTGATGATAATGTCGTTTCGTTTCCCGATAAAGGGGGCTTCCAATGCATTTTGTCTTTTGGTACTTAACAATATGAAAAAGAGTTTAAGTAAAAGTTTTCGGTAGAGTTGTTTTTCCATATAAAGTGCTAATCATGTGTTTTTGAGTCTTGGTACCTAAAAAGCTCAAAATCTCTCATAATACACTTTTCTCGTAATGTCCTTTGTTTTCTCCATGTAGGATGCTTTGCGTGTAATTTGGCATTTTTGTACTCAACAAGCACAAAAACAATCAAAATACAAGTTTTTGGTAATGTTATTCTGTTTCTCCGTAAAGGTTGTTTTGCATGCGTTTCAGCGATTTCGGACGTAAGAACGTCAAAAACACTCTAAAGATACTTTCTTGGTAATGTTATTTTATATTGCCAAATAGGGTGCTTTCAATGCTTTTTAGCATTTTGATTCCCAACACTCAAGTAAACACTCAAAAGACACGTTTCCTGTAATATAGTTTTGCTTCTTCATATAGGGATCTGCATGCATTATGATGTTTTGCTATATAATGTGAAAAACGCTCAAAATAAATGTTTTAGCTTATGTTGTTCCTTTTCTCTATATAGGGTTCTATTCATGCGTTTTAGCGTTTTGGTATTTAGGAAGCTCAAAAACACTAACAAAACTTGTTTCTCCTAATGTCTTTCTATTTCCCCATATAGGATGCTTCGTATGTTTTTTGACGTTTTGGTACATAACAAGGTAAAAAAAAAACACTAAAAAACACATTTTTGGTGATGTTCTGTTTCTCCATTAAGAGATATAGGATATATTAAATTTTCATTCAGGCGGTTTAGTGTTTGGTACCTAAGAGACTCAAATCACTGATAATGCACGTTTCTCGTAATGTCCTATCGTTTCCACATACAGGGTGCTTTACATGCATATTTAAGTTGTACGTAACAGACTGAAAAAGACTCAAAATACACGGTTTTGGTAAGGTTATTCTATTTGGTGTTAGTTGCACGTGGTTTAGCGTTTTGGAATGTAAAAAGTTTAAAACACTTAAAAGACATGCTTTTAGTAATGTTATTTTGCATTTCTATTTAAAGTGCTTTCCATGCTATTTAGCGTTATCGTGCATGACACGCTGAAAAACACATAAAAACACATTTCTTACATTGTTGTTTAATTTTCTCGTATAGCGAGCAAACATTATGGTGTTTTTCTACCTGACAATGTGAAAAAAAAAACATTCAAATTACACGATTTTGGTAATGTTTTCCTCTTTCTCCATACAGTGTGCTTCTCATTTATTTTAGCCTTTTGGTACCTGAGAAGCTGAAAAAAAAAAAAAACTCATAACACACGTTTTTTTGTCATGTCCTTTCATTTCCTCATATAGGCTCTTTTTGGTGCTTTGGTACCTAATAGGGTGTTTGCATGTATTTTGACATTTTAGTTCGTAAGAACCTAAAAAAAAACACTCTAAAGAGACGTTTTAGTAGTTTTGTATTCCCCTATAGGGTGATTTCGTTGCTTCTTACTGATTTGGTGCCTAACACGCTCAAAAAATAACAAAAGACAAGTTTCTAGTGATTTCGATTAATTTCTTCATATAGGTTGCTTTACATGCATGTTGGCATTTTGGTAATTATCAATGTAAAAAAATACACGTTTTTGGTAAGTTTGTTCTTTTTCTTCAGAGCACTATTGAAGATTTTTACTGATTTGGTACTTAAGAGAGTAATAAAAAAAAAACATAACAAACGTTTCTCGTAATGTCCTTTCATTTCCATATGCAGGGTGTTTTGTTTGATGATAGGCGATTTTGTACATAATAAGCTCAAAGACACTCAAAATACACGTTTTTGGTAAATGTATTCTGTTTCTCCATATAGGGTATTTTCATGCGTTTTTGATGTTTCATATATCTATATATGGGTCTTTGCATGCATTTTGGCTTTTTGGTAACTAACAATGTCATAACACTCAAAATGCACGTTTTTTTTTTTTTTTGGCAATATTGTTCTTTTCTCCATATAGAGCGTTATTCATGCGTTTTACCCTTTTGATACTAAGAAGGTCAAAAACACTCATAATACACGTTTCTCGTAATGTCTTTTGATATTTCCCATATAGGGTATTTTCGATTCATTTAGGCGTTTTTTTATGTAACAATCTTATAAAACATTGGAAATACTTGTTTTTGGTAATGTTATTCTGTTTCTCCATAAAGGATGTTTTCTGTTTTTTTTTTTTACCGTTTTGGTACGTAGGACACTCAAAAGAAACGTTTTCTTAATGTTGTTTTGTATTCCCATATCAGGTGATTTGTATGCTTTTTAGCATTTTTGTGCCTAACACGCTGAAGAACATATTTTAGACACGTTTCTGAAATCTCGTTTCCTTTCCCCAAATAGGGGGCTTTACATGCTTTATGGCGTTTTCATTCATAACAACGTGAAAACACTAAAAATATACGTTTTTGGTAATGTTATTTCATATAGAGTGTTATTCATGCATTTTTGCGACTTCGTTCGTACCTAATATTTAAAAAAAAAAAAAAACACCAATAGTACACATTTTAGTAACGTCTTTTCATTTTCCCATTTAAGATATTATATATGCATTTTGGCGTTTTTCTACTTAACTATCTCAGAAACACTCGAAATATTTGTTTTTGATATTATTTCTCCATGTTTTTTTTTTTCTCATGCAATTTAGCGTTTCGGTACGTAAGAAAGTCAAAAATAATGAAAACACGTTTATGGTAAAGTTGTTTTGTTTTCCTTTATAGGGTGCTTTCAATGCTTTTTAGCGTTTTGGTGCCTAGCACGCCAATAAACATTCAAAAGGCACTTTTCTGGAAATCGCGTTTCCTTTCCTCATATAGGGTACAAAAACATGTATTAGTAGTGTTTTCGAAAACGCCGAAGTGCATACAAAGTAAGCTATACTGTAGAAACAAACAAAAACGTGTATTTTGAATGTTTTCAGCTGTTTACGTACCAAAACATTAAAATGCATGGAAAAAAAACTTCATGGAGAAACAAAATATTATTGCCAAAAACGTGTATTTTGAATGTTTTTAAGCTTATTACGTACCAATACGCAAAAATTCATCCATTTCATTTTATTTTGGTGTTTTTCAACGTTAGCACCAAAACTCTAAAGAGCATGGAAGACACTCTATATAGTAATCAAAACAGCATTATCAAAATGGTGTCTTTTGAGTGTTTTTGAGCTTCTTACGTTCCAAAATGCTAAAACGCGTGCACAATAGTCTTTATCGGGAGACATTACCAAAAACGTATGATTTAAGCGTTTTCCAGCTTTTTAGAAACCAAAACGCCTAAATATATGTACTAATTACGTGTTTCAGTATTTTATTACCTAAGAAGCTCAAAAACACTTATAATATACGTTTTTGGTAATGTTTTTTTCTGTTTTTCATATGTGGTATTCTGTATAGATTGTTGTATCTAACATGAGAAAAACACCCATTTTTTTGGTTAATGCTTTTTTCTCCATATAGAGTGATATTCACGTGTTTTAGTGTTTTCGTACATAAGTTAAAAAACACTCATAATAATATTTTTTCTTAATAATTTTTAGTTTGTCAATGTCCGTTAATTTGTGTGCATTTTGGCGTTTTCGTACCCAATAAGCTCAAAAAGACTCAAAACACACATTTTTGATAATGTTCTATTTCACCATAAAGGATGTTTTGCACGCTTTTTAGAAATTTGGTACGTAAGCTCAAAAAACATTCAAAAGACACGTTTTCGATGTTATATATATATATATATATATATATATATATATATATATATATATATATATATATATATATATATATATATATATATATATATATATATATATATATATATATATATATATATATATATATATATATATATATATATATATATATATATATATATATATATATATATATATATATATATATATATATATATATATATATATATATATATATATATATATATATATATATATATATATTTTTTTTTTTTTGGGGGGGGGTTGGTTTCTAATATGCTCAAAACACTGAAATGACACATTTTCGGTAATATAATTTCTTTACATCAAATAGTGTGCTCTCTGCATTTTGGCGTTTTGGTAGCTAATGTTTTCCTCTTTCTCCATAAAGGGTGTTTTTCATGCGTTTTAGAGTTTTAGTACGTAAGAAACTGAAAAACACTCAGAAGACAAGTTTTTGTTAATATTGATTGCTTTTCCTATACAGGTTGTCTTGCATGCACTTTGGTGTTTTTGTATCTAACAAGCTCAAAAACACTCAGCATACAAGTTTTTCGTAATGTTGGTCTGTTTCTTTATGTATGGTGTTCACTATGCTTTTAGGCGTTTTGGTACCTATCATGGGGAAAAAACTCATAAAGTACGCTTTTGGTAATGTTGTTTTGTTTCTGCAAATATAGTATTATTTACGTGTTTTAGACTTTTGGTATCTATGAAGCTGAAAAATACATAATACACCTTTATGTTAATATCGTTTCATTTACCTATATAGGGTAATTTGCATACATTTTGGCGTTTTGTTACCTAACAAGCTAAAAAAATCTCAGAACATACGTTTTTGCTAATATTATTTCGGACATCTTTTTTCGTTTTGGTACGTAAGAAGCTCAAAAACACTCGATTTTGTTAAGGTTATCTCGTTTTCCCATATAGGGTGTTTTCCTTGCTTTTTAAGCGTTTTGCTGCCTAATATGCTCAAAACACCTAAATGACAAGTTTCTGGTGATGTTTTGCTACTGGTTTTGTTAATGTTTTTTTTTTTTTTCCTCATATAGAGTAATATTCACGTGTTCTAGTGTTTTGGTACATAAAAAAAAATAACAAAAACACTCATAATACACGTTTCTGTTAATATCCTTTCGTTTCCTCAAATAGGGTCCTTTTGCATGCAATATGGGGTTTATGGGGCAATATGGGTACCTAACAAGTTAAAAGACTGTGAAGAATTTTTTGCTAAAGTTTCCCATAAATGTTTCTTTGCTCACATTTTAGTGTTTTGTACTCTCAAAAACACTAAAAAGAAACGTTTTTGACAATGTTGTTTACTTTTCTCATATAGAGCTATTTCCATGCTTTTTAGCTTTTTGTTGCCGAATTTACTCGAAAATTTCCAAATGGCACGTTGCAGGTACTATCTTTTAGTTACTCCAGACAAGGTATTCTACATGCATTCTGTCGTTTTGGTACCTAACTTAAAAACACTTAAAACACACGTTTTTTTTTAATGTTCTATTTCTCAGTAAAGTGCGTTTTCAATCCGTTTTAGAGTTTCGGTACGTACGAAGCTGAAAAACACCCAAAAGATATGTTTTTGGTAATATTTATTTTTTCCTCTTCTATAGGGTACTTTGCATGTACTTTGGCATTTTGATTACTAACAAACTCAAAAATATTCATAATACATGTTTGTGATCATGTCGTTCTGTGTCTTCACATAGGGGGCTTTATAATTATGTATTTTGGCGTTTTGGTCCCTAACATGGGGAAAAGCACCCATAATACACGTTTTTCGTAATGATGTTCTGTTTCTTCATATAGAATGCTATTTACGTTTTTTAGCGTTTCGTTACATAAGAAGCTGAAAAACAGCGTTAATATCTTTTCTTTTCCCCATATCTGAAACTTTGCATGCATTTTGACGATTAGTTATCTAACAAGCTCAAAAACACTCAAACACAAGTTTTTGTTTATTTTAGTTATCGTTTTATTTGTGGGTTTTAGCTTTTTGGTACTTAAGGAACTAAAAAACACTCATAATACATATTTCTCGTAATGTCCTTTCGTTTCCCAAACATAAGGTTATTTGCATATATTTAAGCGTTTTTATAGATAATATGATCAAAAACACTCAAAATACATGTTTTTGGTAATGTAATTCTGTTTGTACATAAAAGGTGTTTTGCATGCGTTTTAGCGTTTTGGTATGTAATGAGCTAAAAAACACCTAAAGGCAAGTTCTTGGTAAAAGTTGGTTTTATTCCCATGTAATGTGATTGCCCTGCTTTTTAGTGGTTTATTGCCTAACACACTCAAAAACACTCGAAACACATTTTCTGGTAATATTATTTTTTTCCCACATAAAGCTAGTTTCGCATGGAATTTGGGGTTTTGGTAACTAAGAATGTGAAAAACACTCAAAATACAGGCATTTAGTATAGTTGTTCTGTTTCTTAATTAAAAGTGTTATTCATGAGTTTCAGCATTTTGGTATGTAAGAAACTTCTCTAATACACACATTTGGTAAGGTAGTTCTGTTTCTCAATTAAAAGAGTTATTCATGAGTTTCAGGATTTTGGTATGTAAGAAACTTCTTTATGTACACGAGTTTTTGAGTTTTTTGCCTTGCGGTTCTTGTGAAACTATAAAACACTCATTATACACGTTTCTCGTAATGTCCTTTTCTTTCCTAATATAGAGTGCGTTTCATCCATTTTCCCATATTTTTTGTAGGTAACAAGCTCAAAAACACATCAAAATATATCTTTTTTGTAATGTTATTCTATTTCTTCATATTGGTTGATTTGCATCCGTTTTAGCGTTTTTCTACGTAAATCAATGAAAAGACACGTTTTCGGTTGTATTGTTGAAATTGCTGAAAAAAACATTCAAAAGACAGGTTTCTGGTAAAGTCGAGTAATTTCTCCATATAGGTGGCTCTGCATGCACTTCTGGGTTTGGTACATAACTCCGGAGGAAAGCTAAAATTTTTTTTTTATAATGATTTTTTTTTTACAAAATTTCCCTGAATTTTTCCAGAATTTTGGTATCTCGGTACCTATGAAGATGGATAACAATTTTTTTTTTCTCTATAAAGTGTTATTTGTGAGTTTTAGCTTTTTGGTACTTAAGGAACTTAAAAACACTCATAATACACGATTTTCGTAATGTCCTTTTCTTATACAAACATAAGGTAACATGATCAAAAACACTCAAAATATATATTTTTGGTAATGTTATTCTGTTTCTCCATAAAGGGTGTTTTTCATGCGTTTTAGCGTTTTGTATGTAAGGAGTTAAAAAACACTTAAAGGCAAGTTCTTCGTAAAAGTTGGTTTTATTCCCAAGTAATGTGATTGTTCTGCTTTTTAGTGCTTTGTTGCATATCACGCTCAAAAATACTCAAAAGACATTTTTCTTTTAATGTCATTTTTTTTCCCACATAAAGCTAGTTTTCCATGTAATTTGGCAATTTCGTAACTAAGAATGTGAAAAAACACTCTAAATACACAATTTGGTAGGGTAGTTCTCTTACTCGATTAAAAGTGTTATTCATGTATTTCATCATTTTGGTATGTAAGAAAATTCTCAATATACATGAGTTTTTGCGTTTATTGCCTTGTGGTTCTTGTGGAATTATAAAACACTCATTATACGCGTTTCTTATAATGTGCTTTTGTTTCCTAATATAGAGTGTTTTCCATCCATTTTTGTATTTTTTGTAGGTAGAAAGCTTAAAAACACTCAAAATATATCTTTTTGGTAATGTTATTCCATTTCTTCATATTAGTTGGTTTGCATCCGTTTTAGCGTTTTTCTACGTAAAACACCGAAAAGACACGTTTTCAGTAATTGTGTTTTGGATTCCCATATAGATTGACTTCCTTGCGTTTTATCGTATTGGTTCCTAACATGCTGAAAAACACTCATAAGACAGTTTTCTGGCAAAGAGGTTTAATTTCCCCATACAGGTGGCTTTGCATGCACTTTAGGGGTTTGGTACATATCAGTCCGGAAAAAAAGCTAAATTTAATTTTTTTAATAATGTTCTTATTTCATATATTTTCCTGAACTTTGCCCGAATTTTGGCACCTCGTTACCTGTCAATATGAATAAGAATGAAAAAAAAATATCGTATTTTTTATTTATTTATATATTTTTTCTCAATAGTGTAATTTGTGGCTTTTAAATTTTTCCTACTTAATGAACTTCAAAACACTCATAATACACGTTTCTCGTAATGTCCTTTCGTTTCCCAAAAATAGGGTTCTTTGCATGTATTTAAGCGTTTTTATTGGTAACATGATCAAAAACACACAAAATACACGTTTTTGGTAATGTTATTCTGTTTCACCATAAAGTGTATTTTGCATGCGTTTTAGTGTTTTGGTATATAAGGAGCTCAAAAACACTTAAAGGCAAGTTCTTATTAAAAAATTGTTTTATTCCAATGTAATGTGATTGCCCTGCTTTTCAGTGCTTTATTGCCTAACACGCTCAAAAACACTCAAAAGACATTTTTCTGGTAATGTTATTTTTTTCCCACATAAAGCTGGTTTCGCATGCAATTTGGGGTTTTGGTAACTAAGAATGTGAAAAGCTCTCAAAATACACACATTTAGTAAGATTTTTCTGTTTCTCAATTAAGACTGTTGTTCATGAGTTTCAGCATTTTGGTATCTACGAAACTTCTTCATATACACTAGTTTTTGCATTTTTTGCCTTGTGGTTCTTTTGAACTATAAAACACTCATTATACACTTTTCTTGCAATGTCCTTTTCTTTCCCATTATAGAGTGCTTTACATCAATATTCGTGTTTTTTTATAGGTAACAAGCTCAAAAACACTCAAAATATACTTTTTTGGTAATGTTTTTCTATTTTTTTATATTGGTTTGTTTGCATCCGTTTTAGCGTTTTTCTACGTAAAACACTGAGAAGACACGTTTTCAGTAATTTTGTTTTGAATTCCCATATAGAGTGAGTTCTTTATTATTTATTGTTTTGGTGCCTAACATGCTGAACAACACTCAAAAGAGAGATTTCTGATGAGGTAGTTTAATTTCCTCATATAGGAGGCTTTGCATGCACTTTAGGGTTTGGTACAAAAAAAAGCTACAATTAACTTTTTTGATATTCTTTTATCATATAATTGCCTTTAATTTTCCCAGAATTTTGGCATCTCGGTACCTATGAAGATAAATAAAAAAAAATTAAAAAATCCTATTTTTTTTATTTTTTTATTTATTTTTTTTTTCTCAATAAAGAGTGATATTTGTGGTATTTACCTTTTTGGTACTTAAGGAAAACTTAAATACTTAAAATACTTAAAAAACACTCATAATACACGTTTCTCGTAATGTTCATTCGTTTCCCAAACATAAGATTTTTTGCATGTATTTAAGCGTTTTTATAGATAACATGATCAAAAAACACGCAAAATACAAGGTTTTGGTAATGTTATTCTGTTTCTCCATAAAGTGTGATTTGCATGCGTTTTAGCAGTTTTGTATATAAGGAGTTAAAAAAACACTTAAAGGCAAGTTCTTGGTAAAAAATGGTTTTATTCCAATGTAATGCGATTGCCCTGCTTTTGAGTGCGTGTTTGTAGGTAAAAAGCTCAAAAACACTCAAAATATACGTTTTTGGTAACGTTTTTCTATTTCTTGATATATGTTGGTTTCCATCCGTTTTAACGTTTTTCTACGTAAAACACTGAAAAAACGCGTTTTCAGTAACTTTGTTTTGGATTCCCATATAGAGTGAGTGCCTTATTATTTATTACTTTGGTGCCTAACATGCTAAAAACACACAAAACACAGATTTCTGGTAAGGTCGTTTAATTTTCTCATATTGGAGGCTTTGCATGCACTTTAAGGTTTGGTACATAACAGTCCGAAAAAAAAAGCTGAAATTAACTTTTTTGACAGTATTCTTTTATCACATTATTGCCCTGAATTTTCCCAGAATTTTGGCATATTTATACCTATGAAGATAACAAAAAAAAAAAAAAATTCTATTTATTTTATTTTATTTTTTTTATTTTCTAAATAAAGTGTTATTAGTGGGTTTTAGCTTTTTGGTACTTATAAAAACACTCATAGTACACGTTTCTCGTAATGTCCTTTTGTTTCCCAAACATAATGTTTTTTGCATGTACTTAAGCGTTTTTATAGATAACATGATAAAAAACACTCAAAATACATGTTTTTTGGTAATGTTATTCTGTTTCTCCATAAAGTTTGTTTTACATGCGTTTTAGCGGTTTGGTATATAAGGGGTTAAAAACACTTAAAGGCAAATTCTTCGTAAAAGTTGGTTTTATTCCCATGTAATGTGATTGTTCTGCTTTTTAGTGCTTTATTGCATATCACGGTCAAAAACACTGAAAAGACATGCAAAGCCTCCAATATGAGGAAATTAAAGACCTTACCAGAAATCATTATTTTGAGTGTTTTTCAGCATATTAGGCACCAAAACGATAAATAATAAGGAATTCACTCTATGTAGGAATCCAAAAGAAAATTACTGAAAACGTGTCTTCTCAGTGTTTTACGTAGAAAAACGCTAAAACTGATACAAACCAACCAATATCAAGAAGCATAAAAACATTACCAAAAATGTATATTTTGAGTGTTTTTGAGCTTGTTACCTACAAAAAAAAACGCAAAAATGGATACAAAGATACAAAGATAAGATTTTTTTTTCATTCTTATTCATATTGACAGGTAACGAGGTGCCAAAATTCGGGCAAAGTTCAGGAAATTATATGAAATAAGAACATTATCATAAAAGTTTTTTTTATAATGTTCTTATTTCATATAATTTCCTGAACTTTGCCCGAATTTTGGCACCTCGTTACCTGTGAAGAGTAAGAATAAAAAAAAATATCGTATTTTTTATTTATTTTTTTATTTTTTTCTCAATAAAGAGTGTGATATGTGGCTTTTAGCTTTTTTAGTACTTAATGAACTTAAAAACACTCATAATACACGTGTCTCATAATGTCCCAAAAATGTCCTCATAATGTGTCCCAAAAATAGGGTTCTTTGCATGTATTTAAGCGTTTTTATTGGTAACACGATCAAAAACACTCAAAATACATTTTTTGGAAATGTTTTTCTGTTTCACCATGAAGTGTATTTTGCATGCATTTTTGTTTTTTGGTATATAAGGAGCTCAAATACACTGAAAGTCAAGTTCTTGTTAAAAATTGGTTTTATTCCAATGTAATTTGATTGCCCTGCTTTTTAGTGCTTTATTGCCTAACACGCTCAAAAACACTCAAAAGACATTTTTCTCGTAATGTAATTTTTTCCCACATAAAGCTGGTTTCGCATGCAATTTGGGGTTTTGGTAACTAAGGAAGTGAAAAGCACTCAAAATACACTTTATTGCCTTTATTTCCTGAACACGTGTCTCATAATGTCCTTTCGTTTCCCAAGAATAGGGTTCTTTGCATGTATTTAAGCGTTTTTATTGGTAACACAATCAAAAACACTCAAAATACATGTTTTGGAAATGTTTTTCTGTTTCACCATGAAGTGTATTTTGCATGCATTTTTGTGTTTTGGTATATAAGGAGCTCAAATACACTGAAACGCAAGTTCTTGTTAAAAATTGGTTTTATTGCAATGTAATGTGATTGCCCTGCTTTTTAGTGCTTTATTGCCTAACACGCTCAAAAACACTCAAAAGACATTTTTCTCGTTATGTAATTTTTTTCCCACATAAAGTTGCTTTCGCATGCAATTTGGGGTTTTGGTAACTAAGGAAGTGAAAAGCACTCAAAATACACGCATTTAGTAAGATTGTTCTGTTTCTCAATTAAGAGTGTTGTTCCAGAGTTTCAGGATTTTGGAATGTAAGAAACTTCTCTATATACACGAGTTTTTGCGTTTTTGCCTTGTAGTTCTTGTGAAACTATAAAACACTCATTATACACGTTTCTCGTAATGTCCTTTTTGCTTCCCAATATAGAGTGCTTTCCATCCATTTTTGTGTTTTTTGTAGGTAACAATTTCAAAAAACACTCAAAATATTCCTTCTTGGTCAAAGTTGGTTTTATTCCCATGATATGTGATTTCCCTGCTTTTTAGTGCTTTATTGCCTAACACGCTGAAAAACACTCAAAAGACACTTCTGGTAATGTAATTTTTTTCCCACATAAAGCTAGTTTCGCATGCTATTTGGGATTTTGTTAACTAAGAATGTGAAAAACACTAAAAATACACGCTTATGGTAAGGTTGTTCTGTTTCTCAATTAAGATTGTTATTCATGAGTTTCAGCATTTTGGTATCTAAGAAACTTCTTTATATACACGAGTTTTTGCGTTTTTTGCCTTGTGGTTCTTGTGAACCACAAGTACTTTTGCTCGAAAATAATAAGATATTCATCATACACGTTTCTTCAAATGTCCTTTTGTTTCCCAATAAGGAGTGGTTTGCATCCATTTTCACTTTTTTTGTAGGTAACAAGCTCAAAAACACTCAAAATATAGCTTTTTGGTAATGTTATTCTTTTTTTTTCATATAGGTTGGTTTGCATCCGTTTTAGCGTTTTTCTACGTAAAACACCGAAAAGACACGTTTTCAATAATTTTGGTTTGGATTCCCATATAGAGTGACTTCCATGTTATTTATTGTTTTGGTGCTTAACATGCTAAAAACACTCATATGAAAGTTTTCTGGCAAAGATGTTTGATTTCCCCACATAGGTGGTTTTGCATGCAGTTTAGGGTTTGCTACATAACAGTTGAAAAAAAAAAAGAAGCTAAAATTAACTTTTTTGATAATGTTATTTCACAAAATTTATGAATTTTGCCCGAATTTTGGCATCTCGGTATCTGTGAAGATGAATAAGAAAGAAAAGAAATATCATATTTCTTTATTTATTTATTTATTTTTTTTTAAATAGAGAGTTATTTCCGGCTTTTAGCTTTTTGGTACGTAATGAATTTAAAAACACTCATAATACACGTTTCTCGTAATGTCCTTTCGTTTCCCACAAATAAGATTCTTAGCATGTATTTAAGCGTTTTATTGGTAACATGATCAAAAACACTCAAAATACAAGTTTTTGATATTGCTATTCTGTTTCTCCATAAAGTGTGTTTTGCATGCGTTTTGGTAAATAAGGAGCTCAAAAACACTTAAAGGCAAGTTCTTTGTAAACATTGGTTTTATTCCCATATAATGTGATTGCCCTTCTTTTTAGTGCTTTACTGCCTATCACGCTCAAAAACACTCAATAGACACTTTTCTGAAAATGTCATTTTTTTTTTACCACATAAAGGTGGTTTCGCAATCAATTTGGGTTTTGGTTAACTAAGAATGTGAAAAGCAATCAAAATACACGCATTTAGTAAGGTTGTTCTGTTTCTCAATTAAGAGTGTTATTCATGAGTTTCAGCATTTTGGTATCTAGGAAACTTCTCCATATACACGAGTTTTTGCGTTTTTGCCCTGTGGTTCTTTTGAACTATAAAACACTCATTATACACTTTTCTCGCAATGTCCCTTTCTTTCCCTATATAGAGTGCTTTGCATCAATTTTCGCGTCTTTTTGTAGGTAACAAGCTCAAAAACAATCAAAATGTACCTTTTTGGTGATATTTTTATATATCTTGATATTGGTTGGCTTGCATCCGTTTTAGCGTTTTTCTGCGTAAAATATTGAGAAGACACGTTGTAAGTAATTTTGTTTTGGATTCCCATATTGAGTTCATTGAGTGAGTTTTGGTGCCTAACATGCTGAAAAACACTCAAAAGACAGATTTCTGGTAAAGTCATTCAATTTCCTCATATAGGAGGCTTTGCATGCTCTTTAGGGTTTGGTACATGAGTCCGAAAAAAAAAGCTAAAATCAACTTTTTGATAAGATTCTTTTATCATATAATTGCCCTGAATTTTCCCAGAATTTTGTCATCTCGGTTCCTATGAAAATGAATGACAAAAAAAAAAAAATAAATAAATAAAAATTCAATTTTTTATTTATTTATTTATTTATTTATTTATTCTAAATAAAGAGTGTTATTTGTGGGTTTTAGTTTTTGGTACTTAAGGAACTTAAAAACACTCATAATACACGTTTCTCGTAATGTCCTTTCGTTTCCCAAACATAAGGTTCTTTCTATGTATTTAAGCGTTTTTGTAGATAACATGATCAAAAACACTCAAAAAATACATGTTTTTGGTAATGTTATTCTGTTTCTCCATAAAGTGTGTTTTGCAGGCGTTTTAGCGTTTTGGTATATAAGGACCTCAAAACACTTAAAGGCAAGTTCTTGGTAAAAATTGGTTTTATTCGAATTTAATGTGATTCCCCTGGTTTTTAGTGCTTTATATCCTATCACGCTGAAAAACACTCAAAAGACACTTTTTTTTATAATGTCATTTTTTCCCACATAAATCTGGTTTCGCATGCAATTTGGGGTTTTGGTAACTAAGAATGTGAAAAGCTCTCAAAATACACGCATTTAGTAATGTTGTTCTGTTTCTATATTAAGAGTGTTATTTATGAGTTTCAGCATTTTGGTATCTAAGAAACTTATCCATATATACGAGTTTTTGCGTTTTTTGCCTTGTGATTCTTGTGAAACCATAAAACACTCATTATTCACGTTTCTCGTAAAATCCTTTTGTTTCCCAATATAGAGTGGTTTGCATCCATTTTCGCGTTTTTTGTGGTTAACAGGCTCAAAAACACTCAAAATATACCTTTTTGGTAATGTTATTCTATTTCTTCATATTGGTTGGTTTGCTTCCGTTTTAGTGTTTTTCTACGTAAAACACGGAAAAGACACGTTTTCAGTAAATTTGTTTTGAATTCCCATATTGAGGGACTTCCATATTATTCATCCTTTTGATGCCTAACATGCTAAAAAAGAAAACACTCAAAAGAGAGGTTTCTGATAAAGTCGTGTAATTTCCCCATATAGGTGGCTTTGGATGCACATTAGGGTTTGGTACATAATAGTCCAAAAAAAAGCTAAAATTAACTTTTTTTGATGATGTTCTTTTTTCCACATAATTTCCCTGAATTTTGCCAGACTTTCGGCATCTCAGTACTTATGAATATGAATAACAAAAAAAAAAAAATATGAATTTTTTATTTAATTATTTATTTTATTTTTTCTCTATAAAGAGTGTTATTTGTGGCTTTTAGCTTTTTGGTAACTTAAGAAACTTAAAAACACTCATAATACACGTTTCTTATAATGTTTTTTTTTCGTTTCCCAAACATGTATTTAAGTGTTTTTATAGGTAACATGATCAAAAACACTCAAAATACGTGTTTTTGGTAATGTTATTCTGTTTCTCCATAAAAGGTGTTTTGCATGCGTTTTAGCGTTTTTGTATGTAAGGAGCTCAAAAAATCTTAAAGGGAAGTTCCTGGTAAAAATTGGTTTTATTTCTATGTAATGTGATTGCCCTGCTTTTAAGTGCTTTATTTCCTAACACGCTCAAAAACACTCAAAAAAACTTTTTTATGTTAGTCATTTTTTCCCACATTTTTATCACACAATATTTCGCATGCAATTTGGAGTTTTGGTAACTAAGAATGTGAAAAACACCCAAAATACACTCATTTGGTAAGCTTGTTCTTTTTTTTTATTCTTCGTAAAATTTGGTTTTATTCAAATGTAATGTGATTGTTCTGCTTTTTACTGCTTTATTGCATATAACGCTCAAAAACACTCAAAAGACACTTTTCTGGTGATGTCATTTATTTCCCACATAAAGTTAGTTTCGCATGTAATTTGGGATTTTCGTAACTAAGAATGTGAAAAACACTCAAAATACACACATTTTGTAAGGTAATTCTGTTTCTGAATTAAAAATGTTATTCATGAGTTTCATCATTTTCGTATCTAAAAAACTTCTCTAGGTACACGAGTTTTTGCGTTTTTTGCTTTTTAGTTTTTGTGGAACTATAAAACACTTATTATAGACGTTTCTCAGAATGTCCTTTTGTTTTGCAATACTTTGCATCCATTTTTGCATTTTTTTAGGTAACAAGCTCAAAAACATTCAAAATATACATTTTTGGTAATGTTATTCTATTTCATATTGGTTGGTTTGCATCCTTTTTAGCGTTTTTCTACGTAAAACACTGAAAAGACACGTTTTCACTAATTTTGTTTTGGATTCCCATATTGAGTGACTTCCATGTTTTTATCGTTTTGGTGCCTAACATACTGAAAAACACTCAAAAGTAAGGTTTCTCGTAAAGTCTTTTAATTTCCTCATGTAGGTGACTTTGCATTCACTTTAGAGTTTGGTACATAATATTCCGAAAAGAAAGCTAAAATTAACTTTTTTGATAATATTCTTTTATCACATAATTGCCTAGAATTTTCCCAGAATTTTGGCATCTCGGTACCTATGAAGATGAATAAAAAATAAAAAAATAAAAAAAAATTGTTCTTTTATATATATATATATATATATATATATATATATATATATATATATATATATATATATATATATATATATATATATATATATATATATATATATATATATATATATATATATATATATATATATATATATATATATATATATATATATATATATATATATATATATATATATATATATATATATATATATATATATATTTTTTTTTTTTTTTTTTTATGAAGAGTGTTATTTGTGGGTTTTAGTTTTTTGGTTCTTAAGGAACTTAAAAACACTCATAATACACGTTTCTCGTAATGTCCTTTCGTTTCCAAAACATAGGGTTCTTTGCATGTATTTTCGCGTTTTTATAGGCAGCATGATCAAAAAGACTCAAAATATATGTTTTTGGTAATGTTATTCTAATTCTCCATAAAGGGTGCTTTGCATTCGTTTTAGCGTTTTGGTATGTAAGGAGCTCAAAAAAATTTAAAGGCAAGTTCTTGGTAAAAGTTGGTTTCATTCCCATGTAATGTTATTGCCCTGCTTTTTAGTGCTTTATTGCCTAACACGCTCAAAAACACCCAAAGTCACTTTTCTGGTAATGTCATTTCTTACCAACATAAAGCTAGTTTTGTATGCAATTTGGGGTTTTGGTAAATAAGAATGTTAAAAACACTGAAAATACACGCATTTCGTAAGGTTGTTATGTTTCTCATTGAAGAGTGTTATTCATGAGTACCAGCGTTTTGGTAACTAAGAAACTTCTCCATATACACGAGTTTTTGCGTTTTTTGCCTTGTGGTTCTTTTGGAGTATAAAACACTCATTATTCACGTTTCTCGTAATATCCTTGTGTTTCCCAATATAGAATGCTTTTCATCCTTTTTCGCGTTTTTTGTAGGTAACAACATTAAAAACACTCAAAATATACCTTTCTGGTAATATTCTATTTCTTCATATTTGTTGGTTTGCATCCGTTTTAACGTTTTTCTACCGAAAACACAGAGAAGACACGTTTTCAGTATTTTGTTTTGGATTCTCATATAGAGTGACTTCCATATTATTTATCGTTTTGATGCCTAACAAGCTGAAAATCACTCAAAACACAGGTATCTGGTAAAGTCGTTTAATTTCCTCATATAGGTGGCTTTGCATGCACTTTAGGGTTTGGTAAATAACAGTCCGAAAAAAAAAGCTTAAAGTAATTTTTTTAATAATAATCTTTTATCACATAATTGCCCTGAATTTTGCCAGAATTTTGGCATCTCGGTACCTATGAAGATCAATAAAAAAAAGATTATATTTTTCTATTTACTTATTTATTTATTTTTCTAAATAAAGTGTGTTACTTGTGGGTTTTAGCTTTTTGCTTCTTAAGGAACTTTAAAACACTCATAATACACGTTTTTCTAATATCCTTTCCTTTCCCAAACATAAGGTTCTTTGCATGTATTTAAGCGTTTTTATAGATAACATGATTAAAAAACACTCAAAATACCTGTTGGTTATGTTATTTTGTTTCTATATAAAGTGTGTTTTGCATGCGTTTTAGCGCATATAAGGAGCTAAAAAAACACTTAAAGGCAAGTTCTTCGTAAACGTTGGTTTTATTCCATGTAATGTGATTGCCCTGTTTTTTAGTGCTTTATTGCCTAACACTCTCAAAAACACTCAAAAGACACTTTTCTTGTAATGACATTTTTCTCCCATATAAAGCTATTTTCGCATAGAATTTCGTTTTTTTTTTTTTAACTAAGAACGTGAAAAAAACACTCAAAATACACGCATTTAGTAAGGTTGTTCTGTTTGTCAATTAAGAGTGTTATTCATAAGTTTCAGCATTTTGGTATCTAAGAAACTTCTCCATATATACGAGTTTTTGTTTTTTGCCTTGTTGATCTTGTGAAACTATAAAACACCCATTATACACGTTTCTCGTAATGTCCTTTTGTTTCCCAATATAGAGTGACTGGCATGCATTTTCACGTTTTTTGTAGGTAACAAGTTCAAAAACACTCAAAATATACGTTTTTGATGTTTTTTCTATTTCTTCGTATTGGTTGGTTTGCATCTGTTTTAGCGTTTTTCTACGTAAAACACTGAGAAGACATGTTTTCAGTAATTTTGTTTTGGATTCCCATATTGAGTGACTTCAATGGTATTTATCGTTTTGGTGCCTAACATGCTAAAAACACTCAAAAGACAGGTTTCTTGTAAAGTCGTTTAATTTCCATATATAGGTGGCTTTGCATGCACTTCAGGGTTTGGTACATAACAGTCCGAAAAAAATCTAGAATTACCATTTTTTTGATAATGTTCTTTTTTCCACATAATTTCCCTGAATTTTGCCACAATTTTGGCAGCTTGGTACCTATGAAGATGAATAACAAAAAAAATAAATTGCTATTTTTTATTTATTTATTTTTTTCTCTATTAAGAGTGTTATTTTTGGGTTTTAGCTTTTTGGTACTTAAGGAACTTAAAAACACTCATAATACACGTTTCTCATAATGTCCTTTCGTTTCCCAAATATAGGATTCTTTGCATGTATTTAAGCGTTTTTATAGGTAACATGATCAAAAACACTCAAAATACATATTTTTAGTAATTTTTTCTGTTTCTCCATAAAGGGTGTTTTGCATGCGTTTTAGTGTTTCAATATGTAAGGAGCTCAAAAACACTTAAAGGCAAGTTCTTGGTAAAATTTGGTTTTATTCCCATGTTTTTTTTTTTTTTTTTTTTTTTTTTATGTAGGAAGGATACTGGCCAAGGGCAACAAAAATCTAATAAAAAAAAATGCCCACTGTAATGCCAGTCCCATAAAAGGGTCAAAGAAGTGGTCAAAAATTGGTGGATAAGTGTCTTGAAACCTCCCTCTTGAAGGAATTCAAGTCATAGGAAGGTGGAAATACAGAAGCAGGCAGGGAGTTCCAGAGTTTATGTAATGTGATTGTCCTGCTTTTTAGTGCTTTTTTGCATAACACGCTCAAAAACACTCAAAAGACACTCTTCTGGTAATGTCATTTTTTTTTCCACATAAAGCTAGTTTTGCACGCAATTTGGGGTTTTGGTAACTAAGAATGTGAAAAACACTCACAATACACGCATTTGCTAAGGTTGTTCTGTATCTCAGTTAAAAGTGTTATTCATGAGTTTCAGCGTTTTGGTACCTAAGAATCTCAAAAACACTCGTAATGCACGTTTCTCGTAATGTCGCTCTTTTTCTTCATATAGGGTGCTTTGCATGCATTTTGGCATTTTTTTTCCACGTAATAGTTGAAAAACACTGAAAATACACGCTTTTGGTAATAAGAACATAAGAACATAAGAAATAAGTAAATCTGCAAGAAGGCATCAGGCCTACAAGTGGCAGTACTTGTATGAAATATGCCTACCTATTTCCACCTATCATCCCCATCCATAAATGTGTAATTTTCTCTTACTGTTCCCAAATGCCTGAGCACTAACAGCTTGATTACTACGTCCGTTCCAATCATCTACTACTCTATTTGAGAACCAATTCCTTCCTGTCTCCTTTTTGAACATCAAGTTTTCAGGCTTGAACCCGTTTTTCTTGTTCTATCATATTTACAGATTCTAAGAGTTTTCCTTATGTTCCCTTTATTATTACCCATATACCACTAAAAGACTTCTATTAGGTCCACTCTTAACCAACGTCTCTTTAAATAATGTAAATCTAACAGCTTGAATATCGTTTCGTAAGGAATATTCCTCATCCTCTGTATCCTTTTAGTCATTTTCCTTTGTACTGATTCTAATAGACCTTTATCCTTCCTGTGATGTGGTGACCAGAATTGGACAGCGTAGTCTGACCAGCGCCAAATGTAACTTTAATATTACTTCGGGAGATCTACTTTTAGCACTCCTGAAAATGAATCATAATACACTATTTCCTTTGTTTCTGGCCTCTTTCCATTGCTTTCTTAGACGGAGTTCAGATATAACCTTAAATCTCAAATCTTTTACTTACCCTGAACCTACCAGAACTTGGTTGTTCATTGTGTAACTACTGTGTGGATTTCTTCTACTTACGCTAAGTGCTTTGCATTTGTTGACATTAAACTGCATTTGCCATCTGTCCGTCCATTCGTTCAACCTATTCAAATCTGCCTGCAAGGCGATGGTATGCGATTCTGACCTAATTAATCTACATATTCTCGTGTCATCCGCAAACACTACTAATCCGCAAACTAATTTATTACTACTAATCTACACTACTAATCCGTAAACACTACTAATTTCACTATCCAAGCCTTTGACATATATTACAAACAACATCGGCCCTAATACTAATAAAGCCTTTGTCACCCCACTAATTACTTGACCCCACTCCGATTTAGAGCCGTTTATTACAACACTCTGTCGCCTGATGCTTAGCCATGACTTTATCCAATCTAAACACCTCATATCTCTCGTGCGCCCTAACATTTCTCAGTAGCCTCTGATGGGGTACCTTGTCAAACGCTTTACTAAAGTCCTGATATAGGATGCCATAACTATCACCATTATCTGCCGCCTTGTAAACCTTACTGTATAAACTTACCAAGTTTCTCATGTAAGACTCCCCATTCCAGAAGCCGTGCTGTCACTGAGTTATCAAGTTATGTTTGTCTAAATGCTCTTAAATGTTCTTCGCTATTATTGACTCCATTATTTTACATTCAACAGAAGTTAAGCTGACAGGTTAGACGTTAAAGTTTTATCTCCTTTCTTAAAGGTAGGTACTATATTCGCCTGCCTGCAAATTACCGATACCTCACATGACTAAAGTGATTTCCTAAGGACAGAAACTAACAGATTACTTATAACCTTTTTTCTTTCCTTAAATACTGCTGAATATATTTCATCTGGTCCTGGTGACTTGAACTTTTCAACTTATCTATCTCCTGTTCCATTATCTCTTTTAGTTATGGTAATATCTGTCAGCTTCTCATCCTCTTCTACTCTAAATATCTTCTCACTATTCGGCAAATCCTGCATGTTTTCCTGGGCAAAGACAATTAAAAAATACTTGCTCACAATTCTACTAATCTCCTCTCAACAACTAATCAGGTCCCATTCTGCTGTCTTTAAGGAACTATTGTTTCTCTATTCTTCGTCTTATATGCCTGATAAAATCCTTTGAGGTCCATCATCGCTTGGCTGGCTACCTTTAATTCATAACTATTTTTAGCTTTCCTTGTTAAACTCCTGACTTTTCTAATTCATTATATTATGGCCTTAAAACCACTTCCCTTGTCTTTAATCTCATATATACTTCTCCTTCGCCCTATATAGTGTTTTAACCTCAGTCATCCATTTAGGATCATTCTTCTGCGATCTTTTTCTTCTGTAAGGGATGTTACCTAACTGTCCTGAATGTAATTTATCAACGAAATATTTATTTCGCTTGTCCATAAAGGGTGTTTTGCATGCGTTTCTGTAAATAAGAACCTATAAAACACGTTTTTTGTAATGTTGTTTTGTATTCCTTTATAGAGTGCTTTCGATGCTTTTTAGCGTTCTGGTGTCTAAAACGTTGAAAAACAAAACCACAAGTCAAAAAACGCAAAATCTCGTGAATATGCAGAAACTCGTGAATAACACTCTTAATTGAGAAACAGAGCAACCTTACTAAATGCGTGTCAAAACACTAAAAGGCAAGTTCTTCGTAAAAAGTTGGTTTTATTCCCATGTAATGTGATTGCCCTGCTTTTTAGTGCTTTATTGCCTAACACGCTCAAAAACACTCAGACACTTTTCTGGTAATGTCATTTTTTTTCCACGTAAAGCTAGTTTTGCATGGAATTTTGGGTTTTGGTAACTAAGAATGTAAAAAAAACACTCAAAATACACGCAGTTAGTAAGGTTGTTCTGTTTCTTGATTAAAAGTGTTATTCATGAATTTCAGTATTTTGGTATCAGAAACTTCTCCATACAGTCGAGTTTTTGCGTTTTTTGCCTTGTGATTCTGGTGAAACTATAAAACACATACACGTTTCTCGTTATGTCCTTTTTTTTTCCTTATATAGAGTGCTTTGCATATATTTTCGCGTTTTTTTTTTTTTTTTTATGTAAAAAGCTCAAGAACACACAAAATATATTTTTTGGTAATGTTATTCTGTTTCACCATAAAGTGTATTTTGCATGCATTTTAGTGTTTTGGTTCATAAGGAGCTCAAAAATACTTAAAGGCAAGTTCTTGGTAAAAATTCGTTTTCCTGCAACGTAATGTGATTGCCCTCCTTTTTAGTGCTGTATCGCCTATCACGCTCAAAAACACTCAAAAAACACTTTTCTGTTAAAGTCATTTTTTTTTCACACAAATCTATTTTCGCATGCAATATGGGGTTTTGGTAATTAAGAATGTGAAAAGCACTCAAAATACACGCATTTATTAAGGTTGTTCTGTTTATGAATTAGAAGTGTTATACATGAGTTTCAGCATTTTTGCATCTAGGAAACCTCTCCATATACACGAGATTTTGCGTTTTTTGCCTTATGGTTCTTTTGAACTATAAAACAGTCATTATGCAGTTTTCTTGGAATGTCCTTTTGTTTCCCAATATAGAGTGCTTTGCATCTATTTTCGCGTTTTTTGTAAGTAATAATCTCAAAACACTCAAACTATACCTTTTTAGTAACGTTTTTCTATTTCTTGATATTGGTTGCTTTGCATCCGTTTTAGCGTTTTTTCTATGTAGAACACTGAGAAGACACGTTTTCAGTAACTGTTTTGGATTCCCATATAGAGTTCCTTATTATTTATCGTTTTGGTGCCTAACATGCTAAAAAAAAACACTCAAAACACAGATATCTGGTAAGGTCGTTTAATTTATTCATATAGGAGGCTTTGCATGCAATTTAGGGTTTGGTACATAACAGTTCGAAAAAAAAAAAACCTGAAATTAACTTTTTTGATAATATTCTTTTATCATACGATTGCCCTGATTTTCCCAGAATTTTGGCATCTCGGTACTATGAAGATGAATAACAAAAAAAAAAAAAAATCCTATTATTTTATTTTTTTGTTTTTTATTTTCTAAATAAAAAGTGTTATTTGTGGGTTTTAGCTTTTTGGTACTTAAGGAACTTAAAAAAACACTCATAATACACGTTTCTCGTAATGTCCTTTTGTTTCCCAAACATAATGTTGTTTGCATGTATTTAAGCGTTTTTATAGATAACATCATCAAAAACACTCAAAATATATGTTTTTGGTAATGTTCTTCTGTTTCTCCATAAAGTTTGTTTTGCATGCGTTTTAGCGGTTTGTTATATAAGGAGCTCAAAAACACTGAAAGGCAAGTTTTTGGTATAAATTGGTGTTATTCTAATGTAATATGATTGCCCTGCTTTTTAGTGCTTTGTTGCCTATCACGCTCAAAAACACTTAAAAGACACTTTTCTGGTAATGTCATTTTTTTCTCACATAAAGGTGGTTTCGCATGCAATTTGGGGTTTTGGTAACTAAGAATAAGAAAAGCACTCAAAATACACGCATTTAGTAAGGTTGTTCTGTTTCTCAATTAAGAGTACTATTCATGAGTTTCAGCATTTTGGTATCTAGGAACCTTCTCCATAGACACGAGTTTTTGTGTTTTTTGCCTTTTTGTTCGTTTGAACTATAAAAAACTCATCATACACTTTTCTTGCTTTGCATCAATTTTCCAGTTTTTTGTAGGTAACAAGCTCAAAAACACTCTATAATATACCTTTTTGGTAATGTTTTTCTATTTCTTGATATTGGTTGGTTTGCATCCGTTTTAGCTTTTTTCTACGTAAAACACTGCAAAGACACGTTTTCAGCAATTTTGTTTTGGATTCTCATATATAGTGAGTTCCTTATTATTTATCGTTTTGGCGCCTAACATGCTGAAAACACTCAAAAAACAGATTTCTGGTAAGGTCGTTTAATTTCCTCATATAGGAGTCTTTGGATGCACTTTAGGGTTTGGTATATAACAGTCCGAAAAAAAAAGATAAAATTAACTTTTTTGATAATTTTCTTTTATCATATAATAGCCCTGAATTTTCCCAGAATTTTGGCATCTCGGTACCTATGAAGATGAATAACAAAAAAAAATCCTATTTTTTTATTTTCTTAATTTTTTTTCTAAATAAAGAGTGTTATTTGTGGGTTTTAACTTTTTGGTACTTAAGGAACTTAAAAACACTTATAATACACATTTCTCGTAATGTCCTTTCGTTTCGCAAACATAAGGTTCTTTGTTTGTATTTAAGCGTTTTTATAGATAACATGATCAAAACCCTCAATATATATGTTTTTGGTAATTTTATTCTGTTTCTCCATAAAAAGGTGTTTTTCATGCGTTTTAGCGTTTTGGTATGTAATGAGCTCAAAAACACTTAAAGGCAAGTTCTTGGTAAAAGTTGTTTTTATTCCCAGGTAATGTGATTACCCTGCTTTTTAGTGCTTTATTGCCTAACACGCTGAAAAACACTCAAAAGACACTTTTCTTGTAATATCATTTTTTTTTCCCATATAAAGCTAGTTTTGCATGGAATTTGGTGTTTTGGTAACTAAGTGTGAAAAAAAACTGAAAACACAGGCATTTAATAAGGTTTTGCTATTTCTTAATGAAAAGTGTTATTCATGAGTTCCAGCATTTTGGTATGTAAGAAACTTTTCTAATCCACAGATTTGGTAAGGTATTTCTGTTTTAAAATTAAAAGTGTTATTCATGAGTTTCAGCTTTTTGGTATGTAAGAAACTTCTTTATGTAAACGAGTTTTTGAGTTTTTTACCTTGTGGTTCTTGTCAAACTATAAAACACTCATACACGTTTCTCGTAATGTCCTTTTCTTTGCCAATATAAAGTGCTTTCCAATCATTTTTGCATTTTTTGTAGGTAACAAGCTCAAAAACACATCAAAATATATCTTTTTGGTAATGTTATTCTATTTCTTCATATTGGTTGGTTTACATCCGTTTTAGCGTTTTTCTACGTAAATCACTGAAAATACACGTTTTCAGTAATATTGTTGAAATTGCTGAAAAACACTGAAAAGACAGGTTTCTGGTAAAGTTGTGTAATTTACCCATATAGGTGGATTTGCATACACTTCAGGGTTTGTACATAACCGGAAAAAAGCTAAAATTATTTTTTTATAAATTTTTTTTTTACAAAATTTCCATTAATTTTGCCAGAATTTTGGCATTTTGGTACCTATGAAGATGAAAAACAACAACAAAAAAATGTTTCTCTATAAAGAGTGTTATTTTTGGGTTTTAGCTTTTTGGTACTTAAGTAACTTAAAAACACTCATAATACACAATTTTCGTAATGTCCTTTTGTTATACAAACATAGTGTTCTTTGAATGTTCTTAATCGTTTTTATAGGTTACATGATCAAAAACACTCAAAATACATGTTTTTGGTAATGTTATTCTGTTTCTCCATAAAGGGTGTTTTACATGCGTTTTAGAGATTTGGTATGTAAGGAGTTAAAAAACACTTAAAGGCAAGTTCTTCGTAAAAGTTGGTTTTATTCCCATGTAATGTGATTGTTCTGCTTTTTAGTGCTTTGTTGCATATCACGCTCGGAAACACTAAAAACACACTTTTTTGGTAATGTCATTATTTTTTCCCACATGAAGGTAGTTTCGCATGTAATTTGGCATTTTCGTAACTAAGAATGTGAAAAACACTCAAAATACACAATTTGGTAAGGTAGTTCTGTTTATAGATTAAAAGTGTTCTTCATGCATTTCATCATTTCGGTATGTAAGAAATTTCTCTATATACACGAGTTTTTGCGTTTATTGCCTTGTGGTTCTTTTAAAACTATAAAACACTCATTATACACGTTTCTCGTAATGTCCTTTTGTTTCCTAATATAGAGTACTTTACATCCATTTTTGCATTTTTTTGTTGGGTTAGGTTAGGTTACAATATATAGTTCATTTTTTTCCCCCACAAAGCTATTTTCGCATGTAATTTGGGGTTTTTGGTAACTAAGAATGTGAAAAGCACTCAAAATCCACGCATTTAGTAAGGTTGTTCTGTTTCTCAATTAAGAGTGTTATTCATGAGTTTCAGCATTTTGTTATCTAGGAAATATACATATACACGAGTTTTTGCGTTGTTTGCTTTGTGGTTGTTTTGAACTATAAAACACTCATTATACACTTTTCTTGCAATGTCCTCTTGTTTCCCAATAACGAGTGCTTTGCATCAATTTTCCCGTTTTTGTACGTAAAAAGCTCAAAAACACTCAAAATATACCTTTCTGGTAACGTTTTTCTATTTCTTGATATTGGTTGGTTTGCATCCGTTCTAACGTTTTTCTACGTAAAACACTGAGAAGACACGTTATCAGTAACTTTGTTTTGGATTCCCATATAGAGTGAGTTCCTTATTATTTATCGTCTCGGTGCCTAACATGCTAAAAAACACACAAAACAGATTTCTGGTAAGGTCGTTTAATTTCCTCATAATGGAGGCTTTGCATGCACTTTAGGGTTTGGTACATAAGTCCGAAAAAAAAAAGCTGAAATTAACTTTTTTGATAATATTCTTTTATCATATAATTGCCCTGAATTTTCCCAGAATTTTGGCATCTCGGTATCTATGAAAATGAATAACAAAAAAAAAAAAAAATCATATTTATTTTATTTTTTATTTTTTATTTTCTAAATAAAGAGTGTTATTTGTGGGTTTTAGCTTTTTGGTACTTCAGGAACTTATAAAAACACATAATACACGTTTCTCGTAATGTCTTTTTGTTTCCCAAACATAATGTTCTTTGCATATACTTAAGCGTTTTTATAGATAACATGATGAAAAACACTCAAAATACATGTTATTGGTAATGTTATTCTGTTTCTCCATAAAGTTTGTTTTGCATGCGTTTTAGCGGTTTGGTATATAAGGGGTTAAAAAACACTTAAAGGCAAATTCTTCGTAAAAGTTTCTTTTATTCCCATGTAATGTGATTGTTCTGCATTTTAGTGATTTGTTGTATATCACGCTCAAAAACACTCAAAAGACATTTTTCTGGTAGTCATATTTTTTCCTACATGAAGTTAGTTTCGCATGTAATTTGGCATTTTCGTAACTAAGAATGTGAAAAACACTAAAAATACACAATTTGGTAAGGTATTTCTGTTTATCGATTAAAATTGTTATTCATGCATTTCATCATTTTGGTATGTAAAAATTTCTCTATATACACGAGTTTTTGCGTTTATTGCCTTGTGGTTCTTTTAAAACTATAAAACACTCATTATACACGTTTCTCGTAATGTCCTTTTGTTTCATAATATAGAGTGCTTTACATCCATTCTTGCATTTTTTTGTAGGTAACAAGCTCAAAAACTCTCAAAATATATCTTTTTGGTAATGGTATTCCATTTCTTCATATAGGATGGTTTGCATCCGCTTTAGCGTTTTTCTACGTAAACCACTAAAAAGACACGTTTTCAGTAATTTTGTTTTGGATTCGCATATTGACTGATTTTCATATTTTTTATCGTATTGGTGCCTAAGATGCTGAAAAACACTGAAAAGACAGGTTTCTGGTAAAGTCGTTTAACTTTCCTATATAGGTGGCTTTGCATGCACTTTAGGTTTTGGTACATAACAATCCGAAAAAAAAAGCTATAATTAACTTTCATGATAATGTTCTTTTTTCCACATAAATTCCCTGAATTTTGGCAGAATTTTTTAATTCGGTACCTATGAAGATAAAAAAAAATCCCTTTTTTTATTTATTTATTTATTTTTTTTTTTTTCTAAAGAAAAGTGTTATTTGTGGGTTTTAGCTTTTTGGTACTGAAGGAACTTAAAAAAAACACTCATAATACATGTTTCTCGTAATGTCCTTTCGTTTCCAAAATATAAGATTCTTTGCATGTATTTAAGCGTTTTTATAAATAACATGATCAGAAACATTAAAAATATATGTATTTGGTAATGTTTTTCTGTTTCTCCATAAAATGTATTTTGCATGCGTTTTAGCGTTTTGGTATATAAGGGCCTCAAAAACACTTAAAGACAAGTTCTTGGTAAAATTTGGTTTTATTCCCATGTAATGTGACTGCCCTGGCTTTTAGTGCTTTATTGCATAACACGCTCAAAAAACACTGAAAAGACATGCAAAGCCTCCCATATGAGGAAATTATAGACCTTACCAGAAATATGTCCTTTGAGTGTTTTTCAGCTTGTTAGGCACCAAAACGATAAATAATAAGGAACTCACTCTATGTGGGAATCCAAAAGAAAATTAGTGAAAATGTGTCTTCTCAGTGTTTTACGTAGAAAAAACGCTAAAACTGATGCAAACCAACCAATATCAAGAAGCAGAAAAACATTACCAAAAATGTATATTTTCTGTGTTTTTGAGCTTGTTACCTACAAAAAAAAAACGCAAAAAATTGATACAAAGCACTCTATATTGGGAAACAAAGGGACATTGCGAGAAAAGTGTATAATGAATGTTTTATAGTTCAAAAAAACACAAGGGAAAAAATGCAAAAACTCGTGTATATGGAGAAGTTTCCTAGATACCAAAATGCTGAAACTCATGAATAACACTCTTAATTAAGAAACAGAACAACCTTACTAAATGCGTGTCAAAAACACTAAAAGGCAAATTCTTCGTAAAATTTGGTTTTATTCTCATGTAATGTGATTGCCCTGCTTTTTAGTGCTTTATTGCCTAACACGCTCAAAAACACTCAAAGACACTTTTCTGGTAATGTCATTTTTTTCCCACATAAAGCTAGTTTCGCATGGAATTTGGGATTCTGGTAACTAAGAATGTAAAAAAACACTCAAAATACACGCATTCAGTAAGGTTGCTCTGTTTCTTGATTAAGAAAGTTATTCATGAGTTTCAGCATTTTGGTATCTTAGAAACTTCTCCACACATACGAGTTTTTGCGTTTTTTGCCTTGTGATTCTGGTGAAACTATAAAACACTCATTATACACGTTTCTCGTTATGTCCTTTTTTTTTTTTTTCCTAATATACAGTGCTTTGCATCCATTTTTTTTTATGTAACAAGTTCAAAAACACACAAAATATACTTTTCTGGTAATATTATTCTATTTTTTCATATTGGTTGGTTTGCATCCGTTTTAGCGTTTTTCTACGTAAATCTTTTAAAAGACACGTTTTCAGTAATTTTGTTTTTGATTTCCATATAGAGTGACTTTCATATTATCTATCGTTTTGGTGCCTAACATGCGAAAAAACACTCAAAAGACGGGTTTCTTGTAAAGTCTTTAAATTTTTCCAAATAGGTGGCTTTGCATACACTTTATGGTTTGGTACATAACTCCGAAAAAAGGTAAAATTATCTTTTTCGATAATATTCTTTTTTTCACATAATTTGGCAGAATTTTGGCATCTTGGTACCTATGAACATTAATAACAAAAAATAAAAATGCTATTCCTTTATTTATTTATTTTTCTCTATAAAGAGTGTTATTTGTAGGTTTTAACGTTTTGGTACTTAAGGAACTTAAAATCAATCATGATACACATTTCTCGTAATGTCCTTTCGTTTCCCAAATATAGGGATCTTTGCATGTATTTAAGTGTTTTTAGAGGTAACATGATAAAAAACACTCAAAACACTTGTTTTTGGTAATGTTATTCTGCTTCTCCATAAATAAGTGTTTTGCATGCGTTTTAGCGATTTGTTATGTATGGAGCTGAAAAACACGTCAAGGCAAGTTCTTGGTAAAAGTTGGTTTTATTCCAATATAATATGATTGCCCTGATTTTTAGTACATTATTGCCTAACACGCTCAAAAACACTCAAAAGACACTTCTGGTAATGTCAGTTTTTTTTCACACATAAAGCTAGTTTTCCATGCTATTTGGGGTTTTGCTAACTAAGAATGTGAAAAAAACACTCAAAATACACGCATTTCGTAATGTTGTTCTGTTTCTCAATTAAGATTGTTATTCTTGAGTTTCAGCATTTTGGTATCTAAGAAACTTCTTTATATACACGAGTTTTTGCATTTCTTGCCTTGTGGTTCTTGTGAACCACAAGTTCTTTTGCCGGAAAATAATAAGACACTCATTATACACGTTTCTCGTAATGTCCTTTTCTTTCCCAATAGGGAGTGCTTTGCGTCCATTTTCGCGTTTTTTGTAGGTAACAAGTTCAAAAACACTCAAAATATACCTTTTTGGTAATGTTATTCTATTTATTCATATTAGTTGGTTTGCATCCGTTTTAGTGTTTTTCTACGTAAAACAACGAAAAGACACGTTTTCAGTAATTTTGTTTTCGATTCCCAAAGAATATTGCCAGAATTTTGGCATCTTAGTACCTATGAAGATGAATAAAAAAATTAATTTGTTTTTCTCTATAAAGAGTGTTATTTGTGAGTTTTAGCTTTTTAGGTAATTAAGGAACTTAAAAACACTCATAAAACACGTTTCTCGTAATGTCCTTTCGTTTCGCAAACATAAGGTTCTTTGCATGTATTTAAGCGTTTTTATGAATAACATGATCAAAAACACTCAAAATACATGTTTTTGGTAATGTTTCTCCATAAAGGGTGTTTTGCATGCGTTTTAGCGTTTAGATATGTAAGGAGTTAAAAAGAAACACTTAAAGGCAAGTTCTTCGTAAAAGTTGGTTTTATTCCCATGTAATGTGATTGTTCTGCTTTTTAGTGCTTTGTTGCACATCACGCTCAAAAACACTCAAAAGACACTTTTCTTATAATATCTTTCTTTTTTTTCCCCACAAAAAACTAGTTTCGCTTGTAATTTGGGGTTTTCGTAACTAAGAATGTGAAAAACACTTAAAATACACACATTTGGTAAGGTAGTCCCGTTTCTCAATTAAAAGTGTTATTCATGCATTTCAGCATTTTGGTATGTAAGAAACTCATCTATATACACGAGTTTTTGCGTTTTTTGCCTTGTGATTCCTGTGAAATTATAAAACACTCATTATACAAGTTTCTCGTAATGTTCTTTTGTTTCCCAATATAGTGTTTTCCATCCATTTTCGCATTTTTTGTAGGTAACAAGTTGAAAACACTCAAAATATATCTTTTTGGTAATGTTATTCTATTTCTTGCTATTGCTTGGTTTGCATCCGTTTTAGCGTTTTTCTTCGTAAATCACTGAAAAGACACGTTTTCAGTAATATTGTTGAAGTTGCTGAAAAAAACACTCAAAAGACATATTTCTGGAAAAGTCGTGTAATTTCCCCATATAGGGGGCTTTGCATGCACTTCTGGGTTTGGTAAATAATTCCGGAAAAAAGCCAAATTTTTTTTTATATAATGTTTTTTTACATAATTTCGCTGAATTTTGCCTGAATTTTGGCATCTGAATTTTGATCAAAAACACTCAAAATACATGTATTGGTAATGTTATTCTGTTTCTCCATAAAGGGTGTTTTGCATGCGTTTTAGCGTTTTGGTATGTAAGGAGTTAAAAAAAAATTAAAGGCAAGTTCTTCGTAAAAGTTGGTTTTATTCCTATATAATGTGATTATTCTGCTTTTTACTGCTTTGTTGCATATCACGCTCAAAAACACTCAAAAGACACTTTTCAGATAATGTGATTTTTTTCCCACATAAAGCTAGTTTCACATGTAATTTGGGATTTTCGTAACTAAGAATGTGAAAAACACTTAAAATACACACATTTGGTAAGGTAGTTCTCTTTCTCAATTAAAAGTGTTATTCATAAGTTTTAGCATTTTGTTATGTAAGAAACTTTTTTTATATACACGAGTTTTTGCGTTTTTTGTCTTGAGGTTCTTGTGAAACTATAAAACAATCATTATACACGTTTCTCTAAATGTCCTTTTGCTTCCCAATATAGAGTGCTTTCCATCCATTTGCGCGTTTTTTGTAGGTAAAAAGCTCAAAAACACTTTTTGGTAATGTTATTCTATTTCTTCATTTTTGTTGGTTTGCATCCGTTTTAGCGTTTTTCTACGTAAAACACTGAAAAGACACGTTTTTAGTAATTTTCTTTTGGATTCACATATTGACTGACTTCCATATTATTTATCGTTTTGGTGCCTAACATGCTGAAAAACACTGAATAGACAGGTTTCTGGTAAAATCGTTTAACTTCCTTATATAGGTGGCATGCACTTTAGAGTTTGGTACATAAAAATCCGTAAAAGAGCTATAATTAACTTTTTTTGATAATGCTCTTTTTTCCAGATAAATTCTTTGAATTTTGGCAGAATATTGGCATCTTGGTACCTATGAAAATCAATATAAAAAAATTATTTTATTTATTTTTTTTTCTTTATAAAGAGTGTTATTTGTGGATTTTAACGTTTTGGTACTTAAGGAACTTAAAAACGGTCCTAATACACGTTTCTCGTAATGTCCTTTCATTTCCCAAACATAGGGTTCTTTGCATGTATTTTTGCGTTTTTGTAGGTAACATGATTAAAAACACTTAAAACACATGTTTTTAGTAATGTTATTCTGCATCTCCATAAAGGAGTTTTTTGCATGCGTTTTAGCGTTTTGGTTTGTAAGGAGGTCAAAAACACTTCAAGGCAAGTTCTTGGTAAAAGTTGGTTTTATTCCCATGTAATGTGATTGCCCTGTTTTTTTTGTGATTTAATGCCTAACACGCTCAAAAAAAAAACTCTAAAGACACTTCTGTTAATGTCATTTTTTTTCCAAAATAGTTTCGCGTGCTCTTTGGGGTTTTGCTAACTATGAATGTGAAAAACACTCAAAATACACGCATTTGGTAAGGTTGCTCTGTTTCTCATTTAATATTGTTATTCAAGAGTTTCAGCATTTTGGTATCTAAGAAACTTCTTTATATGCACGAGTTTTTGCGTTTTTTTTGCCTTGTGGTTCTTGTGAACCAAAAGTTCTTTTGCTCAAAAATAATAAGACACTCATTATACAGGTTTTTCGTAATGTTCTTTTGTTTCCCAATAGAGAGTGCTTTGTATCCATTTTCGCGTTTTTTGTAGGTAACAAGCTCAAAAACACTCAAAATGTACCTTTTTGGTAATGTTATTTTATTTCTTTTTATTGGTTGGTTTGCATCCGTTTTAGCGTTTTTCTACGTAAAACACCGAAAAGACACGTTTTAAGTAATTTTGTTTTAGATTCCCATATAGAGTGACTTGCATGTTATTTACCGTTATGGTGCCTAACAAGTTGAAAAACACTCATAACACAGTTTTCTGGCAAAGACGTTTAATTTCTCCATATAGGTGGCTTTGCATGCACTTTAGGGTTTCGTACATAAAAGTACGAAAAAAAAGCTAAAATTAACTTTTTTGATAATTGACTCATAATTTCCTGAATTTTGCCCAAATTTTGGCATCTCGGTACCTGTGAAGATGAAAAAGAAAAAAAAATATCGTATTTTTTTATCTATTTTTTATTTTTTTCTCAATAAAGTGTTAATTGTGGCTTTTAGCTTTTGGGTAAATAATGATCTTAAAAACCTTCGTAATACACGTTTCTCGCAATGTCCTTTCATTTCCCAAAAATAGGGTTCTTTGCATGTATTTAAGCGTTTTTATTGGTAACATGATCAAAAACACTCAAAATATATGTTTTTGGTAATGCTATTCTCTTTCTCCATAAAGTGTGTTTCGCATGCGTTTTAGCGTTTTGGTATATAAGGAGCTCAAAACACTTTGATTTTATTGCCATGTAAAGTGATTCCCCTTCTTTTTAGTGCTTTATTGCCTATCACGCTCAAAAACACTCAAAAGACACTTTTCTTGTAATGTCATATTTTTTCCACATAAAGCTGGTTTAGCATGCAATTTGGGATTTTGGTAACTAAGAATGTGAAAAGCAGTCAAAATACACGCATTTAGTAAAGTCGTTCTGTTTCTCAATTAAGAGTGTTATTCACGAGTTTCAGCATTTTGGTATCTATGAAACTTCTCCATATATACGAGTTTTTGCGTTTTTTGCCTTGTGGTTCTTTTGAACTATAAAACATTCATTATACACTTTTCTCGCAATGTCCCTTTGTTTCTTAATATAGACTGCTTTGTATCAATTTTCGCGTTTTTTTGTAACAAACTGAAAAACACTCAAAATATACCTATTTGGTAATGTTTTTCTACTTCTTGATATTGATTGGTTTGCATCCGTTTTAGCGTTTTTCTACGTAAAACACTGAGAAGACACGTTTTCAGCAATTTTGTTTTGGTTTGCCATATAGAGTGAGTTCCTAATTACTTATCGTTTTGGTGCCTAACATGCTGAAAAACACTCAAAACACAGATTTCTGGTAAGGTCTTTAATTTCCTCATATGGGAGGCTTTGCATGCACTTTAGTGTTTGGTACATAACAGTCCGAAAAAAAGCTAATATCAATTGTTTTTTTATAATATTCTCTTATTATATAATTGCTCTAATTTTTTTTTAAAGAATTTTGGCATCTCGGTACCTATAAAGGTGAATAACAAAAAAAAAGAAAGGAAAATCCTTTTATTTATTTTTTTTCTTATTTTTTATTTTTTTTCTAAATAACGAGTGTTATTTGTGGGGTTTTTCTTTTTGGTAGTTAGGGAACTTAAAAAACATTCATAATTCACGTTTCTCGTAATATCCTTACGTTTCCCAAACATAAGGTTTTTTGCATGTATTTAAACGTTTTTATAGATAACATTATCAAAAACATTCAAATACATGCTTTTGGTAATGTTATTCTGTTTCTCCATAAAGTTTGTTTTCCATGCGTTTTAGCGGTTTGGTATGTAAGGAGCTCAAAAACACATATTGGCAAAATCTTGGTAAAAGTTGGTTTTATTCCCATGTAATGTGATTGCCCTGCTTTTTAGTACTTCATTGCCTAACACGCTGAAAAACAATTAAGAAACTTCTGGTAATGTCATTTTTTTCTCTCATGAAGCTAGTTTCGCATGCTATTTTGGGTATTGCTAACTAGGAATATGAAAAACACTCAAAATACAGGCATTTGCTAAGGTTGTTCTGTTTCTCAATTAAGATTGTTATTCATGAGTTTCAGCATTTTGGTATCTAAGAAACTTCTTTATATACACGAATTTTTGCGTTTTTCTACGTAAAACACTGAGAAGATACATTTTCAGTAATTTTGTTTTGCATTCCCATATAGAGTGAGTTCCTTATTATTTATCGTGTTAGTGCCTAACATGCTGAAAAACACTCAAAAGACAGATTTCTGGTAAGGTCGTTTAATTTCCTCATATAGGAGGTTTTGCATGCACTTTAGGGTTTGGTACATAACAGTCCGAAAAAAAGCTAAAATTAACTTTTTAGATAATATTCTTTTGTTCATATAATTTTCCTGAATTTTCCCAGAATTTTGGCATGTCGGTACCTATGAAGATGAAAAAAAGAATTCTTATTTTTTTTTTCTAAATAAAGAGTGTTATTTGTGGATTTTAGCTTTTTGGTACTTAAGGAACTTAAAAAAAAAACATTCATAATACACCTTTCTCGTAATGTCCTTTTCTTTCCCAAACACAATGTTCTTTGCATGTATTTAAGCGTTTTTATAGATAACATGATCAAAAAACACCCAAATTACATGTTTTTGGTAATGTTATTCTATTTCTCCATAAATTTGTTTCGCATGCGTTTTAGCAGTTTGGTATATAAAGAGCTGAAAAACATTTTAAGGCAAGTTCTTGGTAAAAATTGGTTTTATTCCAATGAAAAGTGATTGCCCTGCTTTTTAGTGCTTTATTGCCTATCACGCTCAAAAACACTCGAAAGACATTTTTCTGGAAATGTCATGTTTTCCCACATAAATCTGGTTTTGCATGAAATTTGGGTTTTTGGTAACGAAGAATATGAAAAACACTCAAATCACACGAATTTGGTAAGGTTGTTCTGTTTCTCAATTAAGAGTGTCATTCATGATTTCCAGCATTTTGGAATCTAGGAAACTTCTCCATATACACGAGTTTTTGCGTTTTTTTGCATTGTTGTTCTTTTGAACTATAATACACTCATTATACACTTTTCTCGCAATGTCCCTTTGTTTCCAAATATAGAGTGCTTTGTATTAATTTTAGCGTTTTTTTGTAGGTAACAAGCTCAAAAACACTCAAAATATACCTTTTTGGTAATGTTTTTTTTCTATTTCTTAATATTGGTTGATTTGCATCCATTGTAGGGTTTTTCTACGTAAAACATTGGGAAAACACGTTTTCAGTAATTTTGTTTTGGATTCCCATATAAAGTGAGTTTCTTATTAATTATCATTTTGGTGCCTAACATGCTGAAAAACACTCAAAAGACAAATTTCTGATAAGGTCGTTTAGTTTCCTAATATAGGAGGCTTTTGCATGCAGTTTAGGGTTTGGTACATAATAGTCCGAAAAAAAAGTTAAAATCAATATTATTCTAAAATCAATAATATTCTCTTATCATATAATTGCCTTCAATTTTCCCAAAATTTTGGCATTTCGGGACCTATGAAGATGAATAACAAAAAACAAAAAATGCTATTTTTTAAAATTTTATTTATCTATTTATTTTTTCTAAATAAAAAGTCGGTTTTAAGTTTTTGGTACCTAACAAACTAAAAAAAAACACTCATAATATACGTTTCTCGTAATGTCCTTTTGTTTCCCAAACATAAAGTTCTTTTCATGTTTTAAAGCGTTTTTATAGATAACATGATAAAAAACAATCAAAATACATGTTTTTGGTAATTTTATTTTGTTTCTCCATAAAGTTTGCTTTGCATGTGTTTCAGCGATTTAGTATATAAGGAGCTCAAAAACACTTAAAGGCAAGTTCTTGATTAAAATTGGTTTTATTTAAATGTAATGTGATTACCCTGCTTTTTAGTGCTTTATTGCCTATCAGGCTCAAAACACTCAAAAGACATTTTTCTGGTAATGTCATTTTTTTCTCACATAAAGTTGGTTTCGCATGCAATTTGGGGTTTTGGTAACTAATAATGTGAAAAGCTCTCAAAATACACGCATTTAGTAAGGTTGTTCTGTTTCTGAATTAGGAATGTTATTTCATGAGTTTTAGCATTTTGGTATGTAAGAAACTTCTCTATATACACGAGTTTTTACGTTTTTTGTCTTGTGGTTCTTGTGAAACTATAAAACAATCATTATGCACGTTTCTATAAATGTCCTTTTGCTTCCCAATATAGACGGCTTTTACATCCATTTTCGCGTTTTTTGTAGGTAAAAAGCTCAAAAACACTTTTTGGTAATGTTATTCTATTTTTTTCATATTCGTTACCTTGCATCCGTTTTAGCCTTTTTTTTTACGTAAAACACTGAAAAGACACGTTTTCAGTAATTTTGTTTTGGATTCACATATTGACTGACTTCCATATTATTTATCGGTTTGGTGCCTATCATGCTGAAAAACACTGAAAAGACAGGTTTTTGGTAAAGTCGTTTAATTTCTTCATATAGGTGGCTTTGTATTCACTTTAGGGTTTATTAAATAACAATCCGAAAAAAGCTATAATTAACTTTTTTATAATGTTCTTTTTTCCACATAAATTCCCTGAATTTTGGCAGAATTTTGGCATCTTGGTACTTATGAAAATCAATAAAAAAAATGCTATTTTTATATTTATTTATTTTTTTTTTTTTTCTCTTTAAAGAGTGTTATTTGTGGGTTTTAACGTTTTAATACTTAAGGAACTTAAAAACAGTCATAATACACGTTTCTCGTATTGTCCTTTCGATTCCCAAAGATAGGGTTCTTTGCATGTATTTAAGCGTTTTTATACGTAACAGATCAAAAACACTGAAAATTCTTGTTTTTCGTAATGTTATTTTGTTTCTCCATAAAGGGTGTTTTGCATGCATTTTAGCGTTTTGGTATGTAAGGAGCTGAAAAACACTTAAAGACAAGTTCCTGGTAAATGTTGGTTTTATTCTCATGTAATGTCATTGCCCTGCTTTTTTGTGCTTTATTGCCTAACACGCTCAAAACAACTCAAAAGACACTTTTTTTCTGGTTATGTCATTTATTTCCCATATAAAGCTAGTTTCGTCTGTAATTTCGGTTTTTGGTAACTAAGAATATGAAAAACACCCAAAATATACGCATTTCGTAAGGTTGTTCTGTTTTTTCAATTAAGAGTGTTATTCATGAATTTCAGCATTTTGGTATCTAAGAAAAATCTCCATATACACGAGTTTTTGCTTGTTTTGCCTTGTGGTTCTTGTGAAACTATAAAACACAAATTATAAACGTTTCTCGTAATGTCCTTTTGTTTCCCAATATAGAGAGATTTGCATCCATTTTCGCTCAAAAACACAAAAAATACCTTTTTGGTAATATAATTCTATTTCATGATATTGGCTGATTTGCATTCGTTTTCGCGTTTTTCTACGTAAAACACTGAAAAGACACGTTTTCAGTAATTTTGTTTTGGATTCCCATACAGAGTGATTTCCATATTATTTATTGTTTTGGTGCCTAACATACTGAAAAACAGGCAAAAGACAGGTTTCAGGTAAAGTTTAATTTTTCCCATATAGGTGGCTCTACATGCACTTTAGGGTTAGGTATATAACGGTCTGAAAAAAAGCTAAAATTAACTTTTTTGATATTCTTTTTTCACATAATATCCCTGAATTTTGCCAGAATTTTGGCATCTCGGTACCTATGAAGATAAATAACAAAAAAAAAATGCTATTTTTTCATTTATTTATATATTTTTTCTCTATAAAGAGTGTTATTTGTGGGTTTAAGCTTTTTGGTATTTAAGGAACGTAAAAACACTCATAATACTCGTTTCTCGTAATGTTCTTTGCATGTATTTAAGCGTTTTTATAGGTAACATGATCATAATTTCCCTGAATTTTCTCAGAATTTGGCATCTCGGTACCTATGAAGATGAATAACAAAAAAAAAATATTTTTTATTATTTTTTATTTAGAGTGTTATTTGTGGGTTTTAGATTTTTGTTACTTAAGGAACTAAAAAATACTCATAACCAAAAATATGTATTTTGAGTGTTTTTGATCATGTTACTTATAAAAACATGTAAAGAACCCTGTTTCTATAAGAAAAGGACATTACGAAAATCGTGTATTATGAGTGTTTTTCTGTTCCTTAAGTACCAAAAAGCTAAAACTCACAAATAACACTTTATAGAGAAAAAAAAAAATTGTTATTCATCTTCATAGGTACCGAGATACCAAAATTCTGGAAAAATTCAGGGAAATTTTGTAAAAAAAAAATCATTATAAAAAAATAATTTTAGCTTTTTTCCGGAGTTATGTACCAAACCCTGAAGTGCATGCAAAGCCACCTATATGGAGAAATTACTCGACTTTACCAGAAACCTGTCTTTTGAGTGTTTTTTCAGCAATTTCAACAATATTACTGAAAACATGTCTTTTCAGTGATTTACGTAGAAAAACGCTAAAACGGATGCAAACCAACCAATACGAAGAAATAGAAGAACATTACCAAAAAGATATATTTTGATGTGTTTTTGAGCTTGTTACCTAGAAAAAAAATAATAAATGCGATAATGGATGAGAAGCTCTCTATATTAGGAAAGAAAAGGACATTACTAGAAACGTGTATAATGAGTGTTTTATAGTTTCACAAGAACCACAAGGCAAAAAACTCAAATGCTCGTGTACATAAAGAAGTTTCTTACATACCAAAATGCTGAAACTCATGAATAACACTTTTAATTGAGAAACAGAACTACCTTACCGAATGTGTGTATTAGAGAAGTTTCTTACATACCAAAATGCTGAAACTCATGAATAACACTTTTAATTAAGAAACAGAACAACCTTACCTTACCCTGTATTTTGAGTGTTTTTCATATTCTTAGTTACCAAAACCCCAAATTCCATATGAAACTAGCTTTATATGGGAAAAAAATAATATTACCAGAAAATGTCTTTCGAGTGTTTTTGAGCGTGTTAGGCAATAAACCAATAAAAAGCAGGGCAATCACATTACATTTGAATAAAACCAACTTTTACCAAGAACAAAACACCTTTTATGGACAAACAGAATAACATTACCAAAAACATGTATTTTGAGTGTTTTTGATCATGTTATCTATAGAAACGCTTAAATACATGCAAAGAACCTTATGTTTGGGAAACGAAAGGACATTACGAGAAATATGTATTATGAGTGTTTTTTAGTTCCTTAAGTACCAAAAAGCTAAAACACACAAATAACACTTTATTTAGAAAAAAAAAAATAAAAAAAAAATAGGATTTATTTTTTTTTGTTATTGATCTTGATAGGTACCGAGATGCCAAAATTCTGGGAAAATTCCGGGCTATTATATGATAAAAGAAAATTATCAAAAAAGTTAATTTTAGCTTTTTTTTCGGACTGTTATATACCAAACCCTAAAGTGTATGCAAAGGCTCCTATATGAGGAAATTACACGACCTTAAAAGAAATCTGTCTTTTGAGTGTTTTTCAGAATGTTAGGCTCCAAAACGATAAATAAAAAAGGAATTAACTCTTTATGGGAATCCAAAATAAAACTACTGAAAACGTGTCTTCTGAGTGTTTTACGTAGAAAAACGCTAAAACGGATGCAAACCAACCAATATAAAAAAATAGAAAAATATTACCAAAAAAGTATATTTTGAGCGTTTTTGAGCTTGTTATCTACAAAAAACGCGAAAATTGATGCAAAGCACTCTATATTAGGAAATAAAAGGACATTACAAGAAAAGTGTATAATGAGTGTTTTATAGTTCAAACGAACCAAAAGGCAAAAAACGCAAAACTTGTGGATATGGAGAAGTTTCCTAGATACCAAAATGCTGAAACTCATGAATAACATTTATAATTTAGAAACAGAACAACCTTACTAAATGCGTGTATTTTGAGAGCTTTTCACATTTTTGGTTACCAAACCGCAAATTGCATGCGAAACCAGCTTTATGTGAGAAAAATGACATTAACAGAAAAATGTCTTTTGAGTGTTTTTGAGCCTGATAGGCAATAAAGCACTAAAAAGCAGGGCAATCACATTACATTTGAATAAACCCAATTTTTATCAAGAACTTGCCTTTAAGTGTTTTTTAGCTCCTTATATACTAAACCGCTAAAACGCATGTAAAACAAACTTTATGGAAAAACAGAATAAAATTACCAAAAACATGTATTTTGAGTGTTTTTGATCATGTTATCTATAAAAACGCTTAAATACATGAAGAAGAGAACCTTATGTTTTGGAAACAAAAGGACATTACGAGAAACGTACATTATAAGTGTTTTTAAGTTTGTTAAGTACCAAAAACCTAAAACCCACTCTTTATTTAGAAAATAAATTAATAAAAAAATAAAAAAATAGGAATGTTTTTTTTTCGTTACTTATCTTCAGAGGTACCGAAATGCCAAAATTCAGGAAAAATTCAAGGCAATTATATGATAAGAGAATATTATCAAAAAAGTTCATTTTAGCTTTTTTTTTCGGACTGTTATGTACCAAACACTAAAGTGCATGCAAAGCCTCCTATATGAGAAAATTAAACGACCTTACCAGAAATCGGTCTTTTGTGTGTTTTCAGCATTTTAGGAACCAAAACGATAAATAATAAAGAACTCACTCTATATGGGAATCCAAAACAAAATTACTGAAAATGTATTTTGAGTGTTTTTGATAATGTTATCTATAAAAACGCTTAAATACATGCAAAGAACCTTATGTTTGGGAAACGTAAGGACATTACGAGAAACGTGTATTATGAGTGTTTTTAAGTTCCTTAACTACCAAAAAGCTAAAACCCACAAATGACACTCGTTTTTTAGAAAAAAATAAAAAATAAATAAATAAATAAAAGATTTACTTTTCTTTTCTTTTTTTTGTTATTCACCTTCATAGGTACCGAGATGCCAAAATTCTGGGAAATATTAGGGCAATTATATGATAAGAGAATATTATCAAAAAGATTGTTATTAGCTTTTTTTCGGACTGTTATGTACCAAACACTAAAGTGCATGCAAAGCCTCCCATATGAAGAAATTAAACGACCTTACCAGAAATCTGTGTTTTGAGTGTTTTCAGCATGTTAGGCACCAAAACGATAAATAATGAGGAACTCACTCCATATGGCATACCAAAACAAAATTACTGAAAACGTGTCTTCTCAGTGTTTTACGTAGATAAACGCTAAAACGGATGCAAACCAACCAATATGAAGAAGTAGAAAAACATTACCAAAAATGTATATTTTGTGTGTTTTTGAGCTTGTTACCTACAAAAAAACAAAAAAACGCGAAAATTGATGCAAAGCACTCTATATTTGGAAACAAAGGAACATTGCAAGAAAAGTGTATAATGAATGTTTTATAGTTCAAAAGAACCACAACGCAAAAAATGCAAAAACTCGTGCTAAAACTTCTTTATAGAGAGAAAAAAATAAATAAAAAAATAAATAAAAAAATAGGATTTTTTTTTTTTGTTATTCTTCTTCATAGGTACCGAGATGCTAAAATTCTGGCAAAATTTAGGGAAATTATGTGAAAAAAGAACATTATCAAAAAAGTTAATTTCAGCTTTTTTTTCGGACTGTTATGTACCAAACATAACATAATGTTATGTGCAAAGCTAACTATATGAGGAAATTAAACGACTTTACGAGATACCTGTGTTGTGAGTGTTTTTCAGCATGTTAGTCACCAAAACAATAATTAATATGGAAGTCATTCTATGTGGGAATCCAAAACAAAATTACTGAAAACGTGTCTTTTCCATGTTTTACGTAGAAAAACGCTAAAACGGATGCAAACCAACCAATATGAAGAAATAGAATAACATTACCAAAAATTTACATTTTGAGTGTTTTTGAGCTCTTTACTTAGAAAAAACGTGAAAATGGATGCAAAGCTTTCTATATTGTTAACAAAAGGACATTACGAGAAATGTGTATAATGAGTGTTTTATAGATACTGAAGAACCACAAGGAAAAAAACGCAAAAACTCGTATATATGGAGAAGTTTCTTAGATACCAAAATGCTGAAACTCCTGAATAACACTCTTAATTGAGAAACAGAACAACCTTACCAAATGCGTGTATTTTGAGTGTTTTTCACATTCTTAGTTACCAAAACCCCAAATTGCATGTGAAAGTAGCTTTATGTGGGAAAAAAATGACATTACCAGAAAAGTGTCTTTTAAGTATTTTTTTTTTTAGCATGATAGGCAATAAAGTAATAAAAAGCAGGGTAATCACATTACATAGGAATAAAACCAACTTTTAGCAAGAACTTGCCTTTTGAGCTCCTTATATACTAAAACTTTAAAAAAAAAAGCATACAAAACACCCTACATGGAAAAACATCATAACATTCCCAAAAACATGTATTTTGAGTATTTTTGATCATGTTACCTATAAAAGCGCTTAAGTACATGCAAAAAACCTTATGTTTGAGAAACGAAAGAACATTTCGAGAAACATGTGTTATGAGTGTTTTTTAAGTTCCTTAAGTACCAAAAAGCTAAAACCCACAAATAACACTCTTTATAAAGAAAATAAATAAGTAAAAAAAAAAGGAATTTTTTTATTTTTGTTATTCATCTTCATAGGTACCGAGATGCCAAATTTCTGGAAAAATTCAGGGAAATTATGTGAAAAAAGAACATTATGAAAAAAAAGAAATTTATCTTTTTTTTCAAACTGTTATCTACCAAACCCTAAAGTGCATCCAAAGCCTCATATATTGGGAAATTAAACGATTTTACCAGAAACCTGTCTTTTGAGTGTTTTTTAGCATGTTAGGCACCAAAACGATAAATAATATGGAAGTCACTCAAAATGGGAATCCATCACAAAATTACTGAAAAAAAGTCTTTTAAGTGTTTTACGTAGAAAAACGCTAAACAGGATGCAAACCAACGAATATGAAGAAATAGAATAATATTACCAAAAAGGTATATTTTTAATGTTTTTGAGCTTCTTACCTTCAAAAAATGCGAAAATGGATGGAAAGCACTCTATATTGGGATACAAAAGGACATTACGAGAAATGTGTATAATGAGTGTTTTATAGTTTCACAAGAACCACAAGGCAAAAAAACGCAAAAACTTGTGTATATAAAGAATTTTCTTAGATACCAAAATGCTGAAATTCAGGAATAACACTCTTAATTAAGAATACAGAACAACTTTACCAAATGCGTGTATTTTGAGTGCTTTTCACATTCTTAGTTACCAAAACCCTAAATTGCATGCGAAACTAGCTTTATGTGGGAAAAAAATGACATTACCAAATAGTTTTTGAACGTGATAGGCAATAAAACAGTAAAAAGCACGGGAATCACATTACATGGGAATAAAACGAACTTTTACCAAGAACTTGCCTTTAAGTGTTTTTGAGCACCTTACATACCAAAACGATAAAACGCATGCAAAACACCCTTTATGGAGAAACAGAATAATATTACCAAAAAACATGTATTTTGAGTGTTTTTCATCATGTTACCTATAAAAAAGCTAAAATACATGGAAAGAACACTATGTTTGGAAAATGAAAGGACGTTACGAGAAACGTGTATTATGAGTTTTTTTTAAGTTTGTTAAGTATGAGAAAGCTAAAACCCACAAATAACACTCTCTATAGAGTGTTTTCGTACCTAACAATGTGAAAAACACTCAAAAAGCACATTTTTAGTAATGTTGTTCTTTTCTCCATATAGACTGTTCTTCAATGCGTCAAATAGATCTTGGTACCTAAGAAATAAAAAAAAAAACCTATTATAAAAGTTTCTTCTAATGTCTTTTCGTGTCCTCATGCAAAGTATTTTGCATGCATTTATGTTTCTTTTTATATGTAAAAAGAAAAAAAATTGTTTATGGTAATAAAGGGTGTTTTGCATACATCTCAGCGTTATGGTACGTAAGTAGCTGAAAATACCCAAAAGATAAATTTTTGGTTGACTTTTTCTTTCATATATTTTTCATTCATATGAAAAACACAAAATAAACGTTTTTGGTAATGTTCTGTTTCTCTATATACAGTTGTACTAAATAGTTTTCGCGTTTGGTACCTAAGACGCTCAAAAACACTAATGGCATCTTTCTCGTAATGTCCTTTATTTTATCCATATTGGGTGATTTCCATGCATTTTGTCGTTTTTGTTACGTAAGAATGTTAAAAAACACTCAAAATATACGTTTTCGGTAATGTTCTTCTGTTTCTTCATGTATAATGTTATACATGCGTTTCTGCATTTTGCTACCTAAGAATCTCAAAAACACTGATAAATGAAGTGTCGTTTTATTTCTTTTCGTATCGCCATTTAGGATGTTTTGCATGCATTTTTGCTTTTTTTTATACGTAAGATAAAAAAAAAAACTCAAAATGCACGTTTCTGGTAATGTTATTCTTTTTCTCCATAAAATGTGCTTTGCATGCATTTTAGCGTTTTGGTACGTAAGTAGCTGTAAAAACTCTGAAAAGACACGCTTTTGGTAATGTTTTGCTTTTCCAAATAGGGAGCTTTCATTGCTTTTTAGCGTTTTGGTATCTAATATTGTTTTGTTTCTCTAAAGAGAGTATTATTTATGCATTTTCGCGTTTTGGTACCTGAGAAACTCAAAAACACTCTATATAAGTTTCTCATAATGTCATTGGTTACTTTTTTTTTGCGTAACATGCTCAAAACATTAAAAATACACGCTTTTTTGGTAATGTTATTCAGTTTTTCCAAAGCGTTTTGGATGCGTTTAAGTGTTTTTGTATGTAAGTAGCTCATAAACACTGAAATTAAAAGTTTTTGTAATATTTTGTGTTCTCTTATAGGGTGCTTTCCTTGGTTTTTAGCTTCTTGGTACCTAACATGCTCATAAACAGTGAAAGGACATGTTTCTGGAAATGTTTCCTTTCCCCATATAGTATGCTTTGCATGCATTTTCGCGTTGCGGTACCTAATAACGTGAAAAAAGCTTTAAAACACAAGGGTTGGTTAATCTTGTTCCGTTTCTCCATATAGAGTATTATTCATACGTTTTAGTGTTCTGGTACCTATCAAGCTCAATACCACTCAAAATATGCGTTTCTTTTAATGTTTTATTTTTTCCTTTTACGATTATTTGCATGTATTTTATCGTTTTTCTACGTAACAGGCACAAAACCTCTCAAAATGCATGTTTTTGGTCATGCTGTTGAGTTTCTCCATAAAGTGTGTTTGCAACCGTTTTAGCGGTTTGGTATGTAAGTACCTCAAAACACTTAATGTTTTCCCATTTACGACACTTTCCATGCTTTTTAAGAGCTTTTTGTGCCTAACACACTCATAAACTCTCAAAAGACATGTTTCTGGAAATGTCGTTTATTTTCCAAATATCGGGTGCTTTGCATGCATTTCGGCGTTTTGATACCTAACAAAGCTAAATACACTTAAAATGCTTGTTTTCTCCATACAGAGGGCAAATCGTCCGTTTTATCGTTTCGGTACCTAATAAGCTAAAAAAAAAAAAAACTCATAATACTGGTTTCTCTTAATGTCTTTTCGTTTTCTTATTTGGGTACTTATTGGGTACGCTTTTGTACATAACAAGCTGAAAATTCGCCCAAAATGCTCGTTTTTGGTAATGTTTTTGTTTCTGCAGGAAGGGAGTTTTGCATGTCTTATCGTTTTGGTACATTATAAATATAAAAACTTCCAAAGCGTGTTAGGAAAAAAAGCACTAAAAAAGCAGGGCAATCACATTACATTGGAATAAAACCAATTTTTAACAAGAACTTGCCTTTAAGTGTATTTGAGCTCCTTATATACCAAAACACTAAAATGCATGCAAAATACACTTTATGGTGAAAAAGAATAACATTAGCAAAAACATACATTTTAAGTGTTTTTGATCATGTTACCAATAAAAACACTTAAATACATGCAAAGAACCCTATTTTTGGGAAACGAAAGGACATTACGAGTAACGTGTATTATGAGTGTTTTTCAGTTCATTAAGTACGAAAAAGCTAAAAGCCACAAATTACACTATTGAGAAAAAAAAATATATAAAAAAATACGATATTTTTTTTTCATTCTTATTCATCTTCACAGGTAACGAGGTGTCAAAATTTGGGCAAAGTTCAGGAAATTATATGAAATAAGAATATTATCAAAAAAGTTAAATTTAGCTTTTTTTTCGGACTGTTATGTACTAAACCCCTAAATTGCATGAAAAGCCACATATATTGGGAAATTAAACGTCTTTGCCAGAAAACTGTCTTATGAGTGTTTTCCAGCATGTTAGGAACCAACACGATAAAACCCAAGGAAGTCAATCTATATGGGAATCCAAAACAAAATTACTGAAAACGTGTCTTTTCGGTGTTTTACGTAGAAAACGCTAAAACGGATGCAAACCAACCAAAATGAAGAAATAGAATAACATTACCAAAAAGGTATATTTTGAGTGTTTTTGAAATTGTTACCTACAAAAAAAGCGAAAATGGATGGAAAGCACTCTATATTGGGAAGCAAAAGGCACCAAAAAGCATGTTAGGCACCAAAACGATAAATAATATGAAAGTCACTCTATATGGAAATCCAAAAACAAAATTCCTGAAAACGTGTCTTTTATAAGATTTACGTAGGAAAACGCTAAAACAGATGCAAACCAACCAATATGAAGAAGTAGAATAACATTACCAAAAAAGTATATTTTGTGTGTTTTTGAGCTTGTTACATAAAAAAAACGCAAAAATGGATGCAAAGCACTCTATATAAGGAAAAAAAATGACATAACGAGAAACGTGTATAATGAGTGTTTTATAGTTTCACCAGAATCACAAGGCAAAAAACACAAAAACTCGACTATATGGAGAAATTTCTAAGATACCAAAATACTGAAACTCAAGAATATCACTAAATTACTACATTACTAAATGCGTGTATTTTGAGTGTTTTTTTACATTCTTAGTTACCAAAAACCCCATATTCCATGCAAAACTAGCTTTATGTGGGAAAAAAATGACATTACCAGAAAAGTGTATTTGAGTGTTTTTGAGCATGTTAGTCAATAAAGCACTAAAAAGCAAGGCGATCACATTACATGGGAATAAAACCAACTTTTAAGAAAAACTTACCTTTTAGTGTATTTGACACGCATTTAGTAAGATTGCTCTGTTTCTCAATTAAGAGTGTTTTTCATGAGTTTCAGCATTTTGTTATATAGGAAACTTCTCCATATACACGAGTTTTTTGCGTTTTTTGCCTTGTGTTTTTTTTTTTTTACCTATAAAACATTCATTATACACTTCTCGCAATGTCCCTTTCTTTCCCAATATAGAGTGCTTTGTATCCATTTTCGCGTTTTTTGTTGGTAACAAGCTCAAAAACACTCAAAATATACATTTTTGGTAATGTTTGTTGTGTAATGTTGGTAATGTGTAATGTTGGGTAATGTGTAATGTTGGTAATGGTAGAGTGAGTTCCTTATTATTTATCGTTTTGGTGCCTAACATGCTGAAAAAAAACTCAAAGGACAGATTTTTGGTAAGGTCTTTAATTTCCTCATATGGGAGGCTTTGCATGTCTTTTCAGTGTTTTTGAACGTGTTACGCAATATAGCAATAAAAGCCAGGGCAATCACATTACATGGGAATAAAACCAAATTTTAGCAAGAACTTGCCTTTAAGTGTTTTTGAGGTCCTTACATACCAAAACGCTAAAACGCATGCAAAATACATTTTATGGAGAAACAGAATAACATTACCAAATACATGTATTTTAAGTATTTTTGATCATGTTATCTATAAAAACGCTTAAATACATGCAAAGAATCTTATGTTTGGGAAACAAAAGGACATTACGAGAAACGTGTATTATGAGTGTTTTTTTTTTAAATTCCTTTTGTACCAAAAAGCTAAAACCCACAAATAACACTTTTTAGAAAAAAATAATAAATAAAAAATTTAAAAAATTAGAATTTTTTTTTTTTTGTTCATCTTCATAGATACCGAATTGCCAAAATTCTGCCAAAATTCAGGGAATTTATGTGGAAAAAAAAACATTATCATAAATGTTAATTATAGCTTTTTTCTCTGATTGTTATGTACCAAAACCTAAAGTGCGTGCAAAGCCACCAATATAGGGAAGTTAAACGACTTTACCAGGAACCTGTCTTTTCACTGTTTTTTCAGCATGTTAGGCACCAATACGATGAATAATATGAAAATCAGTCAATATGTGAATCCAAAACAAAATTACTGAAAATGTGTCTTTTTAGTGGTTTACGTAGAAAAACGCTAAAGCGGATACAAACCAACCTATATGAAGAGATAGAATAACATTACCAAAAAGATATATTTTGAGTGCTTTTGAGCTTACCTACAAAAAATGCAAAAATAGATGTAAAGCACTCTATTTTAGGAAACAAAAGGACATTACAAGAAAGGTGTATAATGAGTGTTTTATAGTTTTAAAAGAACCACAAGGCAATAAACGCAAAAACTCGTGTATATAGAGAAATTTTTACATACCAAAATGATGAAATGCATGAATAATACTTTTAATCGATAAACAGAACTACCTTAACAAATTGTGTATTTTGAGTGTTTTTCACATTCTTTGTTACGAAAATGCCCAAATTACATGCGAAACTAGCTTCATGTGGGAAAAAAAATGACATTACCAGAAAAGTGTCTTTTGAGTGTTTTTGAGCGTGATATGCAACAAAGCACTAAAAAGCAGAACAATCACATTACATAAGAAAAAAAAACAACTTTTACGAACAATTTGCCTTTAAGTGTTTTTTAATCCCTTATATACCAAACAGCTAAAACGCATGTAAAACAAATTTTATGGAGAAACAGAATAACATTACCAAAAACATGTATTTTGAGTGTTTTTGATCATGTTATCTATAAAAACGCTTAAGTACATGCAAAGAGCATTATGTTTGGGAAATAAAAGGACATTACGAGAAACGTGTATTAAAACGTGTTTTTATAAGTTCCTTAAGTACCAAAAAGCTAAAACCCACAAATAACATTCTTTATTTAGAAAATAAAAAATAAAGAAATAAAATAAATTGGATTTTTTTTTTTTTTTTGTTATTCATCTTCATAGGTACCGAGATACCAAAATTCTGGGAAAATTCAGGGCAATTATGTGATAAAAGAATATTATCAAAAAAGTTAATTTGAGCTTTTTTTTCGGACTTTTATGTACGAAATTCTAAAGTGCATGCAAAGCCTCCAATATGAGGAAATTAAACGACCTTACCAGAAATATGTGTTTTGTGTTTTTTTTTTTAGCTTGTTAGGCACCAAAACGATAAATAATAAGGAACTTACTTTATATAGGAATTCAAAACAAAGTTACTGAAAACGTGTCTTCTCAGTGTTTTACGTAGAAAAACGTTAAAACGGATGCAAACCAACTAATATCAAGAAATAGAAAAACGTTACCAAAAAGGTATATTTTGAGTGTTTTTGAGCTCTTTACCTAAAAAAACGCGAAAATTGATGTAAAGCACTCTATATTGGGAAACAAAAGGACATTGCAAGAAAAGTGTATAATGAGTGTTTTATAGTTCAAAAGAACCACAAAGCAAACAACGCAAAAACTCGTGTATGTGGAGAGATTTCCTAGATACCAAAATGCTGAAACTCATGAATAACACCAATATGAAAAAAAAAAAAAAATAGAATAACATTACCAAAAATTTTGAGTGTTTTTGAGCTTGTTACCTACAAAAAAGGTGAAAATGGAGGCAAACCACTCCCCATTGGGAAACAAAAGGACATTACGAGAAACGTGTATAATGAGTGTCTTATTATTTTTGAGCAAAAGAACTTGTGGTTCAAAAGAACCACTTGTGGTTCACAAGAACCAAAAGGCAAAAAACGCAAAAACTCGTGTATAATAAAAAGTTTCTTAGATACCAAAATGCTGAAACTCATGAATTACAATCTTAATTGAGAAACAGAACAATCTTACCAAAGCGTGTATTTTCAGTGTTTTTCACATTCTTAGTTAGCAAAATCCCAAATAGCATGCGAAACTAGCTTTATGTGGGAAAGAAATGACATTACCAGAATGTCTTTGGAATGTTTTTTGAGCGTGTTAGGCAATAAAGCACTAAAAAGTAGGGCAATCACATTACATGGGAATAAAACCAACTTTGACCAAGATCTTGCCATTATGTGTTTTTGAGCTCCTTACATACCAAAACGTTAAAACGCATGCAAAACACTCCTTTATGGAGAAGCAGAAAAACATTACAAAAATCATGTTTTTTAAGTGTTTTTGATTATTTTACCTCTAAAAACGCTTAAATACATGCAAAGAACTGTATCTTTGGGAAACGAAAGGACATTTTGAGAAACGTGTATTATGACTGTTTTTAAGTTCCTTAAGTACCAAAACGTTAAAACCCACAAATAACACTCTTTAAAAAGAAAAAAAATATAAATAAATAAATAAAAAAATTGCATCTTTTTTTGTATTGATTTTCATAAGTACCCATATGCCAAAATTCTGCCAAAATTCAGGGATTTTATGTGGAAAAAAAAACATTATCAAAAAAGTTAATTATAGCTTTTTTTCGGATTGTTATTTACCAAACCCTAAAGTGCATGCAAAGCCACCTATATGAGGAAATTAAACGACTTTACCAGAAACCTGTCTTTTCAGTGTTTTTCAGCATGTTAGGCACCAAACCGATAAATAATATGGAAATCAGTCAATATGTAAATACAAAACAAAATTACTGAAAACGTGTCTTTTCAGTGTTTCACGTAGAAAAAAACACTAAAACGGATGCAAAGCAACGAATAAAAAGAAATAGAATAAAATTACCAAAAAGTGTTTTTGAGCTTTTTACCTACAAAAAACGCGAAAATGGATGTAAAAGCACTCTATATTGGGAAGCAAAAGGACATTTAGAGTAACGTGTATAATGATTGTTTTATAGTTTCACAAGAACCACAAGACAAAAAACGCAAAACCTCGTGTATATAGAGAAGTTTCTTACATACCAAAATGCTAAAACTCATGAATAACACTTTTAATTGAGAAACAGAACTACCTTACCAAATGTGTGTATTTTGAGTGTTTTCACATTCTTAGTTACAAAAATCCCAAATTACATGCGAAACTTGCTTTATGTGGGAAAAAAATCACTTTATCAGAAAAGTGTCTTTTGAGTGTTTTTGAGCGTGATATGCAAGAAAGCACTAAAAAGCAGAATAATCACATTATATAGGAATAAAACTAACTTTTACGAAGAACTTGCCCTTAAGTGTTTTTAACTCCTTACATACCAAAACGCTAAAACGCATGCAAAACACCCTTTATGGAGAAACAGAATAACATTACCAAAAACATGTATTTTGAGTGTTTTTGATCATGTTACCTATAAAAACGCTTAAATACATGCAAAGAACCCTATGACTGTGAAACGAAAGGACATATAAAAAGAAAAATTTTAGCTTTTTTCCGGAATTATGTACCAAACCCAGAAGTGCATACAATGGCACCTATATGGGGAAATTACACTTTACCAGAAATCTGTCTTTTGAGTGTTTTTCAGCAATTTCAACAATATTACTAAAAACATGTCTTTTCAGTGATTTACGAAGAAAAACGCTAAAACAGATGCAAACCAACCAATATGAAGAAATAGAATAACATTACCAAAAAGATATATTTTGAGTGTTTTTCAGCTTGTTACCTAGAAAAAATGCGAAAATGGATGTAAAGCACTCTATATTGGGAAACAAAACAACATTACGAGAAACGTGTATAATGAGTGTTTTATAATTTCACACGAACCACAAGGCAAAAAACGCAAAAACTCGTGTATATAGAGAAATTTTTACATACCAAAATGATGAAATGCATGAATAACACTTTTAATCGATAAACAGAACTACCTTAACAAATTGTGTATTTTGAGTGTTTTTCACATTCTTTGTTACGAAAATGCCCAAATTACATGCGAAACTAGCTTCATGTAGGAAAAAAATGATATTACCAGAAAAGTGTCTTATGAGTGTTTTTGAGCGTGATATGCAACAAAGCACTAAAAAGCAGAACAATCACATTACATAAGAAAAAAAACAACTTTTACGAACAATTTGCCTTTAAGTGTTTTTAATCCCTTATATACCAAACAGCTAAAACGCATGTAAAACAAATTTTATGGAGAAAC